>NW_009646736.1:7335516-7393350 GCF_000708025.1 Charadrius vociferus | reverse complement strand
TCTGGCTTCGCATGGCCAGATCTGCGGCAGGGGCTCGGCCGAGCTCGCCAAGACCTTCTCAGGAATGTAAATATTTCAGTCTTCCCTATGAGGAAAAAAAACCCCAACCCTGCGCGGGGTAAGTCCTTACGCGGGAGTTTGCTGACCAGATCCAGTCCCTCTCTGCAACCACATCCCCTCGCTAAGGGACATGGTCGAGCTCTGATGGTAAAAGGAGAAACGACTTCATTGCCAAGGGTCACATTTCCAGTAGCAAAGTGCTGCTAATATTTTAATTGTCTTTAAAAAAATAACTCGATTAAAGGATGCAGTTTATTGGACTAATGCGAGTGTATTTCAAAGAAATCAAATACCCAGAGTTAATCAATATTCAGACACTCGAGGCTACAAAGCTAGGTGAAAACAAAGCCTTTTTCAGCAGAGTAGCAGTAATGTGCGGCACCTGAAGTAAGTCACTGCTGGGGAGCTCTGTCAGACACTACTAATTAACCTACTTTTCAACCGAGTTGATGTCAACTTTTTGTAAGCCACGAGAGAGGCGCGCTTTTCCTCGGGTTTCATCCTCGCCCATCGCGGTCCTTCCCCGCGCCGCCCGCCCGCGGGGCGCCCCGAGGCTCCGCCGCCGCGGATCAACCGCGGCCGCGCAGCGAGGCTCCGGGCAGCCCCGGCGGGGGACGAACCCGTTCCCCGGCCCCAGCCCCGGTTGGAGCGCCCTAGCGCAGCCCCCCTTTCCACGCTTTTTTTTTTTTTTTTTTTTTTTTTCCTTCCCCCCCAGGAGTGACCCTCTGTCTCGTAAACGTTACAGGGCAGTGGCCGGTCGGGGGCAGCCCCCCTTCAACCCACGGGCTTTTAGTAAAGAACCAGTTCTTGGCGTGGGAAAGCAGCCCCTTTTCTAGGGGGGTGTAACGCGATGCTGTTTGTTTTACTTTAAGAAACTTAATCGGAGCAGGAAGACCAGACTAAATCACCCTCTACAAACCCAGGAGCGCCTCTTATGGAGTCTTTAATTTAACAACACAAAAATCTCCTAAATAGTGCCCCCCCCCCTTTTTTCCCCCAACTAAGACCCCTAAATTTCTCATAAAGAAACAAATAAAATGAAAGACACAGTCTTTCTACTGCATCTTTCCTAAAGCAACAACAAAAAAAGCTACCCCACCTCATCTGAATTTACATAGCTCGTTAATCAGGTACAGACCTGTGCCAATTTACAGCACCTGTTGGTCTGGCCCATGGCTATATATATGAGGCAGCACCTCTCATTCCTTTCGAATGCTCCTGCGAAGTGAGAGGGGAGAGCTGGAAGGTTACCGGTAGGTAGTTCAGAACTTGGCTATAAATCAAGGAAAATTTGGAAATTTTACAAGAAATGAGCAAGTTCTATCACAGCTCTAGGGCATGATTTGTGAGGAAAGGTAGCACAAAAAAGATTTATTGTAGAGAGGACAAAGCTTAGAAGAACCTCTAAATACAGGAAAAGTTATTGGTAAGGAAGAGAACTGAATGCTTTCTCTGCATTAGACAGCAGAAGAGAGTGGGCTTAACTTGCAGCAAAGGGGATTTGCGGTAGAGGTGTATCAAGGTCTCCAGCTGCAAGGAGAGCTAAATGCTGGAACTGACCTAGGGAGCTTTTGGGGTCTCCATGCATTGCAGAGAAGCCAGACAAGCCTCTGCTAGGGATGATGTGAGCGTGGGGAACCTTGCCTTTAAGCAGATGAGCCATTCTTCAATCTCGCTAACTATATCTGATATACTTTTGGTAAGAGATGTGCCACGTTTGGCACTAAAGAAAAATAAAGTCAAAGAGCTCAATCTTGTAGGATGGGTATGTTCAAGGGGAAGAAGCTCAGACTGTGTACAGTTCCTCTGACATTGCTCCCAGCAAGTGGGACCAGCTTTAAGGATACTAAGGTAGGCTTTAACAGCAGAGGCAGTATTTAAAGTATTTAATTATGTAGTTACCAGATTTAGCAATAAAGGACAAGCCAAGTGAAAGGGCAAACTTCACAAGGTGGGAAGACTGGATACTGCAACTCCAACTAGGAGTTGGAGCTGTGAAGTTCCCAGTTAGTGTGTGCATCACTGAGGTTGTTTTGGACCATGTCCTGAGGTGCAGGGACACTCCTAACTTAAGAATCCCTTTTCCTCCAGAGGTGACCGCTTTCCCAAAACAAGTAAGGATCTAGCTTTTGAAGCCAGCATGGGTGCTAGCAGCTCTGAACGTCAATGTGAGTATTTTAATTTGAAATACTTCTTAATTTTAATTGTTCTACCCACCAGACCACTAGGAACAAGACTCAGCACGTGCACAAATGCTGAAAGTTCAACTGATTTTACACCTCTGAAATAAAAAAAACCAAACAGCTTTTTCTTAACTGGGGGCCGAAGGGGGAAAAAATTATGTTCTTTTGGAACTTGATTTCTCAATGTATTGGAGGAAGTGCGCAAGGGGTGGTGAGAAATATGGAGGGAACTATATCTAATGGAAAGCAGAACACAACTCTACAGTACTCTTCCCTGGAATTTAGTTGTCATCCAAGTGTTTCCCATGAGCAATAACATTCCAGATATATCCACCTGGTAGCACTGGGTACAGCTTCAGAATTTAAAATGATTTTTTGCTTATGTGAACCTGAAAACATTCTTTCTACTGGGAGACAAGCTGTTTGGTGAAGAACTCCCTCTCTTTCCTCTGCTTTGATTTAAGCTTTTTTTTTTTTTTTTCATTTACTAACATGCTTATGGAAATAATTTGCAAACATATTGTATCTTTTAAAGTTAGAGATATTGTGCCATTTGTTCTTATGCAGACTCTTAAGTGAAGTCATTGTGGGGGTTCTGCCTAAACAGTGGACGTGAAGAAAGCTTCATGTATTTCACGGGTTGATGGGTATGGATTTTGCTACAGCATTTCCCCTCCTGCTCGTTGCACAATTGTGCATTAACTTTTCACTTTTCATTTAAAAAAAATAAGAAAAAGTTGAGTCTAGCAGCCTTAGTTACAAAAATTACAATATAAAAATAACCTCCAGACTTAAACCAATGCATTATTGCCATTTCGGGTTTGAGGGAAGCTGAAATAAGCTGTAGTTATGAACAACCCCATGTATTTTAACAGATCACTAATTCAAAAGTAAAAAATAGATTGGGAGGGATGCTGTATAACATAAATACCATATGCATGACCATCAGCATGTTTTTTCTTTTCACACTGAATTATTCTAAGGCTTCAAGACCTGCCGTTTACCTTAAGGAAACACCCAGCTTTTTTACCAAAATGTGGGAGAATTTCAGAATCTTAGTCCCATTTGCTCCATGAAAGTATCCAGGACTATGTCTACATGGCAGAAAGAACAAACTTTACCTGTGATAATTTCATTTTGAAAAGTTTGCCATGCTTATGTTTTAATAAGATAAACACAAGCACACGAGCAGTGCAGCAATTACGATGCCAGACAGTCATTTGTATTGAATAGGTCGTTTAGAATGGAGTTCTGGCAAATGTAAATGTCTGCTGTGCCGCTTACAGCTTCTCTTGGGCACAATAAGATTTGTGAAAATGTTTTCTACTTGGTGTTTCTTGAACAAACATTTTCTTTGGAGGAGTCAGGGATGTGTGTCTCTTTCTTGTTTGTTCTCCCTGAGCGCAAATGACAACATAATTATTGCATACAAGGTAGTGGTGGTGTTGAGGGACTTTCAGCATATTTGTGATTTTTCTCTTCATTTTTTTTCCTCCCTCTGGCTAAAATTTTTCAGAAATGTATTAATTGTCTGTATAACTCATATATAAACCCTACAATTTATGAAATTACTATTATTATGGAGGATGGATACTGGCATTTTTGCTTTCATATACTGAGAACGTATTTGTTCTCTTGTTGATTTTATGAAATCTCGCAGCTTTCTGTCTAAGAAAGTCTTGTGATTTGGATTTTGCCTGTACAGACATACACAGGAAGCAGTTCTTTTTTTTTTTTTTTGGTTGATAAGGACTCTTATGTGGCAATAAAGCAGAAAATCAGGTGTACTATTACTTGTGCAAAAAATGGTAGATTAAAACACGATACAGGATGGTACTTCGTGTAGCTGGGAGTAGGGTTCCTCAACTTCTCTACTACTGCCTATCACAAGTTATTTAATGAGATTATCTGAACATCTGAACCCAATAAAAAAATAATTGTGGGAATCTGAAGATATAAAAAGGGTAAACTTCCCTTCTGTGTTTGATCTACAAATTGTAGAGAATTGTCACTAGAGAGAAAAGCTGTGCACCAAGTACTCTTCTAGTACTGTGCAACGTCACCCTGAGGTACTGGAAATAGCTGGGGCAAAAGCCTTGGCTAGATGGTTGATGGTGGCCTGAACCTGAGCTCTCCAGACCTACTGTAATAGAAGCAGTAATCATGCCCAGTGATTCTCATATCCTTTGAGTCGTGAGTTCATGAGGGAGCAGTAGCATATATCCAACCGATGAGGCAAATATTCTACTTGACGTTCTGTGGGGTCCTGGTCTCTGATTATCCAGAGAGCAAACAGGGCTGATGCATGCCATGAGGAAACCAGTGGAGAGGAGATGGGAAAGGGCTTGTGCTTGCTCCTTGCCCTAATACAGTCACAATGAGGATCATGGCATAGGCTGCAAGCTGGAGCTTGGGTGGGCTCCTGAGCTCCACAGGCTGCAAGACCGGCTTGTCCTTTCAAGGCTTTTCTCCTGACTCCAAGGCTGATACCCAGTTTGGTAAAGAGCGGGTAACCTCTTTTGACAAATCATCATAAATCAGTATAGTTCAAAAGTTACTGGTCAAGGACCAATAGCTCTGGAGAGCACTGAGGCAAAAAAAGAAACAGCAGAATTCCCGAGTCCTCCAGTTTGAGGCAATCTAGGAAGGGGAAAGCCATGAGTTGTAGGAGTTCAGCAAATAACTTCTTATTTTGATAATTATTGTCTCAGGTCCATGCACACCACAGACTTAGCTAAAAGTGACCATTACAAATCCCAACACACAATTGTCGCAGAATCTTGTGGTGAGGTGTATTTGTATGGATGCTTATGTTGTTTTGAGCTGTTGTTGGCTTCTGTGCCGCGTGAAGCTGAGGTTGCTGGAAAAAAGTAGTAGCTGGTACATCTGGTTCTGTTAAAGCGGTGGTGATGGCTGGTGCAAACAGCCTTGCTGACACCTGCACATTTAATCTTGTCCCGCAAGGGCTGCTTCGCTTTGCTTTCTGATCCAGACTGACACCGACTGTTTGAGTACTTACACCGAGTTACGCATCTGCCGCTTGGCGAGGAGGGAAAATGCCTGTCTGCTGCTGTCTCAGGAACACAGGTTTGCTAATGGCTTCCTGGAAGAGCATTCTTTTAGCGGCCGTGGCACTGGATACCATGGCTTGATTTCAAAAAAGCAAAGTTGTTAGTAATGTAATGCCTGGGTGTTTGAATGACTTGGGGTGTTCTCTATAGCTCATGCTGGCAGGTCTGCTCCTTATCGTTTGGGGTGGAGGACAAGGCAGAAGGTCTCTTCTAGACAGCAAGGTCCTCCTAAAAGGATTTCACTAGGAGTTTGCTTACTTCACATACAAGAATTTTTACGTGACTTATTCTTGCCCTGCATTCAATACTTTTGGGGAGAGGGGCTGTGCCCTTGTTCTTTAGGAAAAGGTTGGTTGGTTTTTTGGTTTGGTGACTTTTTTTTTTGTCTTTTTTTACATTGTTACTTTTCTTAAACCTTAAAGATAATCTCCTGGTTGTGGTGGCACCCTTGTCTTGCTTGGTGTGCCCTAGGATCGGCTTGCTTTGCTGTGGTGAAAGACACTGGATTTGATCTAGTTATTTTTGCTTTGGCTTGCCCATACTTTTTTTGGAGTGTTGCTGACTGTATCGTTCATCACACTAGGTCAGATACCAAACTCTTTTTTTTCTGAACATCAGAGGCAATGAGATGAATATCAGAAATCTTTAGTCTGGAAATTTTAGAGGCCTCTAATTTCAGATCACTGTCACACTGGTGAACAACGAGGACCTTGGCAGACTTCAGATTTATGTGTAGCAGAGGAAAAAAAAAAATAATTGAGCCTCTAGATATGATAAGTCTGGCCTAATTCTGGTATGGTGCACTGAGCTGTGGAGTGTTCTGCTTGATTTACCTCAGCGTAAACAGTGTCTGATCTCCTCTCCCGTATATAGGTCTGGTCCCCCCTCCTTAGGTAAGGAAACCAGGAGAATTTTTGATCACTATAGTCAGAGCAGTGGCCTGGCCTCCCACAACTTGTTTTATTTGAGGGACTCCCCAGCCAAATCTCCTGTGTTCAATTGGATGCTGCTGCTTCCAGGATGTGCTGTTCATGTTCACCCTGCTGTGCTGGCACTTCTCTGCATGCCTTTAGTATGTCTGTGATGTTACGAATACACCAAGATATATGGATAGCCTTTATCACAGTTTGCTTGAATTCCTTCTTTATTTTTAATGGATCACATAGATCTGATAAACAAACATTTGTTTTCATCTAAATCATAGACCGGAATGCCTCTTTTGGCCTTTTGGCTGTTTGCTTGTTTGTGTGTGTGTAAAGTGCAGAGCGTTTTGTTGAAATTCAGTACTGCAGGAAGAAAATACCTTTCAGATGTGCTTTCACTAAAAAAAAAAAAGTTTCTCATTATTTTCCAACATTATGCATAGTTATGGTATTCAGATTTAATTACATACAGAATAAATATAACGCAGACCCCAAACTGGTGAGATCAGCTTTCAATCACAGCAGGCCATAAGCTCTAGTAATTAACCATACCTCCACAAACCATCCCCACTAATAAATCCAGGGAAAAAAGAACACAGCAGAGGAAAAAAGGAGAAATGAAAAATACAAGATTTTATAGCAAAGGGCCAAACAGCACCCTGATGTATACACAATGTATCCCTCAGAAAACATACAGCGGTAAAGGATTTGTTTTCCAAACTGAAGGGTCTGAACCTGGGGATCCGTAAGCAAGAGCCGAGGTCTGTATTTAAGTCAGCATTTCTTTGAAATGAGGATGCGTCCGAGAGCTGAGCAGGAAGGCTGTGTGGGGACTCAACTCCCTGTCCCTTCATCCATCAGTCCCCGAGCCCCTCGGGGGAGGATGGCAGATGAAGAACCGTGGAGGTAGCTAGCAGGTGGTGTGAGAAAAAGGCTTTGCCGAGGAGCTGACTCAAGGTAAGGAGGTCTGGACTGCTCTGCCCTGATGTGGGAGCTGGCAGCACTGCTGCAAAGCCTGAGTCAAGAGACTGAGAGTAAAGATGGACTGTCCTTTCCCGTGTGGGGTACTAGGGCTTCACATGAAACATCACAATGCTTTTCAGCGCTGGCTAAAATTTTCCACCCTGCTTTTGATGAGGTGCATGCAGCCTTTGAAAGTCCCCAGACTGGAGTCTTAACAAAAGGGATGCAAAGCAAGGAGTCGCTTTGTGGTTAAAAACAAACAAAATCGAAGAATTTCTAAATGAAACAATGGCAATTGTAGAAAGATCACCTGTTTCATTCCAGTCAGCCCCCAGAGATATTAAACACACTTACTTCACAGACTTAATTGCCTCAGGATGAGGCAATCCTGTATATCTTTTTTAGAACCATTAATAACCTACTTCACCTGATTGCAGCAAGTATTTTATTAGAGGATTTGTCAAATGGTAAATGCAAGGACTTTATGCACAGATAAACAACAAAAATTGACCAAATTTAGCCTCCACTTACAGCTAAAGCTCATTTTTATTTTAATCTTCCATTTAATTTGAAACTTAATAGCTTTTCAAAAATTAAACCTACGTGATTTTCCTACAACACTTATTTTGATTAAATCAAATATGCTCATTTCTACAATGCTCAGTGCCTTGTTATCGAGGATTGTTGAACATGTGCAATTTTATATCCACTCTTTTTATTTCTGATGTGACATAGAAACAACCAGAAATTCTTAAAAGACAATGAGAAACTAGCCATCCACAATTTATATTTTTTTGATAAATACATCTAAATTTGAGGACAAGTGTAGAGTGCTGCCTTTCAGAAGAAGTCAAGGCGTGCACACAATGGAAATGTCTGCCTGGTTACAATGACTGCAGAAAAGGGTCTGCAAATTTTGGGTGTCTCTGTGAAAAACGTAAAACAATGCTGCAAAAAACCCCAAGCTGCCATCCCAGTGGGATTCGATGTTTCTAGCAGGCAGTGTGTCTGTGCGCAAGGGGAGGTCGCTGCTGCGTGGTACCCAGCCCTGGTTGGCCATGCTAAGAGAGAGGGAAGCAAACTGGTGGGAATCCAGAGGAGAACAGCAAGCAAAAGCAAGGACTTAGCAAATGTCACCTACAATGGAACATTGTAATAATAATTTCCTTTCTTTAGCAGTAAAAGGAGGAGAATAAGAGGCCTCTTCTGTGTTTTGGGACAGAGATTATAACAACAACAAAAAAAAAGTCCATCCGTTGTTTACTTCTGTTACTCAAAATTGGCTGATATTTATAGGGCTGAAAGATTAGGATGGATATTAAGGAACAATTTCTAGCTGCTGGGACTGTGAAACAGGGAACAGCCTATCAGGGTACGTGTAGAAGCTTCCTTGAAGGAGATTTGAAAAACCAAGTCAGACCTCTGCTGTTTGGAGGCTGTTTGGAGACAGATCATCCAGCTCCTGCTCCAGGGCTGAGCTGGTGGTCTCTTGCACTGCTCCTCAGCTCTCTGTTCATGTGGCTCTGTCCTACGGCAAGGTCAAGCAAACAGATATGCAACGCAGCAGAGAGATGTTTCTGTAAAATAGGGGGACTACATCTGATCCTCAGTATGCAATACACGTTTCTGGCTGAGTTAAGACATGGGCTGAGAATTATGTCTGTCTCCTGTATTCTACAGAGGGTTGATACATCTTCTACTGAAGCTGCTTTTAACACATCTTGTATTATAAATTTACACTGCCATATTTTTCTGACTTTTCTTAAAATAAACAAACCAAAAAGCTAGCATGGCTTTGGCACTGCCTGCCTCACCCCTAAACTTTTTCATCTAAAATGCCGCTGTGGTGGCTCGTAGAATCTGTAATTGATTGTCTCGCATCGCTACCCTTTGCATGATCAGCCTGCATCCCTCAGACCTCTGCAGCCAGGAACTCCCTCCTCTGTCTTCTGATAGGGGGCACAGTGGGAAAAGTGGAAATCAGAAGGAGGTGGGAATGGGAAATAAATCTCCAAGAGAACACAACATTGGCTCTTCTTAATCTCATTATTTTGGTTTTCAGCTGACTTACACATCAGTTTAAAAAAAAAAAAATGTTATAAAAAGGTAGAAACACTCCTGTGGCTATTAAAATCGGTGTTCCGATATACCTGTAGGTTCATAGAGAACTTTGTGTATGTTTCAATGGAAACCCAAGAAGAGACAAGTAAAAAGAATGGAAATTTCTGGTACAGAAGTAGGATTTCTTTACGAAATACATTATGACTTACTCTGCTGTTGTGTATTGGTGCCTTTAAGAACATTGTGGAAGATAAAGACTGGTTATAAAGTCTGTGTTGGTGAAGATTAAAGATCTGCCGTAATTCCTGATGAATTATTCTAAAAGGAAAATATCATGTCTCAGCAGTAGATTCTGGATATCTGCTTGCTCTTTGGCAGGGGAAGGGAGAGAGACAGGCACTCTTCCACCACATGCTGTCTGTATTCTGAGGAGAGTGCACTGACAGTTCATCAGACAAAGTCGCCACTTTGACTAGCTGGCCGAAGGAGGGAAGGTATTTTCATGTACAAAATGCCCTTTAGCCCTAAGCTGCTCCTGAAACTTCTAAATCTCAATTAGAAACCTAACCTTAGGCATCATTAACGTATTTCTTTTTCAAAAACATCTTTATTGCATTAAAATGAGATAGGATATGTGCACTTACACTGTAAGGGGAACTTGATGAAGAGGGGAAAATCAGTCTTCAATATTAGCATATCATCAGTCACAAACTTAATAGCACTCACATTTTGGTCATAAAAATCCAACTGGTTCCAGTGCAGGATAGTCCTTTACTAGTCAACAGAAGCCAACTAGCCACGTTCTGCAGGTGGCCAGCTCTGCTCTGTCTTTCTTGCAAATAGAATTGTTCCTTTTTTCTTCTCCAGTGAGCGTTCTTAATGCTAAAGGACATTCACTTCCCTAGGAGGTGTACTACTGCGAGGCTCCCTAACTGTTGCTAGACTTGGGCTCCCGTTTGGGTCCTTTTTTACTTTGTAATAAATATTCATGTTCTTTTCTGAGTCGTGGCACATCTTCATCAAAAAGGTTGGAGAATATCACGCTTCAGTGGGGTTTGTAGCTAGCCTGTTTGAATGTCCTCTGCTTACCAGGCTTCCAACGCATCACCCCTTGGCAGGTAGGATGTGAACCTGATCTCTTCAGCTTTCAGGCTGAGTGTCTTCTAGGATGTTAACCCCTAAGAGCCCCAAATAGACTCTTTCTCTAGCTGTGTGTTGAAATCAAGCCGCTGCAGCCACTGAATGTTGTGGAGGGCTCAAGCCTGGTTAACTTGTGCTCTGCAAATGCCAGCTCCCCTCCCTGTGGAAGCAATGGCTGGTTTCAGTATCTCCACTGGACTTAAGAATGGGAGTGGTGCCAAACTGCTTGTCGTTAGATGAAAACACAAGGAAGTTCTGTGCATGTTCAGACAGAGACTTTCCAAGTAATTTATTACTTTTTTTAAAGGTACAGAAAAAATGTACAAGCTGGAACACTTGATAGCAGCTCTGCAGAGGCTTTTACAACTCTTGACTTGTGGGTGTTTACATTCTGTTTAAGACTCATTTTAGGTGATTTATGTTCTGTTTGGATCTGGGCCCAAGGTATCAGCAACAAGCTTATCGTTTTGCAGAAGTATTCTCTGCAGAAGTAGTCTGACCTGCTACTGTCTGGGGATGTAGCTTTCTACTGGAACATTAGTTTTGATAGAAAACTAAGTGTTTTCTTCCCTTAAGGAATTGGATCATAAAGTTATAGCACTGGAGAAGACCTCAAGAGGTGAGCCAGTCAATCCTCCTTTCCCAGCTAACTAAACCCATGTCTTTTTTGTTGGTGTTGGACTGTATATAGGAGACAGCTTGGCAATGAGGAGAGGAGTCTGGAAAATAAACAGCATCAATTGATTTTTTTTTTTTAGTTTAGTATCCAGGAAGGGAGAGTAAGTGATTGAGGTACAAAAGTTGTAGTTAAAAATTATATTTTAATATGTATTTCTGTCTCTAAGGAAGCACACTCTTAAAAGCCTCAGCACACTACTAGTTGTAAGTGATATCTCTGAAAGCACCACTCCTCCTACTACTTCACCCACCTAAGTTTTAAAGGACATCCCTTTTCATATTGTTGTTGTTGCTGTTCAGCAGTACAGATGACAGAAAGTCTCTGGACTATTGCTTTCTATGACTTAATGTAGTGTTAATTCTTTTGCATCCTCTAAATTTTGAGACTGTTTTCCTATAGCTTCAAGTTTAAATAATTTTAGTCATTGCCTGATGAAAGCCCCTCGTCTTGATTGGGTACTTCAACCCCATTTGTAACTCAGCTGGTAGAATACACTGTTTGAAGTCAGCTTGGATGGTGAGCTACTAGACAATGACTGGCTTGTCCTCTCAGGTGTGAAGTACAGCATGAGCAGAGCTTCATGAACTCTATTTATGGGAAACAGGATAAATAAGAATCTGTACCATTCGGTAGGCAAGCACGTATGGTATCCCCTTCTCTTCAAGGAGATGGAGAACAAATTTTAAGGGAGAAGACAGAGCAAGAACAGAGAAGCTTTCATTTAAGACTTCCCTGCATGGATACCAGTGACTTCTGTTTTCTTTTGCAAATGGTTTTGGTGTCGGTGTGTGGGTGGCTTTCATGGCACAGAGCTGGAAAAGCATTCAAAACTAAAAGTCTCAGAAGGGAGCTGCAGTTACTCAGGAAAGTAATCAAGACACTGTTGCAGGAAAGCCAGTTTATGCCCAATAAAATTACTTCCCTTGCTTTAAAGACATATTTGTAGTGTCCTTTGTCATTAGAAAAATATTTATTTTTCTAAAAAGAGCTCCTTTTCCATAATTTCTGCATAATAGGGTTCTGAAGTACTCTAGGTGCTCTAGGAATGCAGCACACCCAGATGTATTCAGTTCTGTCATACTGTCTTTGTGTATTGGAAATATTTCTCTATTCTAACACTGGTTTCACAATGGACAAGAAAAACTATTAAACTCATTTTTGTTTTGAGTCTAAGGCACTGAGAGCGTCATACAAACTGTTCTGCATGTATTTTTAATAAGAGCTGGTAGATCTTCATTGTCTGTGTGTCCCATCTCTGCTGAGCACCTCGTCCAATCTTTAATCAAAATCATTGCATTCTGCAATCTTTATTTCATGTACCTCTGGTTTACTGTCACCTCTTGTAAAGCAGATAGAAATAGCCCATTAAAGTTTTCCTCTATGGTCTTAATTTATAATAATAACAAAAAGATAGGCGTTCAACTACATTTTTCTAAGAAAAATAACAATACTTTGTAGATCTCCTTAATTAGTGGATCGAATTTCTTCTCCCTTCCAAGTAAATAAAAATCACACAGGAACCACCATGGACTTTTACCTTTTGTAGGTACTGTTGAATGAACTCATACCACAAATACAGAGCTTGGCACTCTACTATTCTCTAAGCTATTAGTCCATTTCTTCCCTCACTGAGCTGAGTCCTAAAGATGAGGCATTTTTGTGGCAGTCATGACCAACATCTTCATTTTTGGTCTTGGGATGGATTTTATTTTGATAATAATATCTGACATAGTCATACACAAATATATTCTAAGCTGGACATATGAACTTAATGACAACTTTTTAGTTTTCAGACAATTGCGCTATTTCATGCAAATGATGACTTCTTTCTGTTTCAGTATTAAATCCCAAAGCAAGTAGATGGTCTATCTCTGTTTATACAAGAGCTCTGTAAGAAACATCATTCTTAATGTTTGTTTGGAATTTTTTTTTGCTGTGGAAAGGAGTGGGGAAAGACAATTAGTCTTTTAATTTTCTAGACTTTAATATACTTCCTCCAAGAGAAAGTAAGTCCTTCTTTTAGGACAAAGAACCTATTCTGAATATTTCCTCATACTGGCCAGGGAAAACACTTCCATTGCCTGTGAAGGGATTTGTTCAATTCTTCCAAGAAATTGTAAATCATCATTGTTCATTGTTTGTGTGAAAATACATGTTCAAGCATTGTCTTCAACAAGCTCCAATGAGACTAAACTTCTACAGACACTTCTGTTTTCCTCACGGTGCCCTTTTGCTTAATGAATATGTGAAGATATTAGCAGGATTGCTGTGGAAGCAGATGTCGCTATGGTTTTAGTATACAGATAGCATATAGTGGTCTTTTATTTGTAGCTGGCACTGATGAGTTCGTAATCCGTTTGGCGTGGCACCAGCATACCTGAACAAGACTGAAATGAAGTGCGTGGGTTAGGGCAAATGAGAAGACGTGGGAGGTGAAATCTCAGGTGACCTATCAGTTAGTACAGTGGGTCCCATTTTGTTCCCCAAACCCTATGCTTGCTTAGCAAAGGTTGTGACTGAATCTTATAGTAATTTCAATTTATATCATGTCTCAACCAGGACTATTTATAATAGAAATATAAAAGAGTAGAAATCATAAGAATTGCAGAAAAATGCAAAATTTTTTTATTGAAAAAAATCTTTAAAGATGTGAATGTTGCTGTTTTTGTCTCTTGGCAGGAGGCACTCGTTAGATACTAGTCTTTCATGACAAAAACCTATTACAGTACTGTAGTAGCTAAGATTTTTTTACCATTTCTACTTGGCAGAGGAAGGATGCCATTTTCTTTTTGCTTTTACAGTCATAACAACTATTTGCCTATTTACATTTATGCACTTTAATAGTTTAGTCATTGTGGCATTGGATTGGTTCAATATGACCCGGTGGAACAACATTAAGCTGTTGAAGCATTAAGACAGGCTGTCCGATTTATGAACAAGATTGGTTGCTATGAGCAGATGAGGTGAGTCTATGTGTTCATCAGACACCTGTGTTGGAAATGATATTGCTCAGGTGGTGTTTCTTGGCTCCTGAACCCAGAGCTACATCTGAAGAAGTGTTGTGTTTTCTCCTTAGTGTTGTGTTGAGGGTAACGCCTGATGACTTTAGTTTAATCCAGTGTTTAAAACAGGGAAGTTAGCTCTTTTCAAATTCTTGACTGGCTGATACTATGCTCCATGGTCTAATTCAGCTTATTTAATCAGCACAATATTATCAATTGCGTATGATCTGTATGTCTGGAATGTTCTTTTAAAAACTGACTAATTGACAGACAGTGGCACCTTTATAGAAGAGAAAATATATAGAAGAGAGAATATAAAATCACCAAGCACCAGCTATTAAAATACCCTACCATTTATTCACTTATCATAACATCCAAGAATGGAAGGGCTCAAGCGACGTCAACTGATAGTTCACCCAATATAAATACTTTTCCACAGAGTACATAATTAAGTTGTGAAACTTTTGCCACAGGATGCAAAGATGTTATGTGAGTTGAACAACTGATTGGACAATTTCATAAAAGAAAACACTATTGAGGGCTAGAAACACCAGTTTCGGTGTTCAGGAAGTCTCTGTGCAACAAATGGCTGAAACTGAGACTATTCCCATTTGTTTCCCAGTGTGCTTGGCCTCGGTCCTCAGGCACCCACCCTCAGCCACTGTTGGAATAAGATACTCCAGTTGATAAACCTTGGGTTTACCTACCACAGCTATTTTTGTCCCAGAGTAGGTCAATTGGCCAATCAGCCAGGAGAGAGAGCGAGCACATTTGCTCATATAGATATACTGGCTGTATTACTAAAAAAACCTGCAT
The DNA here is from genome assembly GCF_000708025.1 of Charadrius vociferus. Taxonomy (NCBI): domain Eukaryota; kingdom Metazoa; phylum Chordata; class Aves; order Charadriiformes; family Charadriidae; genus Charadrius; species Charadrius vociferus. The sequence goes on along the minus strand of NW_009646736.1, from coordinate 7,378,452 downwards.
CCTAACTTGGAGCTAATCCAAACACCTCTGAAGCCATTGACTCAACAAGCTGGCTTCCATTATAAGTTAGGTTGAACCTTGGAAATTTTAATAGCAAAAGTGTAGAAAAAGCAAATTATTTCTGCTACTGTATTAACTGATCACGCTTGTGACAAAGCGTTGGTTAAAGGATAGAATAGACAGAGCATGACTTTCAGTTTCTTTAAAAATGTTATAGCTCTCAAGTATATTTTTGTGCTGCCATCTGGATATTTCAATATCTGAAGCAAATAGGAACAAAACAGAAACCACCTGGATTTCCAAACTCCATATGTAGACGATGTAAATACTCAGTTTTGCCTTGCTTCCTGTTTTCTTTGAATTTTTTTCTCTTCCTGCTCAACTTGTTTGCTCTTGGAAAGCTTCCTAATTGCTTTATTTTTATTTTTGAGTTTCTTTAAATAAACACAGTGCTGTTATTCTGCAGATGTGTAGGGAAACCCTGACCTCTGCTGAAGCCTGAGGGAGACATATTGTTGACACGACTCCACTCCAGGACTGCACAGGGGTAATCACTAGGTCTAGGAGTAGAATTTTTATAGTTATGATGTAAGGACCAACCTAATCAAGTCTAAACTTCCGTATAGCTCAGGGTATGTGTTCCACTCAGTTTTCAGTATTCCCCTTTTGTTCATCTGTGTAATGGACAACATCGAAATATTGCTTTGGGTTTGTATGATGTGAAATTCAGCTGTGTCACACAATATTTGGCTCACTAGACTTCAGTAGAGTTGGACGAAGAATGAATTTAGACTGTTGAATTGAAATCAATTCAGTTAATTGAAGTCAGTCAATAGGAGCTTTTTGTACATATTTGAAAGAAGAATGTAGACCTTTTTAACTCTAATCAACTACAGAACATTATTAAGTTCCCATAAGAAATGGTTTAAGTGCAACATGATAATGAAAAATGTGAGTGAAAAAATTTTGTTCACTTTGAGTAGCTCTACAATCTTGAATCTGAAAAGAAACCACTTTACATAATGGAAGGAGATACTTACAAAGCAGTCAGACTGAAAAATACCTAGAATTATAGGGGGTAGCAAATTAGAAAAGAGCTTGTAAAGTGATACAGCGGCAAAAGTAATTTCAGGCTGGAGAGATATCTTTTTAGAAACCAAGGAGGTGCTAATGCGTTTATTATGTGAAATGGTGCCTGCAATACCGCACTGAGTTCTGGGAGCCTCCGATAGTAGAAAAACATCATCAGTGCAAAGAAAACGGAGCAAACCTGGGAAATGCTTTGGAGGCTGGGGCGAAAGTATGTACCGTATAGCCAAATGATGACACTTTCAATCTGCTTTAGGAACACTCATTTAAAAGGCTCCTTAGTGATTTAAAAGTCAGACAAATGTGACAATGATATGACTCAAATATTGATATGAATATGAAATGATCTTTACCAACTTTTCTTTGCCTCTGGGTGGGTTTTAACCAGGTAGGAGACTTTGAACTAGATTATTAGGTGGACTGCCTGGTTCCATCACTATATGTTAATATGGACTTTGAGAAATACAATGCCAAATTTTTCTGTGTATATCAGTATGCCATTTCTTCAGATGTGTCTCATTCTCATAATGATCTACATCTCTTGCCTTATTGTTAAAGACATTGAAATGAGTCAGACAGCTGTACAGTTTTCTTCAGACTGCAAGAGTGTTTGCACTGAGGCAGGCTAAAGGTCATAGAATCGTCTAGGTTGGAAGGGACCTTTGAGATCATTGAGTCCAACCATCAACCTAACACTGCCGAAACAACCACTAAACCATGTCCCTAAGCCCCCTGTCTACCTGTCTTTTAAATACTTCCAGGGATGGTGATCTAGCCCAAAGTCCTGTGCTTGACTACAGCCATCAATAAGTGCCTGGGGAAAAATGTAAGAGCAACTGTGCAGTGATACTTCTCAGTATTACACTCCAAGCTGCTTTTGGGATTTCCTCTTGTAGAAATGCCATGTTTCTGTTTACTAGCCCCGTTGAGTTTCTTTTCCATCAATTTCTCCAGATGCTTTTTGCATCCATATAGATTTTTGTCAGTCCCAGTGAAAAGAGTTCCTTACCTTAACTACACGCTGTATATCAAGAATGCCATATTTTTCTTCTGAATTTGATATTTACGGATTTTATCTGATTGCCCCTGAACTCCTCTAAAGAGTGAGCAATCATTCCTTATATATCCTGACCACATCATCCTTGATATTATGCAGCTTTACGATGTTTTCTTTAGTCATTGAAGCATTTTTTTTCCAGTCCCAGGAGGCTTAGTTTATTTAACCCACCCACACCTGGAGGCTGTTACTGAGTTTTATTCGTACTTGTCATCCTTCTTCAAACATTTTCCCATTCTATTATAGCTATTTGACCAGTTACATTGGTGTAACTGAAACTGCTCTCATTTTGATAATTTATAAATTTGGATTCTAATCTTGCAGTGGGAGTGAAAGGGATTGAACCTCAGTCAGCTGAACTGAGCTTGGTATGGATCTGTTGCAAACATCTGATAACAAAACTGAAAGGGAAGAGAGGCCCAGAACCACGTGTTCTCCTTCCTGATGCATGTGGGCAGTTCAGACTGAACTGTTTTCACTGATCTGCTCAGAAGGGCTTTTCTCTTCAGTGATGATTATTTCTTTGTAAATGTCCAGCTTAACCTTAGTTATGAAGAAAAAAGAACGTTTCTGTTCTTCTGAGTAACTGGACAAAACACATTACCCTAAAATGTGAATAACTTAATTAATTTTCCTCCAATGCTCACTGTTCTCAAAAGCAATCTTAAAAAAAAATTCCAACCAAAGCATAAGATTTAGATCCAATGCCCTGAAATTTTGGAAAAAACATAAGGTAAAAAATAATCAGCTGGAAATGACCACCTGAAAGAGTGATTAACAGGAAAGGCAGGAATTTAAATAATGCTGGAGCAGCACTCAGCAGATGCTCACAATTTCAGCAGAATGGCTTACAGCAAGGGAAGTTTAGCATGTTCATGAGCCTTTGCAGGGCTGGGGCTACATGAAGGATGTGTTTTCTCTCTCCCCAGAGCTATATAAATGATACATCTTGGATAAAATTCATCCCCGATGTATAAGTTAAAAATAGAGACTAGAAACAATTCTTTTTAGATCTAAACATTTGCACGGGATAAGGACTATTGAATATTAAAAATCTGTGAAGTAACATAAAACAGAGCTGGACAGACATTCTCTGAGGGCTCTGTAAAAACTTACAGAAACCTGAGGTAATGATCGGGCTAGGAGTGGTTTTTAAAAATAACTTTCCCTGACTTCTTCAGGGTCCGGTAATTTTTATATATTCAAAAAATACTCTCTGAATGTGTTCTCATGCCATTGGAAACAGAATTTCTCTCTCTCTCTTTTTTTTTTTTTTGGTGTGAAAAGGATCTTCTGTTAAAATATTGTATTTGCAAACAAAGTTTATTCTGCATGAGTTTGTTTATTTCTTTCGTCTTTGGGCTGCGGAGGGTAAATTCTGTTCTGTGCTAATCAGTCTGGATGGTTAATGCCCAATTGGTGTGTTAAGCGTTTAGGTTTATGATGCTATATAAATAAAGCGCTAAATACAAATTAAATAAAAACATCATTACTACAGTTTGCATTAGGTTTATAGTGTTGTGTTCTCAAGATGTGCAACCGGTTTGTGTGTAGCAATTGAAGGTTATACACTTTAGATTATAAGAAGTTCAAGCATGTGGTACAGGAAGAAACATCAAAGGTTAGACTGTTATTATTAGGACACTTCAAAGAAAAGAATTTCTGAAGCCTTTAAGTTTTACGGCAGGTGCATGAAGAGGTGCCAGGTCATCTCAGGGTGGTCAAGAGTAGACTACATTGAAACTAGATTGCATAGGACTCCTTTTATCTGTCAAAGACAGTTGGGATTCTGACTTAGAAAGAGTTTTAACAGTGATTTTGAATACTGGACATCAAGCCTCTCTAATTTCAGCTGCTCTCAGCATGGAAGCTTGCAGTCATGGTCTCTACCAATGGGCACATCTGGGTAACAGAAGAGTGGTCCTCCTGGTCATGTCCCAGCCACAGAGCCTCCGGTGCGGTCCGTGGCCGTCGCCGGGTCGGGCAGGCTGAACGCTCGACAAAACACTTTAGGTTTTGAAGCAGATATTTGCTTCAATAATTATGGCAGTGTGGGGGGATGACCTCTGGCTCCTACTCGGTGTCTATAATCCATTTGAAGACAAAAGTGTCATTCTGGTATTTCTTATTTAGGAGAAGGGCAAAAGCAGATTAATTGTATTTGTAGTTTAAACAAACTAGCACAATAAATCCAACACCTTCTGATTAAAGTGTGATCATATTCCCCTAATGGGATATTACACGAAGCTATATGGAGAATAATATTTTTACAATCAAATTAAGTGACAGTGATGGTTAATTTTAGCTGATTAGAGCAATATATGTTCAGAGCTTGGAAAGAAAACATTTATTTCCTTAGCTTGTACAGACTTCTCTTTCCTGGAGACTTGTATCTCAGCCCCACCTGCACTCTGCTATAACCCATCAATTTAATACCACTTAACAAGTATATTCTTCTTTGGAACATCATCAGCCAAAATAATGACTATGTCTTAATAAAATGAAAAAACAAAATGAATTATATATAGCTGACAAAAACATATTCCCTGCAACTGACTGCAAGAGGGTTTCTTTCTGCTAATGAATTAATACATTAAATAATAATAGTTAAAAACCATTTTACATTGCTTTGATCATTCACTTACACGTCGTTAAGTAGACTGAGCATTTTAGTGTGAAAAGGCTGTGTTTACAAATTAGTCCAGAGAACGTTTCACACTGAAGATCAGCACATATATCGTGTTTTATTTCAGCTGCACATGACACAACCTTAATATTAGAGCCAGATGATTAAAAGAACATTACCTGAGCCTTGAGAGTCACTGAATGAGCTATGCTAAATTGGTTGTTTTCTATTTTGTGATTAATTGTGCTTCTAAACCATATTTTAGTGTGCTTTGTTTTTCTGTCCCCAGTCATCCCATATTATTAAAGAGAAATTCTGCATATCTCTCCTGGAGTCCAATTAAGGATTTGCATCATGACTAGATTTTTCACTTTAATTACTGTATATAAAGTAGGTTTTGACTTATTTCCATATTTATCAAACTATGCAGAAGAAGCAAAATTCATCAAATAAACAGATATCTGTGGCTATAATTGCAGCCTGCACTGAGCATGTAGGAAGAAAATATGAGGGTCCAAATTTCATTATGTAGAACATAATAAACATCTGAATAATTAAACTGTGTGTAAATCACACACTTGGCAGTAGTAAGAATAGAGAAGAGATACCTTAGTTTGATCAGAAAAAATCCCGTATTTCTAAATATATTTAAAAAAAATATATTCTAAACATAATTCAATCAGCGGTGAGTAAAAAACAAGAAACAAAACCTTAAATTTGCAGCTTGTTATCAGGTGAGGGAGGATGCCACATACATTTAGAAACATTTTTTCCTTAATAGTAAAACATGCTTAGCTCTCCCTTTTGCATGTGCATTGAAAACACGTTGCAGGCAAACTAGAGGATGCAAACTCTTACATTGGAGTGGTAAGTTCAACTAAGATATGCAGCCAGCTTTGATAAACTGCCTTAAATCAAAATTTGAAAATGGTATAATTGCTAAAGTAGCAGCTTTGTCGAATTTAACTGAGTAGTTCATTTTTCGCTTAAATATCTTCTCTTAGGTTCCAGTTAAAAGGAATACTAGAATGTTTCTTTAATTAAAACTTATAATTAGAAATTATTTAATAATTTTCTCCATGTGCTATGAAGTAGTACTAGAGTTTATTTCTATTGAAGTATGGTATTTTTAGTTCTCTCAATATTTCAAGGAAATTACATTCCATATAGAACTTTGCAAAATTGTTCCAAGCTAAAAATAAATTTTTGAGGGCCAGGCCTGAATTCAGTGTAAAATTTTACTGATGTTTAAACAAAAGATAGGAACATAAAGAGCATTCATGCTGATTTGCACTTAAAATAAAAACAATAACCCACAAGGCTGTTATTCTCCCCCTCTTGTCAAATGGATGCAGTGTGTACTACACTCAAGCAAACTCACATCTACTTACTCCAGAACAAAGCTGGATTAATAGAGTTTAAAAAAATGGATTTACAATTGCTACTTTGATTAGAATTTGTAGGCATGTAAAATCTTCTTAATTTGCTGGAAATCTTCTTGAAAAAGCATTTTGTTATTTATTATTTTGGGTTTTTTTAATGCTTTTTATGGGAAGTGAAGAGATATTCTATAATTGCATCTTCTTGTGCACAGTACAGTTGTTTCTTGGAAACAAGAACTTGTTTTATTAATTTTTTTGGTCTGCCCTACTGAGTAAGCAAGGAGGAGAATGATAGCAACTCAGATAAGGAAGAGATGCAGAACTTAAAAATGTTTTAAATGAGGACCAACAAAAAGGATTTAAGTCTGTGCAAACAAGAGAAAGGAAAGCTAATAAAAATAGCTGGAGGTAAAAATATGTAATGAAATTCATGTCAAATTTTAATCTACACCCATCAGCCAATCCAGTTTGTTTGTGCTGTAAGATAAGTAGGAGATGTGCTGACTGAGCAAAGCATATCTGTTCTTGAGGAGGGAAGAATGGAAACGTGTGCATCAGTGCATTTCCTAAATTGAGACCCATCTAACAACCTCCCTATACAACCACCATTCAGCAGAAAAGTCAAAAGGACCTTTGGCAATGCTGAAAGTCCGGATAAAAGAAGCTGTAGGGCTCGTTCTTAAATAAAGGAGGAATAATCATGCAATGAGCATCCATTAGCCCTAACATCCCTTTCAAGTAAGGTACTGCAAAACCTTTGACAAGATGTAACATTACCAGGAGCAGCTTAGGTGTGGTTAAGCTTAGCAGATAATGTTTCCTAATATGGTACGCTATTACATCTGTAGCATACCGCTTGTGTGTGGCACTTAGCGAACAGCTAACATGGCAGACTCTGGGGCAGCTGAGGATGACAAGGAATGCAGGGAAGTCAGAACGATGAGGAAAAAAACCCCAAAGCACACTCTTGAAATAAGGTTAGTGTACCTATCTGTCAGGGCGGTAACTTTCTATAAGAAAGGTAAGTAGGGTGACAAGAGTGTAAAGGATAAAAGTTGCTCCAGCATGGTTTCCCATAGGATTAGTTGTGTGTGTTCTCCTAACCCTCCCTGGTGAGTCTTCTCTGGTAGGGTAGAAATGCACTGGTTGGAGGTACCAATGCAGATTCATATTCTGACTGAGAGAGTCTCAACTAAGCAATGCATTCTTTTATATACAAAATTAAAAGAAAGGATGGAGGTGAGACTTCTTTTCCTTACTAGGTACATCTCTCCTGCTTAGGATTGAAGAATACCAGTAGGGACCAAGGGAGAAGTTTGCACTACTGCTTGATGTGTTTAACTCATTATACAGATGGATGAATGCATAAAAATGGAGGAAAAGAAAAGAGAGAAAGAGGGAGGAAAGCAAAGGTGTCAAAGTTGCAGTAACCAATAAACATAAACACAATAAGTTAGTCTTTCAGGAAGCTGACATCAGCCTATTGATATAAAAATATTAAGCCACCATAAAACTTTCATAAAACAGCATAATGAAGTTGTGTTTTAGCATTGCTGGGGATCATGCACTGATGTCAAGAAGTTCTCTTCCTGAACCTCAAATTATTTTTCTCTCAGACTTGCTTGCACTGTAAGTATCAGAGTGCTGTTTTTGACCCATAATCAAAGTCACTGAAAAGAGAACTGGTACGGGACAGAGGTGAGGAAAGCCAGCTGTCCTGTATTGGTCAGTCACCACCCATCAAAATATCTTGTGCTCACAATTTCTGGACTGAGATTTGCAATCTAAAGGAAATGGGCAAAGCATGATATTTATGCCTTGGAATAAGAGAGGAGCAGAAAGAGCTCAGATAATACACATGTGCTCAGCAAAGAAGGCATACAGGAGAAAGGACAACATCCTCTTGCTTGAAGAGAAACACATTATATAGAAATGCATTCAGGTTTACTGGCTCTCTTTCATCTGTTTTGAGTCTCTTCTTCCACCGCTATCCTCCCCAAGGGCTCACTTTTGCATGGAAAGTATTGCATCGATGGCTGTGATACAGAGGAAATGGAGATCCACATCTCATATTTCTGAGAGCTGGTTACAATTTGGTTGCAATGCACGAAGTGGCCAACTGTGTAGCGGAGTTTATTAGACTATCCAGGTGTTTCCTGTACTTCCAGGGAAGGATCAAAGTTTGTAGTTACAAGGGTGTATAGACTATCAGAGTGTATGAAATATATCACAAATGTATTCATTGAAACTCTGTCAGAGCTACTGTTGGAACTGTACTATTAGCCTTAGAGACTTCAACATCCATATGAGCATCAAACCAGATGAGGCAACATCTGTTTTCCTGGTAAGGCTGAGCTCCCTAGATTTTACCCAGCCACTTGACAAGCGTTCATAGGGCAGGAAAAAAATATTTGATTTTCATTTGCATATGGTCTAGTTGTCAGAAATACAAAGGGAACCTTTTTGTTTGGTTTGACCATTTTAAACTAAATTGCAATGTGAGAGCTATTCTTCCTTGCCTCGTCTAAGCAGTATCTTCAAGGTCAGCTAGGAGTTATTATTTCTGGGTTGGTGGTTGTGTGTTTGGTTTTGTGGTTTTTCTTTTTTTTTTTTTTTTTTTTTCCTTCCGTAAAGTGTAAACTTTATCTTCCTGGCGTATTGTTAGCGTAAACAGCCAAATTCTCTGGGTTGTGGATAATATGGCAATCAATTGTAAACTGATCTTTGTCCTTGAAAATAAGCCTGTTCAGTGGTTGAAGTTCACAGTCTCTGGCTTGGGAAAGCTAGCTGACATTTTTTGACTTTCATATCTTTATTACCAGATGGTAATATTGACTGATCTTGGGAATGTTGAATGAAACTGTTCCAGTTCCAATGAAGTTTATTTTCAATCCTTCCTTTTCAAGGAAGGTTCCTGAAAATGCAACCGTCTTTCAGATTTGGGTGTTTCAAATAGGTTTTCCCCACCTCCCTTTCGGTAAACAACACCTATTTGTTTTTCTGTTGTTAATGATAATATGCAGATGTTATTTACATTTATATTTTCTTACTGTAATGCTGCATTCTTATTGTATTTTAGGGTATATTAAACTGTTCAGTTACTTGATATTCTCAAAAATAGAATTGATAGCATTATTAACTGCTATTTGTGGTCACCTTACCCAAGGTGATGTATTCCCAGCTATTCAGACATTTTAGTTGTGCTTCATACTGTATCTATTTTTATTAAGAACTCAGCCTTACAAAAATGTTGCTTCTGATAGTCATGATATTGTTGACCTTTTTTTCCCCCAGCAGTGGATTCTTTGGATTTTTAATCTGAAAAATCACTTCAGAAGTCAGGTAAACACTCATGGGTCAACACCTGACTTTTGCTGTCTCTGCCATATAGTTCCTCTTCTAGTGACTTTGAATTTGATGGTTTTGAGACCCACTGAACTGTAGCACATTGTAACAAAGCACTCACAGAATATAATGCCAATATCAGTAGTGATAGAGGCTTAATAAAGAGTGCTTTTGATGGTAAAAAGTGCGTACATTCATAAAAATATTTTTTGCACAGAAATGACAGCCATTTACCAAGCTATCACTCTTAGTGGACTCTATTTTGATATTATTCATTATTCTGTGTGAGGTAATGAAGGAAAATAAAGTGAATTGGACAGTACTGAAAAGCTTTTCCTCCTTTGCACAGGGTGATGCAAAGGACATTTAATACTGTTTTACACACAGATGTTTTTTGCCTAGTGTGGATCAATCCTTGAATAGCATAAAACCGAATAGGCTCTTCCAGGATTTTGGTTTAAGAGCTGCAGCGAGGCAGGAGGGAGCCCTCTGAATGCAGCAGCACTCTGGCAGTGTTGGTGAAGGGCTGCTTGGTCCCTCAAGGGGGAGGGCCCTGCAGAGCTCTTCTCATCCACAAGACACGGTGCCACAGAAACTTGCGCTGGAGCCCTCCAATTGCTCAGTCCTATTTTGACTCTGAATTTTAGCTTTCTTGGTGGCTTTCCATGTGCTAACTTGTGATTATGCTCACATTTGACACCTAAAATAAGACTGCCCACAGTTGCTTTAAATTTACATGACTACTTGTTGAGCACTTCCCCAGATTTTTGGTAGGGGATGAGATAGGTATGCTTTAATGACTTTCCTATCAAGAGTGTCAGCTGGAGCTTCACTTCCCTCTGTAGCTTATTCATTTATAGAACAGCACAGTAAGACTTTTTAGAAAGCTGATGCTACGCTTGTAGCATTTTAGTGGAGAGAGACAAAGAGGCTTCTCTGAATCAAGGGAACCATAAGTAAGGGAAACCTCAAAGTGGTTACTTTTGAAAACCATTTGTTATGTCTGTATTTCAGACTTAAATTAGTCTTTTCCAAATGTATCATAGTGGTAAGCACATCTACATCTATCCACATCTTGAGTCCCTTTCAGAGCTTTGGTTACACTAAGGCTGCAGAAGAACTGAGATCTGAAAATACATTTTCTTTCTGCTCAAATCTTTGCTAATGATATCTTTTGTATCCCATTTTGCATTTACATAAAATACACTATTTTAATTATTTTAATTCCTACAAAATGTAGTTAATGAAACACATGCCACTTGGAAGTTTTTTCCCTGGAGCTACTTATAGCAGACTGAAGCTGTTAGAAGTGAAGCAAAGGGAATTGGGTAATTCTAAATGGAAACTCAGCCCTACTTCTTCTCTGGAGAATGGGGATCACATTGTGTTGACATTGCTTATTTGAATATATGAAAGGCACTTTGGGTATCTAAAGGGTTTTATAAACATTACAGTAAAGTTCTCATTACCTCTATTTACACAGTACCATGCTACAGGCAAACACTGTCGCCACTGGATGTTAGTTTCTTAATGGTATCAACTGTATGCTGCTAGCTAGTAAAAGGGCAGTCTAGAAAAAGGAAAATGGATGAATACCATGTGGTACTGACAAATACAGTGTGCAGTATGAGACCAAGCTATAAAGAGGCAGCATAATCCACTTGACTATTTTTGGGGCTGGGAGTGTTGGCATCCATACTCTTTCTGTGACAAAATGCGTACCTCCTGGTTCATTTTCTCTGGCTGTAAAATGGGAATTGTAACAGGCTGAGGTTGGTTTTTCATGTCCTACTCACTTTATCAGGGTGGGAAAAGGGTAGGTGGCTTTGGAAGTTGTCTGATTCCCCTGTTGTCCCTTTAGTGTTGCGTGACACTGATGTGGAGCCATAGCAAGGCTAAAGTGGAGAAGGGATGATAGTATTACTAATCTTCATTAGCTGTTTATGCTGCATGCAAAGAGGAATGCCAATTTTGGGCTGTGCCTGTGTGAAGGAAAGAGTGAGGGCTGTATGTGTCCCAGTGACTCTACTCAAAACTATGAGGAAAAAGTGATCTCTGACTCTCAAATCCCAGAAAACGGGCAATAGGAGATAAAATTAATGCATTAAAAAGGAAAAGTTCGTATATTAAAAAAAGAGAAAAATTAATATATTAAAAAGGAAAAGACCCAGGTGTGCACAACCCAGAAGCTGGGTGACACTCTGAGGACTGTGTGGAGCTACGCCATGGTGGCTGTGGTGGAGGCTGTTGTGCAGGCAGCCCAGGCAGCGGCAGGCAGGAGGGGACCAAAGATGAGGGCATCGCCTCGTGTGTGACTCCCAGCTCCTGCCACAGGGATTAAATACTGCTTCTCCGATTTTCACGGCGGGTAGGAGAGACTATGTAGAAACCTGTAAATATATCTTTCAAACGATGCTTCTTCATCTTTGTGTTTCTGGACATAATGCCAGTAGACTGACACATAGGCGGTAGGAAAAATCCTCTACTTTGATAGAACATTTCAGACTTGTCCACTAATTAGTTCCTTCCATTTTGCTGGAAATAGCCAGTGTTAACTGCTTTTGGGAGTAGATTTCTGATCCAGGTACGATTTGGCAGTTCCTAATCCTTTCCAGAATAACTTCGTGCAGCCTTCATACTTGTGAACGGTTACTTCCTGTTTTATGATTACATAGGATGTGGGAAAACAATTCAAGGAATGGTTATACAATGAAAGAATATGTCTCCTGAAATGCTGCAGGTATTCTTTGACACAAGTTCTTGAACACAATGCTTTGAGCACACAGGGTTGGGTGGTGTTTTTTTTTTTTCCCCTTCTGTTTTTATTGTGCTTTGTTGTTGCTTACCTGTACCAGCTTGAATACACTGACATAGGTATATAGTCAGTACTCGCACACCTTCATTTTTCCTAGCAGCAAATACAGTATTTTTAATTCAGTTTTATCCCCCAAATGTAACACCTCAGTGCTGGTAAATAATAGATTATCGCTTAAGTATTAAGTGCCTGCTCTGCTGTCTGTCACTTCACTTGAACTTGGATGATGACCGACTCAAAATTCTCCAGCGGTTTGCATTGAAGTCCTCTCTCTACCTGCCTTTTCAGTTCATCCTGGATAGCTCTATTACAGATAATCACAAACTGCATATTTCAACGATTAAGTTAATCTATTAAAGTTAATCTTGGATTCTGAGCTTTCCACTCCTGTTTGCCATGATAATCCCGTGCGCTTTGCACTTCCAAATAGACTGCAGTGTACCTTGAAGTTTCAGTGTTGTAAAAGCAATGGTTATATAGCAACAACCTACAGTGGTATAAGCAAAATGAGATTTGTCATCCTTCTGCGAGTTAGAACTTACTATAAATAGAAAGTGTTCAAAAGGTGTTATTTAGTAGTTTGTATTATGCAGCTGTCTATTTAAATCATTTAATTTTGGCATCTAATCTAACTCCCAGTCTCCATCAGAGACAAATAAGAAACCATATGCGAAAGCATCTGTGAAAATCTTTCTTTTATTTATGACAACATTAAAGAGAGGCTCTGATGTCAGTTACTTAACAATAATAGACGTTCCTTTGCACCTATAGTGCTGGGTTACTTGGGCATATCCCTCTGTGGTATCTTATACCTACTGCTGTTTGCTTCATTATATACAGATGCACAGCAGTGAAGACAGTAATAGTCTTTCTTAATTAAATAAAGCTAAATGTTAATTAGTCAGAAAAATTGATTTATTTTCAGCGCATGAAACTTTTCATTGCATGCCTCTTCTTTTTAAAGAACAGGTTGGATATTCATTTAGGACTTCACATTTTTTGCTTTATTTCTGCACTGTATTTGGACTCTTGTGGTGGGATCTAATCGTCATAGAAAAATTATAGGTCTACAGATGTTTTCAAGATGTTACTCTGTCAGTAGCAGATTATCCCCTGTAGCAAAATCTCATTAAAGTGCAATTTACAGAGCTCTGCTGATGTTGCCATCAACCAAAATTAAAGGCATTAATTTTTCAAAGTTCACAGAAGTCCTTACATAAATGATGTAGCAGTTTGCAAGAACAATTTACAGAAGTGTTATTTGCAGAATTAACCTACATTAACAGAACAAATGTTGTAAGGGTATAAGAAAGGATTGGGCAGTGAAATTGCAGCTGTTCATGGTTTATATTAGGTAGTGGGTGCAAAGAGCTGTTGAAACATAACAGTTATTCTTCCTTGATGCAAAGTTGGGTAGGTAAGATGGAATCTGAACTCTGTCTGTGAAGAGTTAAGCTTATAATAGAGTGATCACCAGTTGGGGACACCCAGGGAGACCTTAAATTCTACTTTGAAACATCTGTACTTGATATCTCTTAAAATATTCCCATTTAGAGAATGAGTTTATGTAGCTCATGTTGTGAGTATGCCTCTTCAATACAGTACCAAATGCTTATCCAGGTATTTATTGTCATAGGAGGTCTATATTTTAACCGAGCCTAAAACTGTGTTGAATACACCAGAAAATTTCAGGCTATTAGTGCTTTATGGACCGGTGTCAGAATAAACCTCAGTTAAATCTGTGGCAGGAGATAAATGACTCGTTTTCAATATTTAGAGCCATATGCATATGTAATGACCATATTTAGTAAGCAATCACCTGCCTTTTGCAACCATCCCAAAATGCTGGCTAATGCGGTTGGCATTGTGAAGCCTCCACAGCCAGAGTTATCTCTTCCACTTTTGTACGTGCTGTATTTCAATATCCAGAAATTAACATTCAGCCCATGAGTAATCCCATCCCTTTGCCGCAGAGCAGTCGAGCATGTGCTTAGAGTTAAAAGTCACCATCTCTGCAGAACTGGAAGCCAACAGAAACATTTTAATTTCAGTACTTACAAGGGACACGCTCCCCACTCACACATTGTTTTGGGTATTCATAGAAGTTTTTATACCACCAGAACAGGCCAATATAATTAAATCAACATTTTTAGTCAATTTTTTTTGGGTCTATGGCAAACAGATAGATGTTTAGACACGAGCCGGTTAAGCTGGGACCGTATTAGGATGCTTTCAAGAGAAAGGCCAATGAAGGCCCTGGGGTATAGTTACTTCTCTTTACTGTTTTGGGGAAACATTTGTCTTGAATGTTACTTTGGTTAAAGATTTAACAGAAATTTTGCCCAAAAGACATCTTTTTATCTGCCACTTGTTTCTAAAATTCTACCATTTTATCTTCATGAGAGAGTCAGACCTTTCAGAGGCTGCTGTTTTGTCTTGAGCAATTAATTCAGGCTCCACCCCACATATTACCCATGGCCTTGTCGGCTGTGAAGTGTCAGGCCCATCCCAAAGGGCAGATGTGAAAAACATTGTACGCTCCATCACCATATGAGCAGTCTCTTGCTTGATCTCTCTTTGTTCTTCTCAGCTGGTCAGAGTTTCCAAGGTGCTTCACGCTTCTGTTGGGATTTTAGGTCTTCAATGATGTACATTTTCAGAAGAGGTGCTGGATGCTGCTTGTTTTTCAGTATCTGGCTACTGAATTTTAGAGGTTTAAATGGGACATGAATGCTGTTGAAAATCTTCCCAAGTACTGAGCTGCCAAAAGAGAAGGTCCCCACGTTGTGCTGGCACTGCTGTGTTTGTGGCTCCATTATGAACTAGGTCTGGACTGGCTGAAAGAAACAGGGATGGACACGGGAGCCAGGGGGATGGCGTAAGCTCACTGAAGTGGCACGATTGCCAAATACAAAACCACAACGCAGCAGATTGCTCATGAGTCACACTTAGCCTTGGCAACTGAGCAAAGTGGATGTTTAAGTTGTCTTCAGCTGCGAGGGACAAAAAAAGTAAGGGCTGGATGGGCTCAAAATCTGAACACATGTAGGCCATCACTCTGTGTGTGTGTGTGCAGCAGAGAGTGCAGGTCTCACCCGTGGGGATTGGGGCTGACCCAGGAACCTTCACCACCTTCACGTCCCGATGAGTCTGTGCACCCAGAGCAAAGAGAGAAGTGGCACGTCAAGCTAGATATTATCTTGGAACAACAGTGGGGGAGATACGTAGTGCATTTAGGACTCAAGTATCTTTCAGGCCTGGGTTTGCAGGTCAGAAAGTTCTTGAGTTTGAAGCAGCTGGAGACTGGACATGCGGCGGGTTGGCATTGACCAGTGTGCTAAGCAGTACAGAACACGTCCCCAGAGAGTTTGCAACTTGGGGCATTGAGTTATATGGCTACGCATACTGTAACAAGTGGCTGATGAATTAAACCCAGCATAGATGCAGGAGTATATGTATGGTTAAATCAAACTGCGTTTTATAAACGTTGTCTTATTTGTAGAAGCTACTAAAGCAATTTATGATGGAAAATGATTGCTAGCACTATACCATTATAGGTGAATTACACTTGAGATACAACTGTCTGCTTGTTCCTGTAGTATTCAGTGATTCCACAGTTAGACAGGCTGTAGATTTCACCCTGAATTTTGCCTTAAAGTTTTTCATTGAATCAGACTACTTGATTAAAAAAATGCACATAGAATTGACCACAGTCATTCGTAACCTATTCTGGTGTTTGAATGCAACAGTAATGGTGTATTATAAGACTTTAAGTATCAGTGACTGCAGCTGAACATAGTTAAATAAAATAAACAGCCAAATAAACAAGCAAATACAAAGCCATGCTTTGTTTCATATTGTAGATTTAATGATGTAGTTAGTGAAGGAGAGAATGCAGTCCCTGATTTAAAATTTTTGCATGTCTTTTCCCAAGAGCCACTGTCTTGATTTCGTTTGTGTCCATAAATATAGTTTCTTGTTTTCCAAGCAGTAAATGCATCAAGTTTTCTTCATATTCCAGCTGCCTCTGAGTGATTAGTATAAATCATATTTGCTTTCAATAGGAATATTTTCACATAATTTGTAAAATTATGCAATGGAAGAATAGTTTGCAAAGGAAGAATATTGCGAAACCCCATCTCTTTAGCAATGTATCTGTATTCCACAATGCATTTCGTTACCTCGTTCTTTTGCATAGAAAATATATGATAAATATTGGTCGTCGTTATGGTCCTTTTTCTTCTAAATATATGATATTGTTTAGGCCTTAAAGAGTTAATACACAAGTCCATTTTAACAACTAGTAAGCACGTGTTCCCGATTTGCAGGAAATAAAACAAGTTTTTTTCCATTGCTATAAGCTGTTCCCCAAGAAGCCTTACCTTCATGTTGCTTTTGCAAAACAATGTTGTTCGGCTGATGTTCCTATAAGCAAACCCCTTTTATTCTTTAAAGAGAGGCCACCTCACGGCCCCCCCCAGGCGCTGCTTCGCCAGCAGCCGGCCCCGTACCTCCATGAGCTCCCAACCTTGTGTGTGGCCAGCCCGAGCTTGGCTCTGAACCCAGGAGTGAGGGTGTTCAAAGGAGGCTGTACAAGATGCTCCCACAGGCTGGGGGCTGCCAGCAGCGCGCTCAGCGAGGCTGTTTTAAGTTACTGCTGTCTGCAGCAACACCCTTGGGACCGCCGTGATAGCTGGGGAGCGGAGGAATGCGATGCCCGCAGTCCGCGCCGGCCCCGCTCCCACGGCCGCTCGGAGGCCTTCTCCGCTCCCCACAGTGCCGGGAGAGCGGCCGGGAGGGTGGCACTGCTCCTTCCCGGCATCGTCCCGCTGTGGGAAACCTCCCGGGGCTGGGCATCGGCCGGCCGGGCTGACCTGGCTGGGCACGGGAGCACATGGGAGGAGCGCTCGCTCCTTCTGGTTTCCCAATTAGCCGGATCCCTACGAAGCTGAACGATGGCATTTAAAAGTAGTTGGAGATAATGTAGCTAGCGCTGTCAAACTGCACAATACTTATTGTTATGCTCCCCTAGAAAATAAACAGGAACCAATATAAATGTGTTATATTAATATTTAATACATGTTTGGCTGTGTAAACCTAGAATGTGTTTTAAAAAGATGGCACAGTGAGGAAAACCTTGAATGTTTTCAAAGAAAACAGTATTCCTTGCAGCTTTTGGTAAATGCTTAGACTTAAGTTAACTTCTGCTTGACTTCTCAGAAAATGTGAGAACCATATGAATGCCTGTGCCTTATGGAAAGTCATGAAATCTAAACGCATGAACCGCTGTTCACTATTAACAAGTAAAACCCCATTCTTTTTCTCTATAAGGTCCTGATTAATGGACAAAACCCTTCTTCCTTGTTTTTTCACATTCTTTTTGCAGTTCCTTAAATGTAAGACAGACAATAAATTATTTGCACAGATCCTACTACATACCAGTTCCTATTTGGAGCTTGACTGAGAGGCAGAAACAAATATGGGTATTGTGAAAACCACATTGGGTACAAAGACTGCACACGGATTGCCACTTATAGTCAACAGCTGGGAATCATATGGCTCTTTATTAATCTGAATATTAGTGGTTGCCATTTTGTTTCTTTTTTTATGGTTTTGACAAAATGGTGGGAGAAAAGACATGAGGGATTCCTTGTTGATAAGTGTGCTCTAAAGATGCACTTTGTGCCAGTTTGCTTGCCCCTTTGTAAAATGGCGTGCTACTTTTATTTTCCTTTTAACGGTCTGAGGCTCTGGTAATTAGAAAGAGAACTGAATTTAGAGCTGTACCAAAAATGGCAGTCCCGATGTGCAGTGCATTAGTAAAGGAGACAATGGGATGAAGCAGGCAGGAGAGTGGAGACAAGAAATTTATGACTGGGCATTGCCTAAGAAGAAGAAAATTCCTTGGGATTTTCAAGTAAGCACCACAGAAGAGCAGTAATACCAGTGTTCATTTGCGCAAACCTGCCCACGCTTCAATTTTTAAATAATAACTGTGTATTGATATGGGAGGACACGGACAGCACGGGGAGGAAGGATGGTACTGTGGTTTAAGTGAGTATCGGATGCAGAAAACCTGACCTCTAATTCCATCTTTGCCAGTTTCGGTCGGTGGTAATTCAGTCTCGGTGTGCCTCAGTTTCCCTGCTTGGAAAAAAAAAAGTGTTGATTGTATGGCTAGCCACAGGGGACAGCTGGGGTGTACAGTTCACTAGAAGCCCTTATACGTATTTTGAAGTAAGGTATAAACTAAGTGCATTGTGTTATTGCCAGTTGAAATCTTTGCTCGTGACTTAAACAAAATTCGCCGTGACCTCCCTGAGAAGAGCTGCAAAGGTCAAGGCTATTACATTTGGACTATTATTACACTCCAGGTCCAGGAATAAGGAAATAAATCACAGATAATGAGAAAAAGTTTCACAGAGATTTTTCACAAATGGAGAAGAAACTAAAAGCGGAACATTTTCTTGTTAAAAGGACACTTTCATACCCTACTGAACTAATGATAATTTTACTTTGTTTCTACTGTTTCCAGCTCTTACTGAAAAGAGGTGAATGCTGCAGAGCCCTCCAAATCCCCTTCTTTTTTAATGTGGTTGCTTTTCGTGACTATAGGCTTAGACATGATCTGCAAGATTTTAATCCAAACCAAAGGTGATGAAAACGACGTGAAAGTGTTTTTTTGGTTTCTATCATCTAGCTCTCTATGCCCTTCTTTTTATGTCATTGTTTTAATAATTTAGCTAAATTGCTGGGAAAACAGACAGTACTTAAATCAATGTAACAGTGTAGTGTGGACACAAGTATGTTAGCTGTAAGGATATTTATTTCAGTACAGCTTTAACAAAAACAAGTTGCAGTGGTATAAATAAACTCTCTACCAATAATACTCTGTTTGTGATATGAGGCGGCGCCGATTTTAACTGAACCGATTTTCTGATTGATTTAATTATTTCGGTGCAGAGACTGTATGGAGGCAAGGCCTGGGGGGGGAGGATCTGACGTGAACAAAAAGGGTGTAGCACGGTGTATCTTAACTGGTTTGCCAGATTGATTCCAAGAGAATTAGGAAGAATTTTAACAAGAGAGATATTTACCTTTTAAGACAAATATTTCCAGCTTTTGGGAACTTTTTTTTTTTTTTAAATATGAACATGAAGTCATGTTTTGGGTTTAACAGTGCTTCCATGCTTCAAATTTCTGGTATCAAAATACATTTTTTTTCATGGTGAAAAGATTGCAGGACTGCTTTTCCAAGTAGCTCATTATGAAATATATTATTATTCAACAGTTTATGCTGAAAGAAAAAATATTTCCAGCTTTTGGGAACTAGAACTTTTAAGAATGAAATGTTTTATATAAAATGTTAGTTTTCAGACTGACTCATTTGCTTGCTAAAGTTTAAGAACTCGCATCATACATGTAGAATATAGTGCATCTTTCTCCTTTTATGTTTCTGTTCCTTGATTACATTCTGTTAGTCATATCAGAAGAGTCTGGGAATAACTTTGTAAGTGAGGAATAAGAAACATTGCATTTCTTATTATAGATAAAATCCTGCCCAAGCCATAATAAGGCGAAAGCTTGGAATATACCATGTACTGTATAAAGTTATTTGAATTTTCTTTTCAAAGGACAAGATTTGGTATGATTGTTCCACAGTTTCTGCTGCTTAATATTTTTAATTATATTACTAACGAAGTGATCACATAATGGCAAGCCACATTTTAATGCAAACACACCGAGGGATAGAATTAAGGTTGAACGTTCATCGTTAACTGTGCCTATCCTCATTTTTATATGCTTAACTCTGCAGCTTTAATATTGCATTAACTTGGTTTTTACAGAGAACGTTTTGCCCTAAGTATAAGGAAAACGTTGATCTTTTATGTTGTCAGCCAGGGTAGATGCAAATCCTTCTACTTTTTATTGAAGAATTAACCATCTCCCTCTGGAGCACAAATGCCAGCATTACTGGTATAATTTTATTTTTAAGGCTATGGCCTGTAGTAAGCTGATTGAATAGTATAATATGTTATATTCAAATCTGACTGCTTATGCACTTCTTTCCATAATGCCTTTGAAAATATATCATGTTCCAAGATGAATACAAGTTATGCATAAAAAAAGCTGTTTGTTACATAGCTAGGAAAATGTGGATTCAATTACTATTAGATTTAAGAAAACCAGGAGCCTTTTTGATTAAAAAAATATTTTTATTGAGTTTGTAGTAATAATATCAAGTTACAGTGCAACAAATTCCTTTCCATTAGAAAACTGAACTAAAACAATAACTCTTGAAGGGATAGTGAGTGTTTCAATTACTATCATGTCAATTTGTTTTACCATCTGCATGTATTTACTAACCCAGGACATCTCAGAAGGCCTGCCCTAAAAATCACCATGTTTACTCAGTTGAAAACAAATCTGAAGATCCCATTGCATTTTCATGCCATCAGGATACGTTAGAGTATGTTCCATGTGTTGACGGATCCTTCAGGTTTTATTTATGGAAACAGCATTTGCGTGAGAGATAATAGGCTAAGAATAACCATTACCTCACCTAATTGTTGTCTCCTTAAGGCTTCTAAAAATGTATTTGGGGTTGGAAAGCAGGCAGCACAGGCGGTGTAAGGAGTCCACCAACTGGTACTGTCTGTGTTAGTTACTAGTAATCCAATCACTTGGGATCAGATGCTCCTGAGACAGCTTCTTCTCCCGTAGACAGAGAGATAGTCTTAGAATAGGCAGATATAGGGGTATGTGGTAGACATATCAACATAGCTATTATATATCTATTATAATAGGTAATAACACCAATAATGATAAAATAATAGATACATAAATAAAGCATGCCAGGACAGTGTTGTGCAACAGAGAACAGGCCAGCAAGTAAACTTGTGTAAAAAGGTGCATTTTAACCACATCCAAGCAAGACAGTTCTTTTTCCTCGTTGAGCACTGATTCCTTTGAGCTATATGCGTCACCGCTTGCCTGGTATTTCCAACCTGGCCCTGTAGCCTGACTGGAGGAGCTAAGCTGAGCGTAGGGAGACTGACCACGAGTAGTGGCTCACGCAGGTCACAGTCAAAGTCAGAGGGGCGGTGGATGTGGGGCAACTGTTTGGGGGTTGGATGGGGAAGGGGGTGGTACAGAGCGTATGAGAGGGAGGAGGAGGGAGGCGATGGACGTGTGGTGAGTAGGGAAACGAAGATCTGTGCGTCTGCACAAACGTGACAGCAGCAGATCCCCTTGCATAAGACCTATAGGGTATTTATAAGGACCTTGAAATCCTCCTCTTAGTTGCCATCCTACATTTCTCTATAAAAAATGACAGTGCTAGAGGAAAGGATGTTTTCATACCTTAGTTCTTGCTTTCTTCCCTTGTGAACATCACTCGTTCTGCTTCCACACTCAGGTTTTGAAATGCCCTGAAATGCAGGAGGTCCTAGCAGCACCTTGGGCGTGCTTGGGGCCAAACAGGAGTCTGTTTTGCCTGCTACAGTGCCTCTGTTCAGCAAAAAACAAAAAGCGCACTTTCCCCAGGAACGCTGGTGGAAACTTCAAAAATTGCTGAAGGTTTGGGAAGGAGTTTGACTTTTTGCTGATGTATTCTTTGACTCCAAAACAAAGCCTGCTTAATTTGTAGTTCTTCTGTTTTTCTTCAGAAAATTAAAAAGATTTGAAGAGAAGCAAAAAGCTTCCCTTGAATTTTTGATAGTTGAGCACGTTAAATTCTGGGGTAGCTTTACGTAAATAATCTGTACGGCAAATCTGACTCTCTCTCTAGAGGGCAAGAAAGCAGACCTCATAGGTTATTTAATAAATAACCAGAAGACTGAGACAGAAATAGGAAGATTTTTGCTTTCTGGAGACCTGTGTCACCAATTACCCTGACCGGGTGGAGCTGTGGAGGGATGCAATATTTAGGCTTGCTCAAAACATGCCTGCGTCATCTGTGCTTCAAACTTCTGTGCTTCGCTACAGGGAGTCTTTTATGTGCAAGAGAAGTAAAGACCAAACTGTGTAGCAGGCCAAGCATGGGCATAGGAAGGCCATTAAACCACACGGATTTCCTTTAGGGAATCATTTCTCCCCCTTGAAGGAAAGGTTGGATGTTAACAGCTTCCGTTACCATTTCATAGGCAGCTGGAAGGTGATTTCCAAACACCCTAAACAGAAGCCAAGAGATTGAAGGTAATTTAATACAAATGTGGTGGCGTATATGTGTGCCATTGTATGGGCATGAACAGCAACTAAATATTCACTGGTATACAAATGTTTCCTAATATGTCTAAGGAAGACACATAAAGAGTAACTGAGACATTAACTGAGAGGGGAGTAGCATCCAAAAAGACAAGAATGATGAAGTGATATACTAATTAGTAAGAACTTTTAATTTAACGTTACTACAAATTATTATGAATATTTTTGTAACGACATGGGTGCATTAACTGGAAATGATAGCTGGATGAAGGATTTAATTTCTACCCATCTGCACAATTTTTCTGGTTTGTTGTCTCTGCCAGTAATAACGCTTCCATGGCTGCATTTGGGCTTGCTTTGACCAACATTGGCAAAGGGTCCACTGACTCCAACCGAAGTTACACAAGATGAGAATTGTGCCCTTACCTGTGTACAGCTTCTTATTTAGAAAAACACTTGATGTGAATCAGATTTATACAAAGGATTTCCCTGAGTCCTCCCTGGAGGACTGGAGCCCAGACTCCTTTTGCAGGACTCTGATATGGTGTACCCCTTTGCGTTTATGAAACACATGACCGCGAATCTCTCTGGTGTTTGGGTAATCCCCCAGTCTGTGCCTGTAGTTCAGTCTTAACACAAATTACATGTGCTAGTATACTTGTGAAAATCTTCAGGGCTTAGTAGATTTATATCTGAGATGCTTCTTTGAAGAGCGTAGCTGTACAGCAACAAAGAGAACTTTAGACCTTCAGCTGGTCTTGTATTTCTGAGCCAAAAAACTCTCTCTGGCAAAGTCTTAGAGTAAAGTGCAGATTCTATGAAATTCAGTGGAAATTTTGCTAGTAACTTTAAGAAATCTGCATACTTTTTGATATACTTCTTTCACTCCTATTTTTTTAAAAGATGTTTTATTAATATATCTCTATAGAAGAACAGTGAATGCTTTAAACGTCTCTTACAAGACAGAATAAACAAGACCAAATGCTCATTCAGTGCAGTCATCCTTAGCAAGGTGCAATAGAAGAAAATTTCTATAAAACACTCTGTTTAAAGGACTCTTTTCAAAGATCAGTCCACACAGCAGGTGCTTGTCGCTACCTAGCACGCTAAGACTGGGAGAGAAAAAAACCCACTGAACCAGCATGATCAAACATCTGAAAATTAGGAGATAACGGTGTTATGTTTGTCCGGGCATTTTTAATTCACTGAGCATTGACAAAAATGACTTGCTCCTGCGTAATTTTGCATGAAAGGTGACCGCTGCCTTGTCTGGTCCCCGGGATGGAGGGTGCTCGGTGCAGTGCAGCTGAGGGGTTTCTCCCCATGCTGCTCAGGGCATGGGCACGCTGTACCCCATTTAAACCCTCCTAAGAGGATGCTCCTCATTGCTTAACGGCCTTATAAGGAGAATTGTTGAGCAGTTTTAATGACATGTGCAGGCTCATAATTGTTTCTTCTTAAACAGTAAACAATTTCTCTTAACTTATTTTGAGAGCAATAGGTCAGAACCAGAGGAAAAATGTGAAGTTAAACCACCAGAACACACGTGCAATGCCAAAGGCCAGGCATACCGCTTTTATTTGCCTCTTTTTCATTTACTTAACCTTTTGGAAATGCTCTTTTGTTGCACCTTGAACACATGTTTACATGGAAGCGTAGGCAAGAACACCCTCCTAAACGAGAGAGCTCATTAAAAGTGAACAGTGCGCGTACCTGGTGCTGCTTCCAAATAGGAAAACTATCTAACCTCAGGTTTTGAGGGTGTGAGTACCGCAAACCCCTTTCAGGGCATCATTAACATACTATAAACTGTTCTCCAAAACAACATCCCCTACAGTGGCTCCTCGGGTCAGGGCCTCAAGGTACACCACTCCACGTGAGCACTTCAAGAGATGTGGTCCCCTAGCTGGAGATCAAACAACGTTTTCTCCACATGGAGAATTAAACCAACACATGAGGGTGCCTTTATCAAACTGTGTTTGATAATGAAGGCTTCAAAAAGCTAGGTGGGTCAAAATGTCAGTGTCTTTCTTTTGGTCTGTTCAGGTTCTGTATTGCCATACAAATTATAGAGGAAAAGGCTCAGAATGAGAGACGTCTGTTATTTCCCTTGGGAACTATTTCATTATTGGCAAGAACTTCTCTTCTGTATATTTCCTCTCGCCCCCCCTCCTGATTTCTTGTAATTTTTCCAAGTGGTGTAATCTGAAACAGTTCTTGTCTTTCTATCTCTTTATCTACCAGCGTCTTAACTCCCTGCCGGTAAACTGATATCAGCAGATCTGTGAGGAATTCCTGAAGGAAAGTAATGTCTCTAGTATTGATGTTTTTATTAATTAATAGGAAAAAAAATTAAGACAATTCTTCCAAACATTCTGTCACCATAAGGCTAGCTTAGGTCAAGTCATATGATGATTTGAGTATGTGTGCAATAAAAATTATAACATGAATGCCTGTTGCTTTTTTAAAGTGACTTATGCAAAAACTGGTGTCCATTATGCAAAAACTGGTGTCCATTATCGCATGGTATTGGATAGACCATGAAGCTGCTCTGCAGAATGTAAAAAGCATGTAAACAATCAGAAAAGGGAATTTGGAAATGAAGAGAAGTGAGCAAAGAATACCAGCTGATGAATAAAACATTTCCCAAAGTTCAGAAAAGTCAGCTGCTCTATGTTAAAGTGGTTGCCAGGCAACTCATCTTTTTAAAACAAGTACTTCTGTGGCAGATAACTCATAAAGACATTGAAATGGCAAAATTAACTGCTCTTGAACAATTTCTTCGATACATTAGGTACAAACAGGCTTTCATTCATCATCAGGCGTGCATATCTTCTTGTTATAACTTTTTTCCTTGAACAAATACATGTGTTTTGTCCAAAGCACTGAAATTTTAACTCTTTCTTTTCATCTCATTCCCCATGAGGAAACAGCTAGGAATCTCTGCCTTAAATCTGGGCATTGATATAAAACTAGTTTGGATGAAATAGGGGAGCTCATTCTCTGTTGAAAAATAGGCGCTCTTGTTCGGTGAGATTAGAGCACTCGCGTGTAAAGGGGAGCTTGGTTGCAGTCCACCAAATATTTTCCACGAGACAGAATTGGGCTGCAGACAGAGAGGGAGAGGCTCCAGCAGTAGATCGTCAAAAAAACTTCAGGAGAAAAGCAGTCAGGTCCTGGCGGTTCTCGCTGTGGAGAGGAGGATAAAGCAGTAACTGGAGGGGAAAACTGATCATATGGAATAATTTATTTGACTTTTTTCCTTGCCAATTTTTAACTGAACAAAGTTGTGCTGGTCTTTTTTTTTTTTTTTTTTTTTTAGTATTGTGTTCATTATTCATGATTGCTCAATGAGCACTTTAGTGAAATGCTGAGCACAAAGGATGTTTGCAAGCTGATCATAATGCCTGGATTTTCAGCACTTTGCTACTTGCTATTTATCATTTGTAATTGATCACCCGGCATAGTAAGATACTTTTTCTGTTTCCAGATTGGACAAATGAAAGTTCTACAAATGAGAAAAGGAAAACTGAAAAAGTTTCTAAGGACTTTCACAAGGTTATTGTTTCCTGTTGAATGCAACAAAAAAAAGTCTTTACCAAAGTACAAAACAAATAGTAAAGCAGCTTTTACTAATTTCAAAGCAAAACTGTAGCATTTAAAAACCTGTTTGGCAACCTTTGAAATTCTTTCTGGAGTGTCAGATCAGCTCTGCCACTCGGAAAATGCCTGGGATAACCCACCTCTCTAACAGAGCAGCGCAGGGCTGTGCTCCTTCCCTGGCAATTTCATTACCACCACAACAAGCAAATAAAAAATCCTCAGCGTTTGAACTTGCCCTTGTCCTCCAGAGTTGCCTTCTAGTGGCGATTCAGCCATGACTATTATTTCCCCAGACAAATTCAGTAAAACAAACAAACAAAAATCAATCAGATGACTGAGCAAAGTACACGTTCTGTAAACACTACAAATGTACCAAACAAAATAATGCTCTTTCAGATACAAATTAATGCCGTGTTGAGATTTTGTGTTGGTAGCTCACAGCCAGTCCTTTAAAGTGCTGCTGGGGGGACATGCGGCTAATGTTGGGAGACCAACTTCTCACTTTGCCGCCCGTTGTGGAGCTGGGGCGTTGCGTGCCCAGCACCTGCGGCACCCACACCAGCCCTCAGTGGCCAGCCAGCCCCTGGCTTCCCGTCAGAGCCTACCTGCGTTATTCTAGCTTGGCTGGGGAATAGCTTTACTGAAAATATGCTAGGGAGAGAGGTCAGCTTGAGAGTTGGGTCATGTTTTAATATAGTGTAGTTTTCACGCTGGTGTTAAAAATGTGTAGTGATTCTTAAGGGCTGTTGGCCTCAGCCAGTCATACAATCCTATTGAATGAATTGATTAAGGCACAGGCAAATTTAACTCCCACTCAGACGATACCTTGTTAAACAAATATTTCTTATTGGATTTTGTTTACTCTTTACCTGACTCGCTGAACTTTAACTATTTCCACTTCTGTGATCAAAACACCCTCCTGGGCTCTGCAGTCACACAGGGTGAGAGCTGTGGCATCAGCACTCTCATCCATCTGAATTCTGTCTGGAGTGCCACAGGGAGTGCTCTGTTGCTGCCCCAAAGGCTACAGCTACTCCTCCAAAAAGGAGAGCTTTGCAGCCACCCAGGGCGCACACTCCAGTGGTGGCCCTGGGCTCTGCCGGCACGTGACTCTGACTGCTCCTCTTGCCCACGTCTTGCCCAAGTGGTGTCATGGAGAGAGGTGAGCAAACTGCCCTGCCACACCATGGCACGGGGGCGTTCCTATGAGCAGGGACAGGTAACACGATGTCCTACGCAGTGCAGTCAGTGCCACGGTGTCTGCTTCACACAGCCCCAGTCTGCTGGGAAAATGCTGGGTTAGGATGCTAGGAGCACCACCACTTTAATATACAGCTAATATAACATTTCCTCCTTCCTGTGTATATAAATACATATGTGCATGTATAATTAATGTACATAATTACTTAGATTGCTTGATACAGATACTTATTTTTGTTTGTAGTAAATATGTCGCAAGGTGTCAGAAACACAAATAGTTAATGAGCCTATTTAGGTATTCAAAATATACAAGATGTGAAACTTTGGAGTAGGAGGTGGTGTTGCGGGAGCTGCAGCCCATTATTCAATTCCTGGGGTCAGACCAGCAGCAGCTGTAGAAATCAATAAGGCTTACAAAGATGAAATAAACTTTAAAAAAGAAACATTGACAGAGGATATTCCACAAAGCTACTCTTGATGAGACTGAACCTGTTCACACCAAAACTGGGGGAAGTTTTACCATTTACTCTAACAGCCTCGGGCCGGCGTCAGGAACTTGCAGACTCTTTGGGCAAAGTTTTCCAAAGTCCAATATCCTGATGGGTCCAAAACGCGTCTGGGTACCACAGTGCTGGAGCACGCTGAGGCAGTGTGTCTGACTGTCACCCCTTCCTGCGCTTCATTGGTAGTTTTGATGAAGCAGAGTCCAGGGTCTGATTTTTTTTCTTTTTTTTTTTTTTTTTTTTCCTGTTCAGGATCTTTCAGAGTATTAAACAAAACGCACAACCTTGCTGGTCTTGCAAGTAAAGCCCACATGTGCAGGCGTTATATATTGCAGACCTGGGAGATGTTCATATAATACATCAGTGGGACAAGCTTTTAATATACATAGAAAATAGAAAACATGCTAAATAGTATTCCAAACACTAGGAATAACTCAGGTCTTCTGCTGACTTTGAAGACTTTTTTCATGTGTTTAAAATATTCAGCAGAGTATACTTGCCAAACCCAAGCATTCAAGAATATGTCACACCCCTGAGCTAAGGTAAGCGTAATAAATAAAAAAAAGAGAGTCTGAAAAAAATTTTTGGTCTTTTTCATATGCCATCTCCTTTAATCTGCTCTATCATCCATGCTTGCTAGATTTTCTCTGTGGTTGTGAGGGTTAGAAATTGAGAAACTGAGGTTTTGCATAATCGCATGATTCCAGGAGAGGCACTTTTAGGAAAAATTACCAGATGTCACAGACAGATGACAAGCACACCAAGACTGACAACCATGAGACTGTGCTGTCAGTTTCTGGTTAGGGACTTCCAGTTTTAGTCAAAGATATGAACATAAATATGCCATTTCATTATTATGGAGTAGTATTTTATTTATTAACTCCTTCCATCAAAGAAATACTATTCTCAACTTACACTTTGGAAGTGTCTTCAAAACATTCACTGTCATGTGGTTTGCAACACTCTTTTTATGGCCTTCATAATTTACAGCAAAGTCATTTAAAATATATACCTTGATTAGATCTACATTAGTCTTATATTTTTTATGTCAAATTATGTTAAAATGGAAATAATGATTAATTTTGCTATAGGAAATTTCATCGAGTTATAATAATTTCAGCCTTATCTCTTTGAGCTGCATGTTTCTCCTATTGCTTTAAAACTAATTTAGGCCACATTATATACAAAATTAAATCTTACTTTTATAGCTACACCCTTGGGGTTCAATGAAAAGGCTTTATGAGCTAGAAATTAAAAGTACTGGTTGAAAATACTATTACATTATACAGGCTATTATTAAGGCAATTTACAAAGTTGGTATTAAAACTATGCACATTTTTCATTGTTAGCACCCATATATTCAGCAAGCCCATGGGACCATTTGGTGTATAATCTGGCAAATAAAATCAACTGAAAGGTAAACAGTGAGTCCACAGCATTTCTTGGTAGGGAAAATTGCACTATAATAATTGCAAAGCTGATTTAGCCCAAGATTGTTATGAATTTAGGAGATACACACCCCATTTGTTACATGTAAAAGTAAATTTGAAACTCCATATTCCACACATATCGGAAGGCACACAGAAATATGAGTTTGCCTTCTCATAAAGAAAACAAATATTTTATATTCCATGAAATCCAATTTGGCATAAGTCTCATTTTGCATCTTAAATGCGTAGTTTTTCCTTCACAGTTGATTTTTGGCTCCTGCATACTTAATTCCACAATTTGGAGTTCAGATAATTGTTTGTTTCCACTTGAACCCTAGGTGACATAATGCATGGTTTAATGCTTTGATGTTTCTGAACAGTGATGTAAAAAAATCTCACAATATGATTTATGGCAAGTGTAAGAAAAGGAAATAGTAATTTAATTTTAAGGATGCTTAAAGAACAGAGACCATTAAGAAGCAGGGCCCTAGATGACAATACTGAGCAAGAAGCAAATGAACATGCGGTCGTCCTTTAATGTTACATATTTACATTTTCCACATTAGAGCATCCTGTGTCTTATATCAAGATGGAACATGCTCGACTGTATTTAAAACAGAAAAGGAGAAGGTATATTTTTCCTCTCTCAAAGGGAGAACCATTGCAATAGCAGAAATATTTTGGCAAGTGAGAAGCCACCAGATTGGACTGCCTGTTTGCAGCGTGAGTGTTGGGAAGAATTGGGAGGAAGGAACATTGCTGCAGCAGCATCCCTGCTCGCCTGCTTGCTGCTCCCTGGCTGCAGGGGTCTTCTTGGAAAGGCCGGACTGGCACTGTTGTGACTGGGAAGTTTTCCCATCTACGTCCACTCTAATTTTACAGCAAGCTGCCCAGTGTTGTCACACTGCTGATGGAGTCAGAGGACAAGATAGTGCATTCCTCCCTTGGCTCCTAGGACTATGTTCTAGCTACCATTTGGCAGTAAGAGGAGGTGACCAGGTCTTTTGTGGTTTAACTATGTTGTGCTGAGGTTTAGGCTTGCGGTTTATTTGGAGCATCATTTCTGGGAGGGGATTCCAAGAAAACACAGGATTTGCTTTCCCCAAACTTTTCCCAAGGGCTTATTCTTGAGGTGGCAGATTTTATCCAGGTTAGGAGAGGGCAAGGATGCCCAGCCTGTCACGGCAGGTTCAGTGGAGAGCTGGGATGTTAACTAGAAACTTCTACAGGTCCTGGGGAAACAGCAAAATTCTTTTTGTCTCTACCCTTTTTGGAAAGCTTGTGGCTCAGGAGTTGTCTGGGAAGGAAGAGCTCGTGTAGAGATGCTGCCCACTCATGGGCATCCAGCTTTCAGGGGGTGGTGAGAGAGCGCTGGAAGACAGCGATCCTTTCCTTGGATGCTCAGCAGCCAGCCTCTGCAGGAAAAGTATGGATTAGGTGTCAAAGGTGACCAGTGCGCTGTATAATCGAGCCAATAATCTCTGCTGTGTTACTGAGCAAAAGAAATTCTGGCTGTTCCTGTTGTGTTGGGGCAGAGGGAATTCCATGTGGGAGCATTGCATGCAGCTGTTGTGAGCTGAAGCGTGTTGCTGGTCTGCACTGAGGGGGTCACAGAAACACCTGAAAATGTCTAATTTTGTTTATGTGAGTGATAAATAGCCCTTTACATGAAATAACCCGAGTTCACAAGTTTTAGAAAGTTCATGTTTTCTTTATGTTACAAGAACCGCTTGGCAGGGAACATAATTTTAGTTGCCTAACCAAAACTCCTCTAACCACCTGACTTCATTCCACTTGCTGACTACAAGGATATAATTTATAGAAATTAAAGCAGCCCAATAAAAAAGGAATAAATGTGATATTGTATTTAATTTTGGCAGTCTCCATTATCCTCTTACTGTCCCTTAAAGAAGAAGATTCTTTAACTATTACAGGATAGTGCAATTATTGCTAGTATTAGATATTCATATATTATGGCCTTGGAAAATGTTGATATGTAATTAATTTGTTTATGGATAAAGTAATTCAATTTTATATTGCCTACAATAATTTATTAAATACTATAAAAGATAATAGATCGAGTGTAAGGGGAAATGGAAGAAATTATTTGTACTCAGAAAACTATCAAGCATCTTTAACATGTTTGTACAGAGAAAGCAAAAAAAAAGACATTATGTAATACATCAATCAACTCACAGAGATTACATTTCCAAGCCTTTTTTTATTGAACAAATGGAGCTTGATTTTTAGTCTTTTAGAAGTATCTGAATTTACAATACTATAAATTTATGAATAATGCATTTTATTTTTGTTGCTATTGTTATTATGGCCCGAGGATCAGAGCCCTAAATTAGGCATCTGAATTAAATATAACCCCCCCTAAGAACAGATAATCACCAAAGCAAATTCTATTTATATATCTTTTCAGATTTAAATAGCCGAATTATTTTTTGAAAAAAATTAAAATGAAGAAAACAAAGTTTAGGAAGGGTGACTAAGAGAACTTACAGGACACATCAAATCACAGTACAGTCCTGCAAACCCTTACACCCATGTAACTTCCCCAGTGAGTGGTTTCCTCCACTTGAGTGGGGCTTCTTGTCAAAGGAATGTTACCTATGTGCTTATTTCAGGTATTTATTTTACTTAAAGAGGATATAATAGCTTTTTTATAAATGAAAAGGTATGGACCTGATCAGATTTCTTACTAAACTATACTTTTTCAGAAAGAAAGACTGATGAAAGCTCATATGGATGGATGCAGCGGTCTCTTTGTGTATGGTTTTGAATGAGAGGGATCTACTCATCTAATTTTTCTCTTATAAAATTGTGTGTCTTTCATATCCTTATACTGAACTGTATCTTACTCCAGTCTTTTTCCCACTGATTTTAGCAAAAAATATGTCAGGTTCTTCTTAAATCTTGCAGAAATGCAAAATATTGTATGTGTGAACTAAAGCTTTGTATGGGATTGCTTTAGATTGTGATGTTGGTTTTCAGGGAAAAGTCCCTATATTCTGCCTCCATCTACTCCCGTTATTTTTTTTAAATTTTATTCTAAGGAAACCATATTTATAATAATCTTTGATCCCAGTTCTACAAACATGTATACCTTTACAAATATGAAGAATCATGATAGTCAGGAGTTACCCACAAAAATGTACCTACTTAATTACAGGTTGTATTGTTATTTACAATGGTGAACACAGTATTTATAGAATTTTCTATGGTGTATAGAGAACACAAACATTCTTGGTTTATAAAAGCTAAAGTAAAAAAAAAATTCTGCAATCTTTATCAGGAGTTACTTCCTGATATCTTTCAAAGGTGAATTGAACTTCTAAAGGCTAAGCTTTTCTTATGTGAAAGGATGATAAAAATACAGAAAAAAATATTTCAAACTAAGGTCTGGAATTATCTGTTACAATGTGGTTAATACCACCCAGTTCTAAATAAGGTTTCATTTCAAAGACACCGTTTTTGTCAGTGTGTTTCATTGCCATAATATACTACATTTGACATATATAAACATCAAATTATGAGATGCTTAGACCAAGATATGTAACCTTTCTCCTTTTTCAAAGTCTCAGTTTTAGAATTCTGAATTATGCTGAGCTGATTTGTTGCCTTCGAAGCTTGTCTGACACTCACCTATTTTGAATTGATGGGAATACTATTACATTGAACCATTTCCTGGGGTGCAGGCATATAGTTTTGAAATCTAATCGCAATGATCTCTTTAGTCTAAGAAACAATACCTAGTTATTGCTGACATCTTACCAAGCACATATACCGAACAGAACCTTAAGTGCCCATGTTAATTCCATACACAGAAACAAGAACAGTTTAACTTTCTCTTGTCACGTTTCATAATAGTCTTGCATATACAAATGTGGTATAAATCTATTACTGCAATAAATGCGCTCCTTTGCCATTAAAAACCTCTAATTAATAATGCATTTGGTAATGATTACTTTTTCAGCTATTATTTAATGCAAGCAAAAAATGAACATAGTTTTCAAACATGGCCAAGTAGAATTTCCTAAGTCCTTGTTATTTATGATTCTGCTTTCTGAAGGTCAGAATATTTTTCATTCACTTCAATAATTCACTGGGTATGCTAAATGTTTACTTCATGTCTGAATGACAACCAATCTTGTCTTAATTAAATATATCTCCTGACATTGTTTTAACATATCAGTGAATTCAAATCAGTTAGTAAAATGTTAAGCAAATCAAATTTGTAGTCACTCTCTACTTTGAATATCCACTTCTCTAGTTTCTTCCCACCTGCTGTCATGTGTTAATTTTTTTAAAGCATCATCTATTTGCAAAAAAAGAAAGAAATTGGTATTGTCTTGTGTTGTTTCATCCTTAAAGTGAAACCATTTGCAAGAAAATTATGGGTCCCTAGTGTTGAACTTCTTTGCATATTAATTTTGTTAGCCTTACCTCCTGTGGTCTTTAGTTCTGGAAGGCCTATTAGATAATATACAAGATAAATTTTCCCTTGTATCTTACAGCTAGTCGGGGGAAAAAAAATCCTTTTTTCTTAAAACTTAAAAATTGCAATATTAGCCATGCATGTTTTCCCCCCATTTTATTACCAAAGATTAATTTAATGCAGCACAATAACCTACTCAATATTGATTATATTTGTTTCCAGTTGTTGAGAAATCTGTTTATGCTAATACGCGTATCTCAGATAATCTAAGAAATGGATCCTGTGCAAATTGCCAAATGGTGGTGTCAGAATGGACTCTGGTGGAATCTGTGTGTTCTATTTAGTCTGAAATGTAGCAGCCAAGGGAAACTGAGTAGGTGGAATAGGAACAGACACAACCGTCAGGCACTTTGCATGGTTGCAAACGCAGGTTTACTTGGATATGGTTTGTCTTTGGCTAGATCAGATGGTTGGAGACACTTTGATACTCAGAACTACAGGAAGCTGCCTGGTGGGCTTTACAAAAAAAAAAAGTCCAAGCACACAAGACACTCGACTCCTATTTTCAGCCTGTGGCAGTGAGTATTTTGGTGAGTTTCTTTAAGTATCCGAGTACCTGGGACTGGAGCTCCCACATGGGTTTGGAAGTCTGCGTCTCAGTGTTGTGATTACATAGCAGCTGACTTACAGCATGTTTCTCCGTGCCTGAGAAATGAACTTCTGGTTTCTGAAAAGAAAGGGCTGGTGTTATACTCTCCCACTTACAAATACCCAAATTACAGGTTAAACTTCTTCAGCTACTTGAACTTGTTCACTCTTTTTTTTTTAACATCAGTTTCTTCTCATAACAAAAGAAATGTGTGGAAAGCCCTCAGTTCCTGACAGACAACTTGTTTTTGAGTTTAGGATTTCCCCCAAAACATCCTCTGCTTTTAGAACAATAGAAATGCTAACATTTCTCAAAACTTTATAGCTGATCAGAGACCAGTCAATTTGTTCCAAGCTTTCCAGCTCATACTCTGAAAACAAAGCAAGACCATCTTTAGGCTAAATGACATCATTATTTATTGACATTGCCTATTGTTTAAAATGGCACACAATCCTAAACAAGCCCATAGTAATTTTTTAAACTCTAAAAATGTAATGGAAGAAAAGGCATTTTCATAGTTCCTGACATCACTAATTTACAACTGCATTGGTAACTAGTTATCAAACACATTTCTTTGCTATTATCAGACATTTCTAAATATCTGTTTTATCTTGTAATGAAAATACTTAAGACAATCAGAAGGCATTTTTTCTTGTTTGGATTTTGTTTCATTAAAATGTTTTTAAATCACAAACCCTGTGAGGACAGTCTCTGCTTCTGAGAACTGGTAAGCCATTATCTCTCATCCTTGAATTACCTGGGAGGCTTTCTTGCTAATCCACACCTGGATCAGACACGCAGGGAGAGACAGCACCCTTCACAGTGTGTGAAAAGTGGGAATCCACACCAAAACCGCAAAACTTGTCTTGGTGATTTCCTTAAAAGAAAAAAACTAACAAAATTCAAACCTTTCCCCTTTTGCTGTGAGTTTGTTAGCATTGAGGCAAACAGAGTGATTTAGACAAAGAGTGTGGCACCTGGCGGTATCAAAATAGAACAGATTTTTCTAATTTAACTATGAGATTATCAATATTAACCAATTAAATATGCAAAACAGCTTAGGATGCTCCAGGCAATGGTCTGAAAGCAGGCACAAGGATTTTTTTTTCCCGATTACTACTTAGCCATGGGATAAGTAATGAAAATAAATACACAAGCCATCAACAAGTAAGCACATACAAGGTGTTCTCTGTTTTCTCAGGCAAATCTTTTGACCTTTCAATATTTCTGTTGTCCCACTTTTTGCATATTTGATCTGTTTAGACTGTGAGGTTTCTGGAGAAAGAGCACTTTTACTGTGTTTGTGGAGCACCCAAAACAGTTTTGAGATCTGAGTTTTGTATGAAGCCTCTAGGCACCACCAGGAGGTTGATACAACCACCGATACTTCAGTCTACTGGAATTTCTGCTTTATTGCTAGAAACAGGACCTGTCAATACAAAAGGGTTTTCAGCCTATGTTCTTTCGTTAGAGCGCTTGCCTACCATGTGCAGAGACCTCATCACTGCAGGGGCCGTTTGCCATATCTTCCAATTTCTGCTACTGCTTTCGCATATGGTTTGTAGGAAGCAAGGAGGAGGAGATGGATTCTACTGCAGACTGTGTTAGAGGAGAAGTGACATCATCAAGAGATGGCAAGGAGAGAGCAATGAGCTTCCCTGCAGGGCAAGAGAGAGTAAAGAGCATGGCATGGCAGTATATTTGTAGAAGCAGGATGGAAAGAAGAATAAACAGAAGGAGAGAGTAATAGAGACAACAGGAAGAAGAGTAGAGAATGAGCAACGAGACAATATGATTAGAGCTTTTTTTCCACCAGGGAGAAACATTTGCAATGAAAACAATTAAAATCCGTTAGACTTTTCTAATAATGTTTTTCCATGCACATAATCGTGGTGGTTGCCAAAGGGATGGGGAAGAAACAGCAGGCGGGATATTTTTGGGTGTAAACAAAGAAGTGGGACTGGAGATTTGCAAATTGGAGACTGGAGGTTTTTTATCTTGTGATTGGACAGAAGTAATGTAATGGCAGAAGAGGTGGTCTGAAGGGGTGCTAGGGGATGGAAAGTATTCAGTGACCTTATACAAACTGTTCCTATTGTGAGTAACAGTTTTCATCAATGCTAAATATATGGACACTTGTTTCTATACTGAGAGGAAAACCTTTTCTACAAGTATTCGGTACATAAGGGGTCAAAACACTGCTCTTCACTGACTGAAAGCCCATTACAATTTCTCACTTAAAAGAAGAAAATACTCTAGCGGGAAATTTTGTGAAGCTTTGAGTAGAGTACGGTATCTGGTAAATGTTTAAATCTGATGAAAACTGAATAGAAATTATCTTCAAAGTCTTCTGAGATATGTTGTAAATGTGGTGTGACAGTGGTCTTGTGAAAAGTCATTACATTGTACTCCGAGTACATGAAGGACCTAATGCCATCTGATGGTGATAGCGCTGGGATTAAAACCCAACAATACCCAGCGCCGTTCACTGATTCTACCCTGGCCAGTCTATGCTGATGAACCAGAAAGTGACTTCAGTGCTCTTGCTGATGAAATTGCAATGCCAAATGGTCTTCATGTAAATGTAGCCTTGTAACACAATTGTTTAAGTAAGGGCAGGTACAGATGCTTCTTGAATGCTGCATGGTATCGTTAGTGTTCCATTTTTGTCAGGCTACCGTGGCTGCACTTAAAGGCCTTTGAGTGCTTTTCTTTGTTGGAAAAAAACTCGGAACTTGAAGAAATGATGTAGAAGATTTCAGTTGTATTCCACTTCTTTCCTTTTCATGTTTGGTAGTTTCAAAATCTATGTTAAAGAAGAGTTTCTTTAATGTTGCCACAACGTTCTATTTTCCAACAACTAATTACTAGGTTATATTTTCCATTTTATAAAAGCTTACATCTTTATCTGTCAGTCTTACTATCTGTTCCTGTGAAAACTTCAGTAATTTCTTCAGTGATGATTTTTTCAGGTCATAAATAAACAAGAAATAGTCTTCCAAAAATAGATCTTCATGATTCTTCCCTCCATAGTCAAACGTCGCTTGTTTTAACAATCAAAGCCAATTCTTTATCCCTTCAGTAGTTTCTCTCTGTCACACTGTTTGCTAATCACACAGTCTAGCATTGAGTATCGTACCAATATTTCCACTGATCTTAAACCAGTTGGAGCCAAAATTGCTCCTGTTGACCCACTATTACCTTCCAAGCTTTCTGTCAAGTTTACTTGTGATGATTTCTATTCTGTGGTGTGTTGTTAATTTTTCTAAGTAATACATTTTAGATTTTTCTGATAAAGTTTCCACTATCTTGGATATGGATACAGGATAAAGATAACAAGATATCTGTTTGTTGTCATGTTCAACTTGTTTTATACTGGTGAAGTCATTTGAATGACATCATGACGAAGTGATCATATTGGTCTGAATCTGATCCCAATCTTCAACTTCTTGAAACTTCTGTTATTTCTGTTCTCACATTAGGTGTTGTTTCTTCAACCTATTAGTGCCTTTAAGGTTTGAAAAGGAATCTCTCCTTTTTTTTTCTTTTTCTTCTTCCTCCTGAATAGTTTGACAAAAGCTTTTTTGTCATCTACAGACATTCCAGCTTCCCGATTTAATCATTTTGCTGATCCTGATTTTCTTCTATAATTCTTCTTGTTTCCTTAGGAAACGTAAATCTGCTGCAGCATCTGTTAGCCATCCTTGTTTATTAATAATTAGGCACGAATGTAATTATAAATTCTTTAATAATTTACCTTTACCACCTCTGAGAGGCCCGTAACTGATCTCTTGTTTAAACATTTCAGATCTTTGTCTTACATTATTTTAATATATCATTCTCAACGTGTTGACCACATTGTTGATTCAAGCAAAATCTCATCCTCAGCTCTTGCCAGGAATTTATCTCTGAATGTGTTATCTCTTCTAATTGGACATTTGGGAGAGAACAGATTGCTGGAAGCTCTAGCCCTGTGGCTCCTTAATTCATAGCTGCTTGGCCCTTGACTAAATTAAAGCTGCATGGAGCTGCCTGATTTAAGAACTCAGAGTATTAAGAGTAGCAAAGGATGAGATACAGCAGAGCTATGTACTGCTATGCTGTTTATACACTCTATTTTGATCAGGCTCCAAACACTAAGATTCACTTTTCTCTTTGGCAACTTTTGCCAAATTAATGCTACTGAAGGAACCCTGAGCACAGAGGGATCTCCAACCATTTAGGGGCTATTTTGACTGAATATGTAGTGGAAAATGGGATTAGCAGACCAGAAATCTAGTCCTCTTCAGGAGGTGAACAGATGTGCTCTTCCAGCTTCAGCTGTGCTGGTGGAAGATATTAGTAACCGCAGCCTGTCTCTGGGTGGTTATCAGGAATCCCAAATCCCTTCGATTCTGTTAGTAGCGCTGCTCATACAAGCTTCCTCTAACCTATTTTTTCAAAATGCACTAGATTAGCAAAGACTTACCGTTTATCTAAACTAACCTGGCCTCTTTGGACTGAAATAAGTTGGGGACTGCTCAGATAACCTACTCCGCCAGCAGATCAGTGGGGGCAGCAAAGAGCAATGGGCAGCAATCTGTCTCCCTGACATAGCTACTGCAAAATACATGCCTGGCTAGAACCCAAATTCTGCTAGATACACACTTTATCTCCTTCCTATCCCCATGGTAATTCCAGTTCCATTTACTCTTCTAATTTCTGCACTTTAGACTATTCTGCTTTTGACAGCAGCACTTTGTTTATTTCAAAAGCTTTCATTCTCTTAACGGCTGTGTAGAGTAATGATCTGGTGAGCGAGAAAAAAGAGGGGCTTATAACCACACACTTATACTCACCCTGGTTGTCTCCATTTAATAAAATTTTGTTATTTATTACCTCTAAATTCCTCTGTGATAAATGACCAGAGTCTGCCATGTCACACCACTTTGTACCCTGCATCACAGAAAAAAAATAATTAAATACTTGCGCAGAAAAGTATATCAAGAAAGACTGTGTCTGCCCCATGGTGCTTCTGGCTCGAATGAAAGAAAACACAGATGTACCGGACACACTGTAGACGAGATATTCTGCTAGAACAAAAAGATACCAAAAAAGTATATTACCTTACACAGGCTGGAGATCTGCTGCTTCCATAAGAGCAGATAAGTTTTTTTAATTTTTGTGTTGCAGACTGGTAACGACAACAGTCAGCATTTTGTGTTCAGATTGGTCTACATGTCTCAAGTAAAATGCTCTTTTTTCCATGATTGAAAATGTATTAGAATAGTCTCAATTTTCAATTTTCCTTTTTTTCTTTTTTTTTGACAAGAAATTAAAACTTAAACAGCAATATTTTTGTCATTTTGAAGCTGATTTGTTTCAGGTTGAGGATTTTCAGGAAAAAAAAAAAGAAAAGTGATCAAAATTTAAATTGCTTCAAAGATTTCAGAAAACATGTAGACTTCATGGTCTGCAGTTTTTCAGAGAGAAATCTGAAAAAGAATGAAAATATTGTGCTGGAAGAGGGAGCCAGGTCCAGATGCACATGACAGCCTTAAAAGAGTCAAGGAAATTGAGGGCAGCTGAAGAGAAAGGTGCAGTGGGATTTATTGGCATCAAAAAAGTCACAGGCTTAGACAATTTTGGCCTGACTACTATTTACTGTGTGTTTAATCACAGAGGCTTTGGAGGGAGCCAAATCTGTCTGGAGAAAGCAGAGCTGAAAAAGTAATGCTTTTTTATTTTTTAATGGGTGAGAAGCTAGACAAGGGGGTGGGGTGGGACCTGGAAAAATCAAACCAGATTTTGGAAGGGGGAGTGAAGCAGAAGAGCCCCAAATGCATATATATTTTTTTTCTTTTTTAATCAATGTGTTAATGCTAAACATTTGACCGTGACGCATCCTTTTGCTTTAGGGATCGCTCTGCCCCGCGGATGTATGTTTGCGTGAAGAATGCGGTTTGGGAA
The DNA here is from genome assembly GCF_000708025.1 of Charadrius vociferus. Classification (NCBI taxonomy): domain Eukaryota; kingdom Metazoa; phylum Chordata; class Aves; order Charadriiformes; family Charadriidae; genus Charadrius; species Charadrius vociferus. Next base: position 7,338,154 of record NW_009646736.1, on the reverse strand, counting down.
GGGCTGGAACCTCTCAGATTGCTAAACCTAAAGCAGACAGAAGTAAAGAAATCTACCTTTCCCTTCCGCGCAAGCCAGGGCGGCCCCGGGGGAGCGGGGCACGCGTGGGAACGGGCCGGAGGCTGGGGAGGGCGCTGGGGTCGCAGAGGGGGGGAATGCGGGTCTGTCGCAGCTGCGGTTTATAGCTCCCGCATGGCAGCAAATGTATTTATTTAGCTGTGGGAAGGGAAGGGAGAGGGGGTATGTCCCACTGGTAATGCATAAAGGCTGTTGTGTGGCTCAGGGGTGCAGGAATAAAATGGACCAGGTGGGTGCTTTGGGTGGGGTGCCCTTTATCCCATTCCCATGCCCTGCTGGGGGTTTGGGGCTGGGTGCCAGTTCTGCTCTTTGACTCCCCTGTAGCTGGGTGAGATGTGCATGTGTGGAAGTTGTTGTGGGGCTTCTCCCGTGTCTGATCTCACATTGCAGAAAACGTTGCTGTTTCGGTCAGCTTTTTGGACCTGGTTTGAGTACAGAATCAGAGTTTATAAAGTCCTCATTCCTGTGGTGTTTTGCAAAGTAGATAGAAGCGAATGACAGGCAGGTGAGTCTGATTAGCACATTTGAGAGTTGTTTGTGTTACAAACTTAAAGCTTTTCTAGCAGACATCATACTGGCTGGCCCCTTACTGTTTTGATGGTGTTACGTGGGACTGATGGGATTTGACGTGCTGTAGATGAACACACACAAAGTTTGTCTGATTTGGTTGGTTTTTCTTTCCTTGTTTTGTTTGTGGGTGCTTTGGGGCTGTGGCAAAGATGGCAGGGCTCTGAGGAGTGTCCTTTGATGTCTCAGACTCTGGCCACCATATCTCTTCCTTTGGTATGTTTTTCAGACTTTCCCAAGGAGAAAAGAATGTGTTGGTCATGCACCATTTCTATTTTAAATTGAAAGGAAAAAGAGTTACTAATTTAATATTAGCATCAGAAGCACTTCTCTGGTGCTTTGATTGATCTGACCTTTGCATATTTCCATTGTTTAGAGGTTTCCTTAGATAAAAGGAAACATGTTGGTCTATTAACAGAACAGGTTGTTTCCTTTATGAACAGTTATATTTTATTTGTCTGATTTTTTTTGCACACAGGTCAGGCTGACCTAGGAGCAATATGGGCAAATACTGAATAGAGCCATAGTTATCACAGGCAAAATAACACCCTAAAAAATAACAAAATAACAAGTGAGGGGCTACAAGTAAAAAAAGGATCAGATTGACACCCTGGGTGAAGAAATGAGAGATTGGTAGAAAACCTCAGAGAAGACTGGGTTCTTTTGACAACAAACAGTTGGTTCTGAGGTCAGTAATGTACTTGATGATGTCATCAGATTTGGTGGCTTTAAAGCTAATTTTTAATTCTTCCTTTCCCATAGTTGTTGAGCAACCCACAGAAACTGGGGGAAAAATAAAATCTTGACAAAGGACAGAATTTCTCAAAAATTTGCTGAGCTTTACCATTGATTTAAATAAGAGTGCTTATGACAGCATTGTTGAACAGACATTTTCTTAAATTTTGGTAGGACTTGCATCTTTGGATTTCCTTTTTTAATGAACTTCGTATGATCAACTGCAGAACCACATCAGTGGGATCACAACAATCACACTGGTAAGTTCCTTCGGTCTGACTTTCCTTGAACCAGAGGAGGAGAGCTTTGTCACCTTTTCATGATTCTTTAGAGATTTGGGTTTATGTTACTTGTGCCACACTAAAGAGAGGCATGCTGAAATTTATTTGTGTTTTTGAGGAAAAGACATAAGCATTTAGATTTACGAATAACACAAACTTGAAGATTGAGTTTTTTTCCTATAATAATTTAAAAAGACTATTTTGCCATATTTTAATATTTGGACTCTGCTGTAGGACTGAGGAGGGTGTGATATTAGCTCTTGGAGCAACAGGGTAGATGTCTTTTTCTATGAGCGTCTTGGTTTTGGAGTGGAGTATTGTGATTATTTTACATGTATGAAAGCTTTTATTCAGCAAAGCACCTAAGCATGCACTTGAGGCTACTTTGTCATTTCTCATTTCTAAATGATTTACTGCAATAAAAAGTAGCATGTAATAACTGCTACTTGTGTTTGCTGATCAGGGCAGGGCTGATGGCGGACTGCGTGAGCAAAGCGGTTGTGCTCTTGACTCTGCCAAAAACATTGCCATTGTGGACAAATTCTCAGCGACGGGAGGAATTTTCTAGAGCTCGTTGACTTCTTCAGGCAGATTTTTAGCAGCGACAAATTTCGGCATTGGATTCTTATTGTGCAACTTGCAGTTCTCCTCAGCTGTCTGTATTGCTGTCTGTATCAGCTTTCAACATAAAATCAAAAACCTTTCTACAATCCAGATAATATGTAAAAAGTTAACTCAGAGGCATTAGTTAACTTTAGGCTGAGGGTGAAAATTTCTCTTCTCCAGAAGACCCAAATCTATCAGCTTTCACATCCATGAATCGTTTACTTTACACATTCTGTTCTGGTGCTTATGCCTTATACAGATCTGTTCCTACCAAAACTTTAATAAAAGAGGGCTGGAACCCAAGTCCTCTTAAATTCTACCAAAACAGAGTTCTTCCCATCAAGATTTTTTCAAATCTAGGGCAGATAGTC
>NW_009646736.1:7319166-7335487 GCF_000708025.1 Charadrius vociferus | reverse complement strand
ACCCTGTCATGCTGAATCATCCCTTATACTGCTGATGCATTTGAAGAGCACAGGGTCACTGGTAATTAAGACAGCTTTATAAAAGTGCTAGCAGTTGCAGCTGTAGGATGAAGAGTACCTGGTGTGCAGAATTTGTTAACCGCATTGAATTCCCTTGGAAAAAGAAACCCTAACATTTGCACTTAGGTTACTATCTGGTGGGCTTATGGGTTGTGCAGGGTTGCATTAGCTTGCTATTTGGATAGATGATCTCCAGCAAAAAAGCCAGGTGCTGCAGGAAGCTTTGCCGGTGACATGGTGGCCGGTACTCCCTCTCAGAGGCATTAGTAAGCAGCGCCCCACGTGCCTCGGGACCTTTTGGGTTGATGGCAATGATGTCTTTTAAGTGGGCATCTCTCAGTTGAGGCATTTGTATAACGCTGACATATAAAGCATGGATCAAGGACAACAGCCTGCAAAATACTTTTTGATCTGTATGAGAATGACAGGCACTGTGTGATAGCTGCAGTCCAGGTGGGAAAGATCAGCGTTGCTCTCTGAGCTAACCAAAATGGTGTTAGGGTCTGCAGGAGAGAATTATGTAGGAGTTACAGAGACACTGAATGGGGAAAGAAACCAGTTTAAAATGCCATCTGAAGCACATAAAATAAACTCTGGGGCTTGTCCTGCGTGCCTTCAAAGTATTGTGACTGTGCTCGATGCTTATCCCATCTGTTTCCTTAACCCAGAAATCCTAGAAGAAAAGCATAGCTGGGAGAAGTACACCATCATCTGGCACGTGCAGGCTGATATGCCAGTCTTGATAACTGCCATACATCACCGCTTCTACGCAACATGTTACAGCGACTTATTTACAGAAGGACTAATTTATCTTGCTAAAGCAGGAGATTGACACAATATGACTCAAAATTGTATTTACAATCCAGCCGGTGTCAAGCCATCTTCACCTAGAGATGAATACCAGGGCACAATGCACAGGGCTAGCAAAAGCATGAAGGTAATGAAAAGTATTTTTCAATGAAGTGCATAATTACAAAACGTGGCCCATGTCTCCCACTTGTTTGTCTAAACAGCCCTTGGACATTACATGCCATTGTTAATACAGATAGATGCAGGAACCAGTGAGAGATGCTCTTTCAAATAGTGCTTATGACCAAGGTGTGTACCTGCATTCAGTTTTCAGTGGATCAGTAGCATGTTTATTCACGGGACCAGCTTTATAATAGAGGTAGGTATTAGGTAGATGGGGTGAAGTGTTAGGTCCTGCCGCCTTTGAGCTACCCAAAGAAGGTTCCATTTCTGGAACAACTGTCAAGCAAAACCATCAAGCAGCTGTTTGACAGATATGCTTGTACCTAGCGACATGCCCTAAACATTCACTGTAGAGCTGCACGCACCGAAGTTTGAGAGAGACAGTATATCTGACTGGACTGTACTGTAGCAAGAAGTGTCACAAAGCTGAGTTTCAAGAAGACTGCTAAAACACTGGTGTGAGAACAGCAACATCACAGTGCTCACTGGGCAAACGGAGATCTCGTTATCACAAGTATTACTGTGCAGCGGCTTAAACACGAGATTGAACATATGTGTTGCAGAGAAGGGGACCAATTTTCCTAGGTTCATGGCCATTGCTCTAACCACTTGATTATACTGAATTTACATTATTGTAGCAGCCATAAAAATCATGGGAAATTTCCCCCTGATTCTCCTGACCTTTGTATCACACCCATTAAAATATGGGTCACATAGTCAGTGACTTCTCTCGACTTCGTGTCATAGGTACATTCTTGCTCAATTACTTTATCCTATGTAATGGAGGATTCATCCTATCCTACTTTATCTCTGTAATGGAGATAGCAATTAGAGAAATAATCTGCATGTGTGACTGCACATCTTACCCTCTTTCTGTGTTATCCTAGAAGTAAAAGGGGTAGCAATCAGACTGAGTTCCCTCCTCGTTCCTCCCCACACCCTGTGACTTTCCGACAGCAGGACTGTGGGCTGGGACCCGGTAGCTCGCGTTACCTTTGCATGCACTAACCGTGGAGCAGCTGGGAGCAGGTATAGCACGGCTCAGATTAGGAAGTCTTCCCTGAACCATGAGTGTGTCTGCATCAGGCAAGCCTGGTGTAAACATCTTTTTCATTTTGGAAATGCCAAATTTGACCATTTGCAAATACTCCCGAACATCAGTACAAATATTTTGGTCCTGCATTTGCACGTACATCTCCAATGGCTCCAACAAGGCAACACAGGTTGGTGTTGCCAACTCGTAGGTTGGTACTCATTGGCATTGCAGTGGTGACGTGCAGAGCTCTGAAGACCTGGCCAGGCGCTGCAGCAGTGCCCTTGGCGCACAGCCACTGCCGGGCGAGCTCCACAGGAAGGACACTGTCTGCCCCCACCACCCCTTGGCCAGGCTGCTGTGGTTTTCCTGCACTCCCCGTCTGGCTTTGTCACCCCAGAAGTACACTGATGGATTCTTTGACTTGCTATTTATTCTGGGGTGCCAGAGTCTCGAGGATAATTACTTCACAGCATAGTTTACCACAGTGAATGTTGTCAGAACAGCGATACATATTTGTTGTTGTAGCCAACTGGCATCCAGTTTAAGGATCTTTCCCTCTGACTGTTTAAATTAGAGTCTACATTGTCTTGTGTGATAATGCTCACAGAGCAATAAGACAGCGTGCTTTCTATGAAATGTCTTGTAGCCGGTGATCTTTTAAGCCTTTCTTGGCTTGTCTTATGGTCTGAACATCTGTGCTCTGTCCCTCTTTCTGTGTTGCGTTCATTGATATTGGACGTTTTGCTTGAGGCGAGATCAAGTCTACTGTTCTCCATTTCCCATCCTAATCGTGGTGGTGTGTTGCTACTGCATATGCTCTTAATCAGCTTTTGCAATCCATCCTGGAATGTGTATATAAAATTTGTGAAATATTCTGGGATCCTTTGGAATGACAACAGAAAAAAGAGAATAGAAAGGAAAGCAATTTTTAAATCAGTAAAACCTTTTCAGTTTTCTCTACAATATTCCCTATGTTATGTTTTAATCTAAGTCAATTAGTATCTAAATGTTTTCTAAATCTATAGTGCCTGGGAGGGAACCCACAAAATGCAAGCAAAACTGGCTTCCTCTGTTCTCTCCCTCCACTCCCAAATTCTTAACTTTCCATTAGGGTTTCTTAAGAGTCAAGGAGAACTCTGAAGTGGCGGGTGAATAATCTCTGGGGCAATACCTCCCCAGAATGGGTGAAAACACCAAAAGGATTTTTTAATGTTATAATTATTTATTTGAAATGATTTCCTGGTTGCTTTCATGAGACCCTTCTCATTGTCCTGGTGAACTAGCGTGCCTAAGACACAGAAGAATGATATTGTTTTATATTGGCATGTAGACTTTAATAATACTTAATGTCACACAATGCAATCAGAAAATAATAGTAAATGCAATCGCTTTGTCTTGTGCTACTAAAAAGTGGCCAAACTCCCGCAACCCGTGTGGCATTCAGTAGCGATGACTGCTGCAGGGCGTGCAGCAGTGGTGAAGTGACCGTATTTTTTGGTTCTAACAAAGTCACACTTGACCTTTGCCCTCACGTCTCACTCTTGGTCCCAAGTGTGGGGTCATCTCACAGCAACCACCTGCCCCGCAATGTTTCTTCCACAACATATCAATTGCTCTGGCAAAGCAATTGCATACGTTTAAAAGATTTGCAGGCATATTGTTCCCATATGCGAGTTCCCTTGCAATGAGATATTCAGTTGTCATTGCTGGGGAACACAGTGCCCCTTTAACCTCCAACCCAAGGCTTGGGAAGCCGAGTCTGGTGCTGAAAAATGTCCTCTGAACACTGCAGCCAGTACTAAATGTTGTCTCTCGCACAGATTTTTTTTTTCTGAAGCCTGTGGTTTATGCCACTAGTCAAGGCTACCTCACCCACCATATTTTTGTGCCCATGGCCTGTTTTCTCAAAATAGTTGAATATAATTGAAGAATAATTCCCACCCTTTTGCATTTCAGTGAATAAAATAAAAGAGAATGATCTCCGCGCTGCTGTACTAAAGTGAGAAATTCAGCATCAGGGAGAATGAAACGTTGCTGATCTGCTACAAACGTGACCACAACAATCTAGCTGTGTATTCACAGAGAGAAAGTTATTAATGTTGGAAAGTGAAATGCTGTGCAGGGGGAAAGCTACTGGGGCCTTAACTGTTTTTCCCTCCTGCTTTGGTTGTCACAGATGTTAGTCACATCGCATAATGCACTACTGGAAGGCACTCAGCTACTACGGTGATGGGGGCAGTATAAGAACCTATATAGAATAGAAAAACTGTAAGCAATGGTGTCCTGTGAGGATGAATTCAGGGAAGAGGATGCCTAAGGGCTATATAAGCTAGTGGGTGGTTTCACTAGCCTGGGAAATGGAAATAAAGCTCCAAGCCTCAGTCCTTTAAAGGATTCTTTTTTTTCCCCGCCATTCTTTTTTATTATTGCTGGACAATCAGGAAAACGGGGAGCAAATCAGCTTGAAAATTTTCCAGGGGTTTTCCACACACCAGCCCACAGGAGCAAGGGGACACTTTTTCCCCAGGTGTCCTCTGGCATTGCTTCTCCTGTGTTTCTCTTCTGCCTTGAGCAGTTCTGTGGGTACATAGGACGTATTAACCTGCTGTAGCCTATGCTGCCTCTACCTTGCACAAATCAGTTGTCAAGGACAAAAAATTATTATATTATGCTACTAACCTAATGATAGCCTGTTGAAAGACTAATTTTCTTCTTCCCCACTCTCCAGAAACACTTGGGCTCTCCTCTCCACTGAATCTTCAGAGCCAAAGAGGTCCAAATAGGTGCTTTATCTCAGCAGGGTAGATGTGCCGCCATCGTGAACCACAGAAGCAGTGATTGCTCCATGATATGGGTCAGATTCCAGGTGCCTAACGAGAGCGATGGGAGGTACTAAGTGCAGAGCTGGCCTGAAAATGTGGCTACTATAGTCTGGACATTAAGCACATGCTACTCCTCCTGAAATCAATGGGAGGCAAAGGCCTCTCAGCACTGGAAATGGGAATGTGATTCATCTCTGAAGTCTAACTTTACAGAGCAGCCGCAGAGATGTCTACCTCTGAACTTAAATCATGGCGTCTTAACTGCATTTGAAACTGATGGAAAGAAATAACCACATCTAATTCTGGTCACTAGGTAATTCTAGGTGGCTGTAGGTAATTGGAAGCAATTACACTGATATGAAAGGATTTCTGCTCTTGCTGTCTAAAATCAAGGACTTGCTTATGGGGAGCAACCACAGTAATAGGAAACTTTTCAAGCTAATTAATGCATCCAGTGAAATACCTCATCAGAATAGCAGGGCCAAGAATAGGATGATGCAATCTTGACTCCCATTCCCTTGCAATCATCAGGCACATCTGCAATCTAAAGTTTAGACTGAAGATGCCTAAAAAATGTATCATGGTTATTTTTAAATAGACAGTTGATAATTTTGTTTTATCATAGACAAATCGTTTAAACTTTTTTGGTGCTGAAAAGACTAGGGTTTTTTTCATCTAATTGTCATTTTAAGTAGAATATGCAGAAATTAGTTGGATACGTTAGAATGTCTAAGTATGAAAGACACTTCATCTTATTCACTGTATGGAAGATAAACAGAAATTACAGGGAAGATATAAAAATAGATGACGTTCTTTAACTATATTTCACATTATTGAAAGAATAGTACAGGTGGTAAGTAAACCTTTTTTAGGTTGAAAAACACACAGTAAGTGCTTAACTTACTCATTATCATGAATATAGAAGAAGAAATGAGGTAACATTTGTGATAGTCCCACACCGTGGAACTTGAGAGAGATTTCAAGTTCATAAATATGTTAAATGTTTCCTTCTTTGCTATTGTACTAAGTAATAAGCACGAAAATGCACCATGTTGGATCTTCAATGGCTGACATTCATTCAGCCAAGTCTACTGCTTGCTCAATAAATTATGTATGTACATTAAAATATCATTTGTTGAATCTACACAAAATAGATGCACTCTGCAGTGCATGTGATGCTGAAAAAAATGCAATTATATTTAAATATATTTCTGTTTTACCTGAATATCTGTCTCAGTGGCCACATCCTCACTAGACGTAATCTGATTTCAATGGATTTGGGAGAATCTGGTCCCCAAGACTTTAGTACTATAGGGTAGTTGATTGTATTTACCATTCTGGGCTGGCAGTTGCACCTTTTGGGAATGAATATTAATTCTCCTCTTAGCATAAGCATGTTTAGAATATTCCCTTTGTTCTGTTGCCCAGATGTGTCTCATGTCATCAGCAGATGAGCTGAACAGCAGTGGTTTGACATGCTCGGCGGCTGATTAGGAGCACCAGTTTGAGTAGACTGCGAGGAAGCAGTTCGCGTGGATGTGGTGGAGCTGTTTCAGTTGTGTGGCGGTGTTAAACAGCGGTAATGAAGAGCTGGTAAACAGCACACTTTTGTGTGTGCCTGGGTGCATGCGTCCGTAGGGCTGTGCTCTCGCTGCCGAGCCTGGAATATGCTTTGGGGAGAGTGTCAAATATGTGCAGGAGATTACGATGGCACCAAACAGGAGCCTTTACCTGTAGAAGTATGTCCTTTGACTGTTGAAAATACTTTTGCAGTGGGGAGAAAATGATGGGAAATTTCTCCTGATTATGGTTAGGATGAGTTAGACGCAATTTCCCGGACAGCAGTAACACTGTACCCACTGTCTGACTGTGTGAGAGGAGGAAAAAAAACTCCAGTTGGTGTTTTCTTGATCAGCTTCTTTCAAGTGGAGAGAAGGAACAAAGGTGTAGGTGCAACAGATGGTTTAAGATGGCCAGTGGCATCCCACAGCTTGTGTATCTTGTACCTGGAATTGTGTCCTCTGACCACTGCCTTAATATGAGAAAAGCTGTGAAAGGGAACAAAGTTTGTTCATAAAACTGTACGTGAAATGGGTGATTAGGCATAAGACAGTTACCAGCATTTTTCCTAGGCACCACGATGATCATTTTATAGTCTCAAATTGTCTTAATGTATTTATTTCTTCTGTCTCCCCACCAAGAGGCTTGTGCTTTCATTCCTCGTGCTGTAATGAACCAATCCAGAGTAGCAACTGAGCAAAGAACTGTTATTTTTAGTTGGTGGCCTATGTCTCCAGTAGCAACCTCCGACATAAGTGAGCCCAATTTTGTGCCCGTAATTACAAGTGGGCCCAACTGTTTGAACTTGCAATTGAACCCATTTAGAAGCTTTGCAATTGGGCAGTTAGTCTTCTAAATGGGGACAATTGCAAGCTACAAATAACTACTCCAGCATTTAATTGCCGATGTAAAATGATTCCTACAACATTGGAGGTCAGGTAGAAGCCCAGCTCAAAACAAAACAGAGCCTATTTGGGCAGCACGGAGGAGGCAGGAACTTTGCTGGTCAATAAATCGGCTAGTGGACTACAAATGGTTGCAAAAACTGAAAGTCATGTGCGTTTTCCAGGAGAGAAAAATAACGCCGAGGGCAGTGTTGTGCAGCAGCAGTGCAGCGAGCTGAGGCTTTCGCAGCAGACAGGTAGAGAAGCTGACTGGAAGGCGTCCAAAACGCAGCTACTGGTATTTCAGCCGCTGGAATGATGCTTGAAAAACAGTTCCAAAAAGGTCACATTCCAGCCAACAACATACTAGCAAAGTTTAAAGACCAAATAATTCTGGCTTATGTTCTACAAAGGAAACTTTTATGTCACAGTCAAATTTGATACATAAACAGTTTTTGTACTTCAAAGGAGAAGTAGCACTACCCCTTTTCAAAACCTTGCCTTAAGGTTTTCACCATTTTTCTGAAGACAGATGAAGAATACTATTAGACTGATACCTGCTTCTTTTTTGCAGCTATTATGAGAAGTCTTAATTACAGAACCAAATAACATCTCTGAGTTGCATTTAAATATATGTATGTATTGGGGCATGGGGTTATAATGGTCAAACTTGTTCCTTTGACAATTCTCACTCCTCTCATTTTTATCACATAACTGATAGGCCAGAAAGCATTCTTCAGAAAGAATGACTGATTGCAGTGGTGACAGTGTTTTCAGAGTTTTAAAGTATTTTCTTCCATTTACAGTAGAGGTTTTGTGGGTTTTTTTGTGTTTTTTTTTTCTCTCATTTAATTTCAAACTGTGAAGGTTTCAGTGCAAGCTGGATAGAGGAAACAAAACAAACCCCTTAAATAACTGTTTGCGTTTTTAAGCAAACTTGCTTTGATTATATTCACATATTTACTTCCCCTGAATCTTCTAGACAGATGAGCTTTCTGGCAGGGATGGTTGTGGAAACAGTGAATTTTAAACACATTTGAAAACATTTGTAAAGTGCATTTTTAATTTGCAGACATGGTACGGCAACATAGTTCAGAAAGTTCTGCAAATTTTATCAAAAAGTAGGAATATGTTGTATGAATTTCTTTGAAATACTGTGTTAGCAGTGATCGTCTGTCATATGAAGGACAGAGTAGTGAGAGGTTGTTGTAATGGTTCTCTAAATAGCTCCTAACAACAAATGAATTGCAGGGCATCTAGAGTGTCTTCTGTGAACAATTCATATATAGAAAAAAAATCTGCTGGGTTATATAAATTACTTTATCAATTATGCTTAGACTGATATTACAACTGCCAAAGATAGAATCCTGCCTGACACACTAAGTTATTTTAGAGTAACCTGCTTTACAATGAAATAATTTAAATTTTTCTTAGCAGAAGGCTAGTTAAGGCCTGAGGCTAATGCCAGTCCTGTGGAGAGTAAGGGAAAGGTCCACCTTTGTAATCCCACTGAGGACAAGAGAATTTGGATATTTTCAGAGAGGATTTTGGTCCACTGCTGTGAAGAACAGGAGAAACGGGGGAGATTTGTTATCTTACAGAAACTGGAGTTTATCTCTGAATCTTCTGTCAGCTATTGGGATTTCTACCTACACATCTGCTAAGATATTTATGTGTCTTTTGCCTTGATGTCCATCAGTTCCCCCATCAACATTGGTTCTTACAACTAAGCGCATGGTTAAACAGTTTGCCAGGTCAGTCTAGAATGTGCTGCCCCTGGGAGGACAAAGTCCCGAGCACTGAATCCCACTGCAGACGAGGTTAGAGCCTTCATATATACTTTCTAGTCTTGGCTGAGCTTGTGATTATGGGGAGTACTGATTCTGAGAGAGAATATATATAAAAAAAATGTATACAATGTATAGAATTATTTTTACATGCATGCAAACCGACGTGTATATACACACTATTCATACATATATATAATTTTTATATATATATATATAGAGTATCTATTTGATTTTATATTCTTGCCTCCTCACTGGGGCCTGAGTTGCAGCGAGGGGAAAGGCACCTCCAGGGAAGCCTGACTGTCCCCCCTCGCCCCAAAGCGTGTGGGTCTTGGGCACCAGTGGGGAGGTGGGAAGGTTGTCCTACTGCAATATTGTCTTTCTGGTTTGGGAAAGTGTTACTATTTACTTTCGGCTGTCGTGTGCTTCAGATTTCTCTACTTGGGAGTACCTAGGGGATACGTGTTTGCTTGCAACACATTATGGTTTAATTAAGCTGATTTCACTTGGGTTGTTCTGTATGCTTTATGGCAAGCATGGAACAAGCAAGTGGTTTATTTTATTTATTTTTAAAGAAAGAACTGAAAGGAAATGGTACAATGCAGAAGCATTATAGACAAGTATCCTCTGGGGCAATTGTTTATTGACCCACTTTTTAGCAAAACACCATATACATTATCATGCTACATCACAGATATGATTCTGCCCCATCAAACTGAAGGGGATTTTGGCCAGCATCTTAAATGAGAGAAGCATTCGACCCTAAAACAACATTCCTCACATCCTGATGAGTGTGAGATAGCTACCATTTGTACAGGGCGTAGTACAATAGTGAGCTCTTACTCCTTAAATATATTTTTTCTTATGCAGTTTTAAATATAATTTCCTTTTTATTTTCCCCTTTCTTTTTTCAAGCTCGTATGGAAGTTTGCCTAAATAATGTGCAGTCTGCTTTTCTTAGGTAAACGTTTTCCAAACAGTGTTCATTAATGGCTATAAAGCAAATCCCAGTGCAAGCTTAGCTTTTATGTTCCCCCCCCCTTATGTCCACATTTCTGAGAACACTGATGCTGGAACCAATACAAACCATTCCAGCTGTCTCCAAAATTAGTACTGAGAAAAATAAACTGTTCTTCAAAGTAATAATTTTATACAACTAAATAAATAAATATTGTCAACACTGGGTCAAAAATACAAGCAAAATTACATCAAATTCACTTCATAAGATGGATTGTATGAATGCATTTCAGTTCCTCTCTCATCATTCTCCTTTATATTTTTAGACAGTCTTTATGTGAATACAATGACTCCAATATCAAACATTTTAAATGATGCTTGAAATATCAGTCACTTGACTTTGATGTCACACACAATTAAATTCAACCCATCTTCTCTCAGTTAATAACAGCAATCTCACCAAGTCTAGTGCCTAATTAATACAAGCTATTTGTCACATAGAGGTGACACATGTATATCAGAAAGCTTGAAATATTGTTTTGTGCTGCAGTATCGCTAGCCAGCCCTGCAATACAGAAACTGTCTTATGTATGATTGTCTTTAAAGATTTCAAAAGGCCTCAGAGTTTGGTGTGCTCAAGCTGGGACTCGACAGTGCATAGAAGGCGCTACTGATGTGTTGGCTCCCTTTAGGCTGCTAAATAGTAAGGTATTTAGAAAGAAACGTGGCTAGAATTGAAAGGTTCATACCTGATCATTCATTTAGGTGATCGGCAGAATTACGAATACACAGTGCCAGTGGTAATTTGCTTAACCTGCAGTTTTTAAGCTATGTGATAGAATACACAATCATACATTTTTCTTATTGTTGCGTAAGCGTTTTTTCCTACTATTTATGCTCAGCACTTTTTAACGGTATGTTTCAACCAGGGTTGCTGTTGCCAAACAAATGAGCTTGTCTACCTCGTGTTAATTATCATTGTGTAATAAATAACTGTATAATAAGGCGGGCCTAATCCTGCCACCCTTACTTAGGCAAAGCTTCTGTCTGCCTCACTGAGTGTTTTGCCTGTATTAAGGCAGCAGCCTTGGGACCAAAAATTGCCTACATCATTAGTAGCAGTAAATTAAGGATAATTTGTTATTGAACTCTTTTTGTGAATAAAGCACAACAGACAAACCCACAAAGTAAGAAAAGGCAGGAAACATTAGTTATCCATGGATTAGTAACCATAGTAATACCTATGGATTTTCAGTGTATTATATTTTGCAGCAAGTATGTGAAGCTTTTCCTGGGTTTTTGATTACATGTGGTTTTGCTTCTTTTAGATACTAGCAGTAGGGTATTTGTAAATAACAAAAACCACCCACAGCACTTCTGGGCCTTCTTCCGCCTGTAAGTGAGCATGGGAAGTGCTGCCACAGTGGCTCTTGTCTGGGCTGTGGGAAGGAATACCGCTGCAAGCCAGGGGACATCGGATGCAAAAATTCACACCAGTGCAGTCTCTGGAGTCCTCTGTTCGCAGCCAGTGTTGCGCATTTTCTGGTGGGCATGGTGATGGTCTAACTTCATGTGTACTTTCCTCTCTGGCTTGCCTGCTGAGGGGTGTTTCTTAAATATAAGTTGTCAAAATCTTGCAGCAGAGATGGGTGTAGGTCCAGTGGGGTGAAGATTTTTCTCCCCTCTGGTCTACCTTCGCTAGCCCTCCTTTAAATACCCTCAAGAGTATGAAGCACAGGGAAACCTAAAGTAATCTTAAGGTCTGGCCACTGCAACACTGAGAAAAAAGTGTTTTCTACCTTTCTCCATGATATTTTAGGAGACAGAATCATGTACATGCATGTTCAGTGAGGAATGGGTATGGGAGAGGCCTTTATAGCAAAAGAATTGGATTTTCCCTTTGCTTCTTAAGAAAATGTGAAAGGTTAATTTCACATCTTGTTAGACATATGCATGTTTGCTTTTAAGCCCATCAAAATATGAGTCTGGATCAAGGGGAAACTGAGCAATAAGCCAGACACACATGCAGAAGAGTAGAGAGTGCCCCAGTCCCCGTACTGTTTCAGGAGAAAGGTGCTATTTGAGCTCAGTGACAATCTTACAAGTTAGTCCTTAACACATTTGTGGTAGGATTTTTTTTTTTTTCCTCAGCTGTGGTATCTGCAAACACATAAGTCATACTTACTAGAAGGAAAGATTTAACTGGAAACAATGACTATGAAAAGGATTTAAGCGTTGTGGTGGATAAATACCTGAATGTGAGCTCCTAAGGGATGCTCTGGTTAAGAAGATTAATGTGGTAGAAGATGGTGGTAGTGGTAGTAGCATCTTGATCCCATTATGCCAGACACATCATAAAGAGCCGTAAGGGGTTTACAACCAATGCTTAAACTAAGCAGCAGGTAGGGCATACAAGCACAGTATGTTCTGTGAGATGGAGCGGTTGGACACTGAAGCTGGGCAGTTTAAGTTTAGAAATCAGGTGCATGTATTTGACAGTGAAACTCTTCAACCATTTGAACACCGTATTCAGAGTTATAGTGAATTCTTTATCACTTGGCATTTCTACATCAAGTCTGGAAGACTTTTCTCAAGGGTAGGTTTTGCTGCCCTTAGTGTTGCAGTCTTTGTGTAGTAATTGCTAAATGAAAATATATGTCAACATTATTTAGGGGGTCAGGTTAAAAGATCATAATGGGCCTTTCTGGCCCTAAGATCTTTGAAGGAACAGTCTCTGAAAGTCAAGGTTTTTTATTTTTATCACTAGTTTTTCTTTCTGTTACCAAATCCGTAGACCAACTTTCTCCCTCACATCTATGAAAATACATTGTTCTTACTTTTACTGCTGGTCCCTGAATTAGAAATCTCTCAAAGATGAAAGAAAAGGAGAAGACCTATTGAATAATTTAATGATGTACTGTTAAAAGTAGAAATGGTTTGGGGGTTTTGAAAATATTCTTGTACCTGGTGTAGGATGTGGGGAAAATTGCACATTGGCTGCGGGAATGAGATGACAGGCTGCACAGAACAGCCCTAGATCAAAACTGGTATGTGATGCAGTGGCCATGTCACCAACATGTCATATGTCGCAGAGTGTTACCATTCTCACTTAAAAGCCGTAGAGGTAGTTATCACTCGGCTTTCTTCTCGTGAAGTTTAGCAAGGATTGTCTTTTTATCTACTTTTTTTTTTTGTTAATATTTTGGTTAACTTCCATCAAAGTATGCTTCAATTACCTAATAGACAAAAAGCATTATCCCTGATGGTCTGTCAGCTACTTCCTGCTACAAAGCTCCCGGGGGCTGGAGCGCTGGAGACGAGCCACCCCTGGCAGGCGTCCAGTCGCCCGGCTGGCCAGCTGGCGGCCGCCGCCGCTCCTCTCGAGGTGGAGGACACGGTCCCTTCACAAAGGCTGCAAAGAGTCTTGGAGCAACTGTTTGGATCGCCAAACCAGTGCAATAAGGCACTAACTCAGATACAGGCAAGCGCTGGTTCATACCATATGCGTTTATGGAGAGCTGTGTGTTGTCTGTCCCGGCAACTGGATGACTTGGGACCGATTAATGAAGATGTGTTGTTAATTGTACAAGGTGCTAAGTGTGCCCAGTGCTGTGCAGATGCTCATATTGAATGTTGTTCTGTTGTCATATTGTTTTAGAGCTAAACCCCACATTTTTTATGTAAAACCAAAACAAAGTAGAGGATGTTTCCTCGTATCTTCAGCTGTGGCAGATGCGAGTATCTAGCCTGGCACGCTCTCTAGCGTGATGGAAGTAGGAAGCACGGATCAGGCCACCCCTTCTCACTGTGTATTCATTAACAGGGTGAGGGGAGCCGTGAGGGTCAGCTCCCCCCTGCTCTCCCCGGCCTCTGCTGCAGCCTCGCACCCTGCCGTGGGCTGCTGGCATGTGCCCAAAAACTGCAGTGCAGGTGTCCAGTCTTGCCAGGCTCCTCTTGTCCTTCTAACTTGGCATGCAATTTATTGACGTCAGTCAGGGGAAAAAAAAATATCAATGTAAGTGGGTCAGAATCCAGCTACCTGAGGCTTTGCTGTTTGTTCGTTAACGCAGTCACTGTATGTCGTTCCTGTGTGCGTGAGGATGACGGCACGTGTGCGCAGTTGCTATTAGCATGGGTTTGACTTCAGCTGGAAGTGTTGATGAGCTGTTTCATGTGGATCTCAGGACTGTAGTTCTTGAAGGGGATGTGGTGTGACCTGCTCACAACATATTGGCCTGCATTTATGAAGTGTGTGAGAACTTCTGCCCAAGTGTCCCCAAACAGGTCTTGTTTTGATCTCTTTAAAAGTATAACTGAGCTTTATTAATGAGAGTGCTAATAATCCACGCATCCCCAGAGCAAATGCAATGGGACTGAGAAAAGTGTGCGAGGGCTGTCTCCTTCTGCACGCTGACACTCGAAATTCATCTGTGATATTTATCTACTCAGAGCTCTGTGCTAGCAGATTTGGGCAGCAGTCAGGCTAATGACATATACCTAAAAATCACTAGACTCCGAGCTAGCAGGGGTAATGAAGTATCTTGAAAATAGGGTGGTGAAGCATACTGGCTGCGAACGAAAACAATGAATCCTGCAGAGGCCATTACAAAAGCTCAGTATTTGCCAATTATTACTACATATGTAACACAGCTATCCCCTTCACTTCCCAAAGTGAGACGAATGTGGTGAGAACTCAGGTGCTGCTGTAGGCTATCAGACACATTTTGATTCTGTCTGGATGCGTCTGGCGTGGGGGGGATGGCGAAGTCCTTGGGCTCAGGGCCCCATCCCACTTTTACAAAGAGTTTTATCTCACTGTTTGGAGTCCAAACACGTCCCTCCGTTCTGCAACAGAGGACCATCCTCCCAGCAGTTATTACTGATATTTCAAAGATGGTCCTGGCTGACCTGTGAGTTTTGTTCCCCATGCTGGTGCTGTGTCTTGGTGTCCTCTGGCTGGTGCCGGGGCTAGAGGTGGTCCCGTGTCTTGGCCGGTGCATAAATACATGGGGAGAGCCCTGAGCTCTGTGGGAATAATGTTGGCTATTGGCCAGGTGCAAATGTGCTCAGCCTGCGATTTGTTCCTCCGTCAACCGAAGGTAACCGCGACTCTCACTTCTGTGCCTTTACGAGCCATTTTAAAGGTGAAGGATATTTTCTTTCCAATGTTTCCATGTATTAGATTAGGGAAGTTGTCAAAATTAAGCACGCCACAGTGGGTAGATGCTCTGTTTGTAGCCAAATGGGTTTCCATAAAGTGATGAATTAATGAAATGAAGTAGTGAGGATCATCACATTGTATTGCCAGAACAATGGGAGATCCATAAAATGATCTGCTTGTAAATAATTTGTGATATCTGCTATGTGCAATGCTGCTAAATGAGTCTTATTTTCTATAATAAACACTATTTTCTTTTAGGAAAAAAAAGTAGAGCTGGACTGGCAAAATATTAAATTACAGGAGACTTTGCAAATATAATTTTATTTCTAAGCATTTATTTTACACTGTTGTATAGTATTTATGGAAAATACAAAGGTATTGTTTATTTTTTAGGTAAAAATCTTGCCACATCTCTAGCATTTTTGGATTTTATGACTATTTTACGGTATGATGAATGCAGAATTGTTGTGCAAGCTTTAAAATGTATAATCTTTCATGTAAATATTTTAGGGGAAAAATCTTAATGTGGTAGATCTTATTTTTGAGGTGTACCATTGACATCACAGAAAGGACATGTAAAAAATATAACTAATCAACTCAGTGGTTGCATCAAAATACAGTACTGGAAGTAGTTTTGTTTAATAAAGCAATGAAATTCTTTTTGAATTTCTAAGGTAAAGGGGGATCTTTGATATACCATTCCAGAGTTTCATTGATACGTTTTTCCATCAAAATAATATTCTCTTGAAAGAAATCCTGTTTTAAAGTATATTGATTAGAATGAAAATGTTTTGGTGAAAATAACTTCTAGTGAGGACAGGTAAATGTTGCAAAAAAGGTAGAGAAAGCATAATCCCAGAATATGTAATTTTTTAGAGAATTTGCTTACTATTGCAGTAGTGGCAATCAGTAGAATAAAGTTGTCCCTTTTCAGGTGAATACATCATCTTCTGGTGATGAAATATTTTGGAGTTAAGATCACGTTGATGTCTCTATTAGAAAATAAAAACAAATTTACAAATCTCACAATCTGTGCTCTTTAGTTATCCTTACTGTTAAATTAATAATATCAATCAAAT
>NW_009646736.1:7311341-7319156 GCF_000708025.1 Charadrius vociferus | reverse complement strand
TAAATGCTTATTAAGAAGTCTTAAAATATAATGAAATACAAGATGGTTTTCTCTTCTGTTGAAGTCTGAGGGAAATAGGGAAACCTGGCCAATGCTGGAGTTTACTGCAAGTGGAGTTAGTGTGACTCCAGCAGCGTGCGTGTGTGTGAGCCTACGCACAGCTCATTAAAGGATCAGGGCCTGGCTTAGGAAACTAAATCCTTATCTTAGCAAGGTTACGTGCAGTACCTTAAATCAGGAGAACTTTGTTTCTTGGCTGATAAAACAAAGCTTGGATCCAGCTACCTAGGGTTTGATTCTGCATTTCTTGCACATCAAGGAATTTGGCTTTACAGGGAATTTTACGCTTTGAAAGAAATCCTGGATTAAGCTCCTGAATGATTAAAATTTAAGTGCTGTCAGATTTCTACATATAAAGTAAAAATAAAATAAAAATTAACATTTAAAAAAATAATACCCACAGTCTCCAGGACCTGAGGCAGACTTGGTGCATTGTAATGGAAATTTCAGTCCCATGTGCCACAGTAACTGCAGTGCAGCAACTTTTTTAAATAGCCATAATGACGCTGTTGCTCATGGTGAAGGAAAAATATCACAAACCCTTTCTTTCCTTAACATGTCTAGTAAAGCTCAAGAATATGTAGCCAGGTAATACCTTGTTAATTTTATATGTGTTTGAAGATTGTTGATGGCTACTTGAAAAGAAAGAAAAAGAGTGTTTTCTTTAGCATCCGAGTCTGGTGCTGCCTGACGGCAGACTCAAATTTTGGCCAAACAAAAGAAGTTACCAGCCTTGTGGAATTAATTCTGTTTTCAAAATCTTCGTGACCCAAGAAACAACTGGCAATGGAATTGACATTCCGGTTTCCAACAGATAAAAGTTTTTTGGTTCAAATATAGGCAATTTTATTCATGTAATAAAATGGCTGTTTTGGGATCTTTAATTTTTACTTTTGGGTAGCATGTTAGTGTTTTAAATGTGAGAGGATAACATCTCCCTTACTCAAATCATCTGAGGATTCGGTCTTATTCTCTACATAGTCTCATGCAGGATATTATTCTAAGACCTGGTTTTGTTTAATTATTCATTTATTTAGTTGTTGCTCCCCCCCCCCCCTTAATTTACTGGAGGATTTTTTTTTTAACTTAAGAAAATTTAAAGATCAAACAGTGAGTGCTTTTTTAAATGGCTGAGATGACTTTGAGCGGTGATCCTTAGTGTAGATAGATTTAAGAGAGAACATTTTTTAAAAATCAATTTTCATTTGTAACATACTTAATAGTTCACATTTAAACTGTCAAAACAAGGTAAGCATTTTAATTTGATGTCAATTACAATTTTATGTCAAAATTACAAAAAAAAAGGCAACAAGATTTTAAAGTGACATAAAAGGTAGAAAGTGGTGACACAGGCATGATACCTTTTTCATTTAGCTTTTTTAATCTGGTAGTATAAAAATACCTACATCAGTGTGTTAAGTCCAAGCTTGAACCCTGAGAAAGCAGTCAAATCGTGTAAGGTTCAGAGTAGAAAGCAAAACCTTTTGCAATAATAATAACAAACTTGCAGTATTCATGATGTTGAGAAGTCCTTTTTGTAGGTTACAGAACAAACGAAGTCTTAAGTTGCCTCTTCTGATTTTGATGGTAACAAAAGCAACCATTTCAGAAATATAGTGGTGTTAGAGCAATCAAAGAGACTGCTTTCTTACCATAATGTTAGCATCATCTCAGCATGTGGTGCCAGAAAGGTTCTCTTTCTGCAGCATACCACTAATCCCGCATTGTCTTTATTATCTTTATTTTCTGATGCTTGCCCGTGCTGATCATTCACAAACTGTAAAGATTAAGGATGGAACACTGAGGTCTTCAAATACTGATAAATTATATTATTATTGGGATATCCTGTAAACTCTTTAGTGTCCTACAAATTCCAGGTTGCAGTCGCTCCACAATATGTTAGTATATAGATGTATAATAATATGAAATAAATATTTTACACTGCTGTCACTTAGGAAGAGGCAATGATTTATAGCTCTGCAGTAACAAGAAAATTTCATCTCTGGAATAAATGTTTATGGATATCTTTTTATAAAAGCTGATTTTACAAGTGCACGTCCCCCTTTTTGGATGTAAGAAAAATATGTGCTTGAAATATGCGTGTGTCTGTTTCTTAGAGCCTGTAAAATTGGTCTGCAGATATAAACCAGAGTGGTTGATTGGCACGAGCAGTTACTGGGATGTAGACTTGTGATTTGTGCTTGAAATTAATTTTAGACAAGCGAGGACATAAACTCTGGCCGCAGTGTGTCTTTGTTACTGCAAAAGCTCCTGAACATAGAGTATTTTTGTCTTCTGCAATATCTCACCTTATAGATCTAGCTGTGAAAAATGTCTGTTATGAAATGTAGCATATAACCTGTAAGTAATAGCAACTAAGTAGTTGGTAGTGAGTGGCTTCACAGAAATTGAATATGAAAAACGCTGTGAGTCCAATTACGTCATCTTTACATTGAGTGCTTTCTCATATGAGTATTTCTGTTGAAGTCATTTCACATACCTCCCAAAATGACTCTTTCAAAATAATTACAAAATCATTTTCAACAGTGAATAAATGTGTAAAGGCTCACCAGTGATTTTAAGGGTTGAGAAAAAGGGTCCTTTGTGTTAGATAATTTCATTGCTCTATGTTCACAAGTGATTAACTCCCCAATGAGATCTGATTGCTTTTTGTATTCAGACCGAAAAAAGCAATGTAAAACGAGCAAAATATTGTATTTTGAGTGCTGACTATGGGGCAAGTTTAACATATGCTTTTTGGGGCATCACAGTGATTTGTTACTAGCCATATTTGCTGCACATGTGCAACGTGGTACCCTGCCAAAATGCACACAATAGTTACATGATGGGTCACTGAAAAAATAGATTTCAAACGGAGTATCTAAATATTTAATTCACATACAGATATGGGATCTCTTCTAAGACACTGTGGTCTATTAAGGAAATAATAATATAGGTTTTATTAGAAACACACGCTGCCTAAGCAACACAGTTCCTTCTTCGCTTCGTGGAAATGAGAGCAAGCCTCCGACCTTAAGATGCAGGTCTAGAACCCAGTCCAATTAAGTGGTAGGGAGAAAGTCACTGGAAGGAAAAGAAAACCTCTCTTCTGAGGTTGAACGAAGATGTAGACTTACCCTAAGATGAGATAAGTGGACGTGAATATAATGACCATCCTCTTGCCCTCTCCTCCCAGTGCTTTTCATTTGTTGCTGTGCAGGATGCAAACGGGGGGGAACGCTTGAAAGAGCGCCTGGGTCTGCCCTCCATGTGTGACCCCGATCAAATCCCAGCGCTGCCCTTCCGCAGTGGAACAAGACTGTTCTGTGGCTTCAGGACCTTGCATGGAAACAGGGCAGGATTACTATCTAATATATATATATTAGGAGAGATATATATAGGATATTCTGTAGCTGAGCAATAAGTCACAGCTGAAAGAAGTTCCTAGCGAATGTGCTGTAATAATAATATGGAAAAGTATCAAGAAAGACATTGTGCCATAGTCGACTTGTAAATAAGTGTTTCACAAGTCATCTACACAATTAACAGGGCATCAGAGGGTACGGCAGGTACCATGCTACTTTTGCTATCAAGTCACTTCTTCCTGTATGGACAGCTCAAATGTAGCGACTGACCCCATCCTCCCCTCAGCTGGACCAAGGACGGCTCTTTTCAGGAGAAGTGGTGAGGGCATGGCACTGCTGATTCCCATGCAAAGCGTAGTTTTTGTGGAACGGTGGGATTGTTTGGGGCCAGCCTTTGGAAATGCACAAGGAGGTGCTGGCCTGTCACGGGGGCTCCATCGGCCCTCTGTGTCCACCTTGGCATTGTGGGAAGTGCACCTGAAGTGTCTCACACACACGTGTGCCTGGACAGCTCAGCACGGTGTGACTGGTGCTTACTGGGTAGAGGGATTCATTTGTTCCTTCGGCCACATCCCAGGGTAACAGGGTTGCCCTAACTTTTGCAGGGTTGGGCGATGACCATGACCAGCTGGGCAAGCGTTGACTCTGGGTTACAAAGTCTTAATTCTGCCATACCTCATATTTTATTTTTTAAATAAACAGGAGGAGCCCCTCAGCTATAGGTATGGGGTTAGCTGCCTGCTGCCTCACATTGCTGCTACCCTCTTGATTTGCTGGCGTGTGCTGTCAAACTCTAACACCAAAGTGTCGTTGAAATGGAGAGATCCCCACATAGTCTTGCTTGGGTACCACTGCTAACGATTGCCTCCCAACTTTATGCCAGGGATGGCCCTGTTATTCCTCTCTGTATTCCTACTTCATGTTCTCCCCACCCAGAGCTATGACCTCAACTCGTCTGCCCCATTTTGTCTCCTCCGGGAGTGCCAGCTCCATATCTCCAGTGATGACCATGCAGCTCCTCTGGCATCGTGGCCCCTTGATCCCCCACATAGCCTGGGTTGAAACCCAGGCTGGGAGTTGAAACGCTCTGTGTCCTCTCCACGTACAACCACTGTGGTTAGAGATAATGGCTATGATGTGAAACCACTCAAAGCATAATGAACCCCATTATTATAGCTTGATACGATATCTACAGATGTGGTGGGTTTAAGAAATGGATTTCTTTCTGGATTGGAATTTCTAAGTTAAGACTATTTATAAAGATATTCTAAGAGAGCTGTAGCGTTTTTTTTTTGTTTTGTTTTGTTTTTGTTTTTTTTTAAGACAAACAGGAAAAAACTTAATCTGAATTTATGGAACAGAACATAATATTCCTGACTATTAATTCTTAAATGAATATGTTAAATATGAAATTAATTAGGAAAACATTGCGTAACCCCCCTGAATGTCAGGTGTTTATATTTGATTTACAGGATATCAGTAAAAAGCAGCGAAGAATGTCTGCATTTAAAGTCAAAAATTTTCAAATACAAAGTCCAGTTTGAAGTTAAAAAAACTATTTAAAATGTGATTAGATGTGGAAAAAAAAGCTATTAGGTTTGTCATAATAACTGTGGCTTTGATATATATGTTAATAGCAAGACTGTTGACACTGTAGAGATTGAAATTAATACTTGTCTATTAGTTCAAGGCCAAAAGTTGTTGCCTCAAACCATAATAATTGATTCACTAGTGCATTTGTCTAATAGCCCTGCATCATTCTGCAGTGTGTCAGAATGGATGCTGCACTCGCGGTCTACCTGTGTTTTGGTGTACATTGTAATTCTGATATTATTTGCAGCAATGTAAAATAGGAAAAATAGCTATAGTCAGTTGCTGGTATTTGAATAAAATGGGTGAAGATCAGAATCAGCTCTGTGGGGCTCCATGGGGAAATAGGACAGAGATTTTCAGCCATGAGAGAAGCTATTCTTCATCCCCCAAATATCTTTTTGGTATCTCTTTCTTTTTTTCTGAATTACTGTTTTTAGGAGTGAAGAAGTAGAGTTAGCAGGGTGAATCTCCAGGAAATTCCCAGTGATTTGTTAGGGAATGTTTTATTAGGACTACTTAATCACAGATACAATCATTTATAGATATTAAAGGTGACTATATTTGACATGAATATTTTTATTTGCTGCACTGATGTATTGAGTTCATTGATAACCAGACACTACCAGTAGGCATAAAAATAATTTTGGCTAGTGAGGAGCACAGATCTATGTTGGAATGGACTTTCTGGATAATAATTAACTATATAGGAATTTCAAATATATGTGTAGTTCACTTCAGAGGGAAAGAAATACATTTAGAATAATTTGGCTATTTCAATGTTGAGAATGACTTTTACTATTTAGAAGATAAGATAAACAGTAAATTTAATTTGCATAATTAAGTTAATCTTTTTAGATTTTAATGTAGTGTATCACGAGTTCCCAGGCTTGCAAATGAGGTTTTACTAGTAAAACTCTTATTACTAGGACATATACCATTTCCTCCTAGCATCAGTACAGAGTGCAAATCTCCTAGGTTCCTTTGTCTCAGGGCCAGCAGAATTTTACCGTTTTTTCTTCTCTTGAGGGTTGCTTTAAAAATTGTAATAAAAAAATACAACTTCTGTGTAACGGTTGAAAGTCTATCACTTTGCAGAAAAATAGATTGTACTTCTAAGGACCTTCTGCCATAAGGACTCTTGTAAAGATGCCTGCCTTTAAAATGCAACTTTTTTGTTGGATGAACAGCCTAATGTTCCATGCATTGTACTAGTAGTAGCATTTTATGCAACATTGAAAGACTCAATTAATTTGCATAATTCCATGAGTATTACCATGACTTTAAGGTAGGTTAGCTTGCGCAGGAGTCTTGCCTGCCCAGTATATATGTTTGCCATTTTGACAAATTAATCATTTCTGGAAACAATTAATTATACTTATGACAAAGTGAACCTTATACCCATGGGTCTTAAATTTTTATAGCAGAAATCTAATATTAATGTGTATAAGATCAGTGATTTAGTGAGTACCTTAACAGTCAACAATGCCTAAGGCTGAACAAAATTAATATTTTGTTTCCCATCTGGAGACTTCAGTAAAATTAATGAGGAAGGGTGCCTTTTGTAATACATAATAGAAATAAATTTACAATATTTAACCCGGGGATTCTACTGACATCAGCATTTAGATATTTGGTCTGTTTCCCAGTCTGGTGGATGAGCCATGCTGTCTGCTTTATTACTGTAAATATCAATACAGCTAATCCTGGCTGTATAGGGGACTTACAGTTTTGCTTTTACTGGCAAAGGTAGACAACCAGATTCATTTTCTTGTATGATGAAATTCCTAATTGTAGAACAAACCATTTGTTTCTGCTGAGGAGTTATTTGAATACATAAAATATTCGATCTTTCTGCAAATGCGAAAAACATGACAATATCTACAACTTACATGCTAGAAACAAAATATAACCTGGTGGTGGAAAATGAGTGATGGGCCATCAACATGCAAAATTTTTATATATATATGTATATGTGTGTGTGTATATATATATAAAGTAGCTGTGATCGTATAAACTAAAGGCTGGAGTTCTTGTGTCTGTACAATCTGGAAAATGACCCACTATACTGCAAAGGGAACAATCAAATACGAAGGTTATAACTTGGAATATTTAGAAGGATCTAAATGCAGTAGTAGTGCTTGAGGGGTTGCATCTTTTTTTTTCTTTTCTGCTAGTAAACTCTCCACCTCTCACCATGTTGACCTTGGTGCACACATCATCATCACCAAAATGAACCAGACCAGTAAGAACACTTTCATTCGCCCCTTCCTGTGCTGTTTATTTTTGGATTATTCGTTATGTTTTTTAATGACTTCAGGTTTTTCAAAAGCAGTTTTTACTAAAGGCAGTGGCAAACATCCAGTTGACTTCCCTGGTACAAGATCATACCCCTGTATTTGAACATCTGTTAAAGGTCTGAACTGAATGGTTTTCCTCCCCCTCAAATATCTCTTAGCTAAAATATCATCTGACAATTCCTGTGAATTTTTTGTTATACACTCCATCTGAAACACATTGCAAACCAGGTTTTAGTTGCTAAAAATACTTGTGTAATAAATAGTTGATCTGCAAAAATAAAAAGGAGGTAAGATGTTACCCGTGTGGTATGTATATACGCTCTTTGATTAGGTTTTCTTTTTAGCAGGAATTGCAGATGAAATGTAAAAATAGCCTAAAACTCAACTACACAGGGCTACTCAATTTTTACTTAGATGAGAACAAACAACCAAATGTTGCGATGTGAGGTTTCCTGCAATTAATTTTAACACTTTTAATATCTCCTATGTCTAGTAAAAGA
>NW_009646736.1:7238841-7306341 GCF_000708025.1 Charadrius vociferus | reverse complement strand
GCATGCAGGATGTCAGCTTTCTATGGCCTAATTAAAGAGTACTGTGGTGCAAGACTTGGCAACAAACAAACATTTGCAGGAAGGTTGTACTGTGAGAATACTTCATACTCTGCATGAAGAAGCAAAAGTTGGCCTGCATCACTCTGATTTGCTATGCTGAACAGTTGATTATTAAGATGCTAATAAATGAGAATGAATTGTAGTCTGACAGTCAGAGACAGTACTTTTCATTTTATAAATATAAGCAAGTTTAAACGCTGATGGATTTTGTTCCAGTGAAAGAAAAGATCAGCTTGCAAGGGATGGATAATAAACATTTTGTACCACTCTATTTAGTTCTACGTATCCAATTTTCCTCTGTGTAATAAAAGGTACTTTCTGCACGTTTAAGCAAATAATTAACTGATGAACGTGGGTATTAACACTGGAGCTGAAGGCAAGCCCTTCTAGTTACTTCAGTCCTGGTGTGAAAACAACCAGAGCCTTTTCTAAAACACAGACTGTTGGTTGTGGTGCACTGAGAGCATGGGAGCAAATTTAATATGGTTCCCATTTTTATCTACAAGATGGGAAGCTAATTCTTATTGCTATGTTTATTTGGCTTTTCATCCTCTGTGTTCGCCTTCAGCTATATAAGCAGTGATAGCAAATGCGGAGTGTTGAGGCTTCTTGCTCTTTAGGCAGAAGAAGTACCCATTTGGTTAGTGCTTCTCTCCCCGCGCGGCAGAGGTTTGTCCCCCTGTGGCAACTTTTTGTGGTGTATAGCCCTGGCACTGGTGCTCCTCCTGCCCCAATGCAGAGGGACAGTGAGCAGCCCTTTGCAGCTCAGCAAGTGATGTTTTGGAAAGGTCATTCTTCACATTGGGCAGAGGAGATTCAGCTTTTCTTTGCTGACGGAGGGTCATGTATTATAGGATCTGCCCAAGTCCCTGCCTCGCTCAGGGTCTGTTGCTTTCCTTTACTTCTTTTACTACAGAGGCATCTAAGTTGTGGCTTTTGCTATTCCTGTCGTCTAAAAAACCCCCATGGATTACTCGCAGACAAAAAAATTAATTCATGGCTGTTTATAGTGCTGTATCTCCTGCATACTTTGCTCGCAGTGATGTTGGCCACTCAGCTGTGGCTCTGTCTGGCTGTTGCTAGCCTGAGTTCCATTCCATTGGTGACTCACTCCGGCTGCCTACTTTACAGAAGGATCAATCAATTCACGGGATCCAAAGTGATCCCTTCTCCCATAGGCACTTGCTTGGGGATGCAAAACAAAGGGAAGGCAACTCAGCCAGTTTCAGCTGCCTGGATGGGCAGGGGACAAATTCAGGCAGAGCGAAGGCACAAACATTCTTAAAGGTTTATGGACAAGGAGGCTGCTTTGCTTATGGTGTGCAGTGGTATGAGTTGTTGCATTGGTTAGACAGAGGTGGCTAGCTTCCCCGTGATCCAGGAGAGTTGTTCATCATCAGTTCGAGCGGGTTGCCGTCAGCAGTGCCTGCCTGCGTGGCTCAAACTGTGAGCGCGTGTCCACAGTGCCTCAGGCATTCAGCTCTGGGGAGCGCTTCTCTCTCCTCACTGTGGCACAGCATTTAGCTAGCATTCTTTCTCTCACTTTTATTGGTAATTAATCATTTAGTTAAAACTCTAATTTTTGAGTCTCCTACTGTTAGTGGCCAGACTCCTCATAGTGACATCTCCTGTGACGTGAAACTATGTTCAGGCTTATATACATAAAATACATGTTTCAATGCTGCTCAAATACTGCTTTAACAATCAAAACAACATTTTTATCAAACAGAAAACACTTGACCTTATCCATTGCTAAAAGAAAATAATCTAGTGATGTTCCTAACCCACTTTGCTCCATTTTCATTAAACTCTAGAAATTAAAGCAAGTTTCATTTTCCATTGTAAGGGGTGATTAAAATTTTTCCTCATTTTGAGAAAAGTAAAGCAGTGAAAATTATTAAAGGAGCAGTGGTATATTTCAAATGTTTTTAAAATCACTGTTGAAAAGAGAAAGAGATAATCTTGTGGTCACTTCTAGGGCTCGATCTGTTCACTGGAGTCAAGAGTAACTTTTCCACTGATTATAGTAGTGCCACAGTGGGCAAATATACAGCTGGTTATGGAAGAAGTGAATTGCAGACAGGGAAGCTTCAACTGACAGCACTTCAGAAATGTCCCCTCTAATCAACACGCTTTTTTCCAGCTATCTTTTCACAGCTTATGCATGATGAGAAACTCTTTTTCTCTAAATGAAATAAGGAAACAGAGCAGCTTCAAATGGGTTCAAGTCTTACATATGAAAAACAACAACCCTTTACAATATGGACTATTTCAGACTTGGGAACACTGGTGTGTTGTTTCTACATTTAAGTGTAGGTTATGATGCCAGATCTATCTCCCCACTCATCTTCAGTTTGTCATACATACAGTGATCCTAAGAGATGCAAAAAGCTTTTTCTGTAAAGTTCACTGCCTGATTGGTGACTAAAGATTTGATTTTCGTCATCTTTACTGCTGTATTCTTCAGAGCAATAAATTGTTCCCTATTCTGTAAAGGACGTAAACACATACCTATGTACATAATTGAATGAGGTCCACTCAAAAGACCTTGGCTTTTGAAGAAGTGCCAGAGTTGTCCATGGGACTGTATGGAAGGCCAGGTGTTACGTGATGTGACCAACCCTCTGGGAAATTAGTAATGTACTTAAGTGGTCCAAATTAGTAAATTCACATTTTCACATAACCCTGAGCACACTTTCTCATTTCATCTGGCAGGTTGTTATTATTATATTTAGCAGTTTTGTCTTTAGCTTTTCAAAAACATGAAATCAGATCAGTGTTTGTTAATACATGAATGCCATGTAGCTCTTGCAATCCTGTGTGGTAGGTGGGCAGGATTTCCTTTCTACGCTCTGCCGAGGTGCCTGGACTGCACCTGCAAACATTTAGACACTTCCTTACAACGTACATCTTTATTGGAACTGCTTATTCATGTGAAGCATGTAAATAACGTCAGGGTCTTATCTACAAGCTCGGGGTCTTAGTTGTTAGTATTGCTCTATTTAGCAGAGTAACATTATCTTTACGTATACTTGAGATATAATTTCACCAGAATTTATTGCATTGTTACGTTAACTCCTAGATGAGATTTAGGTTGTGACCTCCCGGCAGGCTGAGGCATGTTACCTGTAATCTTTCACATGCATGCAGTTTATCGTAGGCAGAACTCCTGCTTTCAGATCAGACATATTTTAGGACTCACAATTGATATATCAGTCACAGCATAAAATGCTATCATTCCTGTAGACCAACTGTTTACCAGAGTATAACACAAACTCTCCTCCTGTGTCTCATTTCATCACACTGTTCCACATAGTGATGTTTCAATGTGAAATGAAGTTTTTTCATGCTGTGCTTCTGAGTAGAAAAAAGACAGAAGTACATGTATGATAAATGGCAAAGGTTCCAAGAGAAACCTTGCAAAACAATACAATTTGGAAGCATTACATTTGCTTAAATAATTTAGTACATAAATGGATCTGTTAAAGTTTTATAACCAAATACTGTTTATGTGGCTTTGGGTAGAAGATCGCTTATATTTCCACTGAATCACTTAATCTTGTATCTTATTTAGAAATTAGGAAATACAACTAACTTGAGAGTTGTCATTGTAAAGTACTTTTGGAATCAGTAGCATTAGAAAAGTATACTGTTCTTTTAAATAGCTCCATACAGTTAAGTTTCCCATTAAAAAATAAGTATTTTGAATTTCTCTGAGGTTGAATTCGTTTTCTGTTGGTTTTATGGCAGATTAAGCTGCATAGTTTAAGCAGATGAGCTATTTGATCTCATACACTAATAATGATATTGAGATCTGTTCTTCTCTCAGATACTAAAATGTGCACTGAGGTTGGTGGGATATTCTTGTTTGGCCTTTATTCATAATGTAGTTTTTAAAACTATCACAACATTATTGTTGCTGCGGTCAGGACTGATGCATTCTGAAAATCAGAACTGATGCTACGTGATCTCAGAAGACAGATCATTTGCCAGGATACTCAGAATTAGGGATCATTTGAAACTATAGGTATGTTTATTGTTATTTTCGCCCAGAATGCTGGAATAATGGAGAGTTCAATGTTTGTTAAGAAATCAACAAAGGTCAAATCTCTCTTAGGACTCTTTAATGAAAAATTATATCCAGGGGCCACACGTGAGCTGGAAATCTCATGCCACTTCCAAAGAATGCGTGAGTGCATTTTGTGCCTTCAGACATGTCCACATGTCTAGAGTTTATAAGCAATAAGTGCAGGTATATAAATCCTTAAAAGCAAGCGCATGCCCAAGCATTTTCAAGGTGTAGAACAGATTGACAGAAAAATCCAGCTGATACTGAGTCTCTGCAGGTTTTTTTGTTTGGGTTTTTTTTTTTTTTTCAATCAGGCTTGCTTGTTCTATGAGATGTTCTTTAGCTTGTTGAAACATTCATGATAATAAATGAATGTTAGTTGTTATATACTAATGTACTGTTATATACTAATCCTCTTAACAGAACCATTTTGCTAGAAATAGATCCTGCCCCTCTCCGTTCACTCAGAATTTGGCATTTATAAGAATATGTACCTTGTAGGTATTGTCAACAGCTGACTGACAGGCAAGACCTTTTTCTTGAGCCATGCAAACTCTACAGCTGCTAGTTCTTGCGTGAGGAGTCTTTTTTTTTTTGTCTCTGAGCTTGCTATTTTATGGTGGGAAATCTTTTGCTAGGAATGTATTTTAATGTTCTCATGTAACAACTGAGGAGTCCTAAATTCTTAACTGGGAATTTTTTATAGCTCTCAATTAAGCTTTTAAAATAAAAAGTAAAGGATGTTGCAGTACATGCTGGAAGAACTCAATGCTGTCATGAATTTTCTTAATTAAAAATCTTTTAATGTTTTCCTTGTTTTTTTTTTTTTTAAAAAGCAGTAACTCATGGTAGCTAAGTAACAGCTGTGAAATACAATCTTTTGGTGAAATCAAAGCTGTGAAATAGTGTAAAATACAAAAAATCTATAGTAAAAAATATGTACTTTTATTTGAGATGGTCTATAGCTTTTCCACACAAATAGTCAGTGCAGGTTAGTGTTATGGAAAGATCCAATAATGATATTTTCAAAAAGAATTCGACAATACAGACTTATAAAAAGAAAAAACAATAAAGTGCTGAAATTTCAGTAAGGAAGAGAGAGGTTTATTCACACTAAGGACCTTATTTCTTGGATAATTTTCGTTTAACTGCATGGAAAGAAAACCAGTAGAAAATATACTGAAGTTTGTAAAAGCTGTATGTACAACCCCCCATTCTGATGATGTAAAGCTGTAGGAAATTGTCAATGTCTAATTTCTTGTTATGAGGCATTTATGCAGAACTATGACTGCAGACATAAAAATCAGACTGGAATGACATTTACCTTTAAATGTTTCTAGTGAAAAGACTGATTTATTAGATGACCACTTTCTCTGACATCAGGTAATAAACACTGATGTATTAATCATGTAATTTAATATTTATGCTATTTGTTAAAGATAGCTATGATTAAAATTGTTGACATTTTATTAACTATGCCTTAATAGTAACTAAATGACTTGTGGACCCCATGTGAGAGCATTTGGTGTAGTGCATGGTCTGTCACATACAGAAGATAAAATGAAAATGCTAAGCGTATCTATTTTGCTCACTAGAAAGCCTGAGAAGCATGAATAGCCACTTGTACTCAGAGTTCAATATTTCAAAAATTCTTCCTATGTAGGAACAAGACAACCATGCTAAAACAGGAGTGGAACTTAAATGGAATTAGAATATTATGTTAATAAACAAACTGTTCAGCGTCCAGGCAGGTAATATTAACATCTTTGAGCTTGAAGTCGATTTTTAAAAACTATGCATACCACCTGATATAACGCATACGCAATCCGATACTTATACATTGATTTGCATTGTTTACAGTTTTTACAGAACTATTGGACTCAGGGAAAAAAAACACCTCATAATTATACTTTCAGATATTGCACCGTTTGCATGATATTTTTTTAATTCCAGATGTTTTTCCATCTGGATGAGGTTTGAAACCCAAAGATGCGCCCACTAGTACATATGTGACTACAAATGAATAATATTTACTTGGCATGCTACTTTTATTTATTCATCATCATCAGCTTCCTACATGCCCTTCATAAAATGAAAATAAGACCGGATTAGCACACAAATCTGTTTTCATTTCTTTCATTCCATCAAAGAAACCCCAGATCCAGGCAGAAAACCTACTGTGACAACGTCAACTAAAGCTCATAGATTTTGTTATTTGAATTAGCTCTATGCTCTGAGCCACTGGAAATTTGTGCATGAAAAGTATCCAAAAATTGTCAAGGTACATTGAATGATGCAGAATCTTGTGTTTGAAATACCAGATCACTAACGTTAGTTGGCTAAGATTAGAGCCAAAGATGAAGTGTCTGAAGACCAGAGGAAGCACTAAGTTGAAAGAGCAGAAATTGTATCATTCTCCTCAATTTACTGGAGTGCGCCTTCTGATTGTTAGATTTACAGTCTGGTCTTCTTGGATCCTCATCTGTTTCTATTTACTCTGATAACAGCAAACCCCAAGAATGCTATATTAATCTGCTCCTGGCAAAAAGTTTCTCTCAGCTGCCACTCTTGCCATGTGCATTTGTGATTTTTGTCACCGAGAGTGAAGCTTATTGCGGGCTGTGTGTTTGAAGCTTATATTTTAAAGACTTCATAGGAAAGTGCAGAATGCACCCATCTGCTGAGGTCGGTCTGTCCTCCAAAGCGCAAATTTCACTTGCGCTTTCTGTCCCTCTTCATTCAACTCAGCTTGAATGAAGATTTCTCTCCTCTCTGCTCTTCCTAGATTACACTGATTTGGAAGTAGACACTTGTGTAGATCAGGTCTTACCTCTTCACATATTAATCAATTACAATTAGCCATCACATGTAAACAGGTCCCTTTAGTTTCGAGAGTGAGGAACTAGACTAGCTGTTTTCAGGGAAGTGTCTTTCCAAGAAACAGCAGTTTCGAAGGAAGTGTAAATCAGTGAGACAATCCCACTGTAAACTGTGGCTAGGAGCTGGTGAAAACCACTCTTGGCACAAAATGTCCGTTGGAGCCTTTAGCACTCCCTTGAGCTGGCCTGAATTTCTTGGATACTGGTAAGGAGATGAAGTGGGTTCAGTCGTGACTGTCGGTGAAAGGGGATTTTTTTTTTTTTTTTTTTCATGGACTGGAAAAGTGGTGCGTCTAAATATCCTGCACCAAAGGCTGCTTTGGGCAAGTCCTTCTGATACTTGAGCACTTTAGGGAAATTTTGATTCTATTAAGGTTGATGGGAGCTTGCTACTGCCTTCAGCAGAATCCAGATTTATCCCTAGGCATTAAATGCTCCACAGCGTTTTCGGCAGTTTAAAAGCAATAGATATATTCTTCTGGTTCAGATATGAAGTAATTTACACAGAATTAAACCACAGACTCAAAATTTCCACTGAATGTAAGTAGACAAAAAAGGGTTACGTATTTCATTGCAAGATTATATGTGTGCAGAAGAAAAAATATAGCCCAGACAGAGTAACAGAGGATCACCAGAAAGAAGTTCTTATCAACAAAATAAGGAATGTTATAAATTATTCCCTTTAGCTTGAAATTTCACTAGAAATATGTCACCAGTAACAGCAAAAATATAATACAGTGATTGCAGTCTGTAACAACTTCATAAAACATCATATTAAATTAGAGAAGAGGACACAATAAAAACATTAAGCAATTAGTTCTAAAATTCTTTAAAGAGTGAACACCAGGCTTAAAATCCCCAGGTCTGTACAAGATCAAAGAAAACGGCAAGGGTCTTACTGAGAGTTGATCTCTTTCTGAGTTGGTAGTGGTAGAATGAAACTTTGATGTTTTATATACTTAAAGACATAGATTAAAATATTTTAATGAAGGTAGAAATGAACTCTGAAGTGGCCAGCCTTAGTAAAAATTGTACCGCGTATGGTTCTGTGCTTGACTTGCTTACCAACATATGCTTAGTTTAAATTAGAACTGCAGTATCCAAAGATCTGAAGTGAATGAACTCACAATTACGTTCTCTTCTTTTAATTTGGTCTTGTTGATCCTTTAGGCTCTTTTAAAATCACAATGGCAAAGATTAAAAAAAAAATCGAAGGTCTTGACCTTTTATGGGTCTATGAAAAAAATGTAGAGTTCATAGCTGGGAACATGATCATTTTGGTTGAGGTAAATTGAAGCTGACAAGGGGACAGGCTCAGAGGGAGCAAAGCCCACTCTTCTGTGAAAATCAAGACCAATAAAAATATTTCTGTGTTGAAAATACATATTTTTATAAATATCAATATCGATTCACTGCGTCCCTCAAATGATACAAGATTCAGCAAACCTGAGTAAATGGTGTAAAAATTGTGACACCAACTAGTTCATTATCTTTGCGAATTAATGAAAATATAAGAATTCTTATGTATAAGGTTAGGCACCTCATTTTAGAACCTTGGAACGGAAATACTGACATGTTGACCAGTAACACCCCTTGTTCACACTGAGTAGCATGTGGTCATTGAAAACCACAGCTTGAATTTTCAAAAAAGAAAAACATTAAAAACGACTAAAAGGCAACTGAAACTGCTAAAGCAACGCGCAGTGCAAGAGAAAAGAGCCACTTGGCTTTTCAAAGAACCAAACTTCTCTTACAGTCTTTCCTCCAACAAATTGAACAGAGCTGGTCATTACTAGCCAGGAGAGGTGATGTGGTGCAGCATTACCAGGGTAGCACACTAGACCTGTGCTTGCAACTCATTCAAAGGGTTCCTTTTCCCTCAGAGGCTGTGGTCAAATTCATGGAATACGGGTCTCGCCTTGCTCCAGGCTTGCGGGTTTCTCCTTTCTGGGTCCTCTTGGCCAGCCCCAACGAGGAGCCATGCATGCTCCCCAAGGGTACCCTCTAGAAGAAACGACCACATGAATCTGTAGATTCTTTGGGCCAGGAACTCAAGGAGGTTTTACTTGTACAGTGGTTTCCATACCTAGCAGTAACAGCTACATCCTCATAAAATGCAGCACTTAAGATGGTCAAGGAAATAGTCGCAGCATGACAGAGAGAGATTACAACTTCATTTTCGGTCCCATCCAAAATTAACATGAAATGATATTGCCAAGCAAAACAGCCTCAGCACTTAATTTGGGGCATTAGTGATGCCATTATGAAATATGAGCTGCTGATTCTCATCCTGCCTCAGAAGCTTTTTATGCTTCCCAGATCAGCTTGCTTGGTGAATTAATCAGATGAAAAAGGCTCAGTTCGCCTGCACGAGAAACTGAAAGGATTGTCTGATGGCTTATGAAGCTATGTGATTTGTTTCATGGTGTGGAGACACTGAAAGAGAATTTTTATTAAAAAAAGGGGTCTTGGAACACAGTCCTGCATGTGGTCAGCTCAGTGGGGTATCGTTTGAAGCAGAATGTGAACAAGTAGAATTGAAATGGAGGGATCTTTGAAGAGTAATGAAAAAGGGGCTTCGGTTGCCAATAAAACAACTGTTTGGGATACTGAAGGGAGATTCCTCAATCATTTAAAATAATTTTGCTCAAGAAATTTATTGTAATTTTTTTTCTCTTGGGGAACAGGGGAATAAAAGGTAGATGAACTCTTCAACAACATGAAGCATGTTTCACAACTTCCTGGAGAATTTGCATGTGGTCATAATTTTCTCATAGCAACTGCTCTTCACGAGCAGTTTCTTCCTTCTTCTTTGCCTGTTTATGCTTTAGCAATCCTGGTTTCAACTCTGCTGCAGGCCTTTACTGCCTTCTCTGGTTTCCACAGAAGGGCTGGTGGTGTCATGGCACAATGCCTAAAATGCTGAATGATGCCCAAAGAATATGCCTTAAACCACACAAACAACAAAAGATATGCCTTGCTCCCCCTGACTGGTCAGGACTTGGAATTTCACTCGTGGTTTACCTTCTCCTCTTTATCATGAGCCCAACCTCGGAGCTCTAGAGTAGGAGGGAAGGCCCTGTAGAGTATTAAAACTAGAGGGTATACAACTGTTTCACTCAAAATCTGTGTAGTTTTAAGACTGAGGATCTCAGCAGCTTGAGGGACCTCCTTTTCCCTCACGTGGGGCCTGCCTGCTTCTTGTTATTCCCTCTTCATGTGTCTTTTGGGAGGAGGAGTTGAACTCCCTCCCATAGTAAGTTATCTGGGTTGGGTACTCAAATTGAACTGTCACACTAGCTAACAGCAATATTTACTGCACAGAAAAAAAGTCTTGTTATTTGTAAAAATATACATATAAAATATTTAAATTTCCACACAAGTTTTTTTATACATACACATGAATTACATATGTATGTATAGATTTACAAATAAGTGATATCACTTAGCTTGAAATAAATATGGTCATATAAAAATAAAATAATGGGGTTTTTTAGGTAGCAAAGATATAGGTTTCCTGATTTCTCAAAATTTTTCATATTTGCGATTGCTTTTCCATACACTGGGTTGGTTAAAAATGCTGAAATTACAATCTTCTGTGTTGAGCACTCAAGCCAAAAAAATTGCTGACGTTACACAAGTTTCTGTATATGTTTTGGAAAAGCTTTATTTTGTTTTCTGCTTTCTTCAGTATATATGTATTTAGTTTTAAAATATAAAAATTGATTGGACTTTGTTTCTTTTCTCCTCCTCTTTGCTTAATTTCCTAATTTGAAATATTGAAAAAAGGATGTTTTTGGCATCTATCCTAAAATAGTTTGGGATGAAAGATTTATGCTCCTGTTTCACAAACAGCTTTGCTTAGAACAAACAAACATTTCTCTGGAAAACAAAACAAAACAGATTCCCCTCCAACCCCAGCAAGACTATTCTGAGACGTCTCCAACTCGCCCTTTGGAAATCTTCACAGAAGTGCCTCCAAATCACCACAACATCAGCAGACCACTGAGAAGCTGGGAAATTGCAGCCTAGTCTGTTCTTTCTTCACTTAGAACATACACACAAAAAAATATGGTAGGACTCCGTCGTCAGTCTACGCTGATATTTATTTTAAATGCATGAGGAAAGGGGAGAAGTGAAGCTTGGATGACAGGGCACTACATCAGTCCTGCCCTGCCAACATCTTTCTTCCAGACATGTTTGAAGGTTTTAGCTTTAGTTCTTTTCTAAATTACACTATGGCAATATGGTACTTCTGCAAGTTTGCATCCTCTGGGGATGTGTGGTCAGTAATTAACAATGCACAACAATGCACAGTAATCTAGGAGAGAAAGTTAAGAAGAACACCTCATTCAATTAAAACTTGGCAAGGCAATGCAATTATCCGTCCTGGAGTTTTGCCAGGATGCAGGAGCCTGTACCTTATCACCTGAAAAAAAGCGATGTGGGATGTATAATCGGTATAAACCTCTATAAACTGTTGGGTTTTAATTAATTTTTTTACAGCAGCATTTGGAAAGTAGAGAAGCAACACAGCTTACAGGGCTCTGGTGAAAACCAATCCATTTCTTTTTCATAACCTCACCAATAATTTCAGAGACTGTTGTCCTCAGATAAAATTAAGTCAAGCCCCCTGTCCAAAAGTTAATCTAAATCTTCTGTCTTCCTGTCTAATTGTACACCTATCGATTTAGGTATAGCACCTCAATATGCCTTGGGATGAGGCTCTTTCCATGGGGAGTACAGTACATGGTTTGCCAGGACACCGTATTGCTTCATTTTATACTCACCCTGGCTCAGACCAGCTGAAACAACTGGGACTACCATGTCCCCTTTGCTCTGCCCCCACAGTCTTTACTGTAGCCCAGAGGCCTTTGCACATGGCAAA
This sequence comes from Charadrius vociferus, assembly GCF_000708025.1. Lineage (NCBI taxonomy): Eukaryota > Metazoa > Chordata > Aves > Charadriiformes > Charadriidae > Charadrius > Charadrius vociferus. The sequence continues at coordinate 7,294,445 of NW_009646736.1, read as the reverse complement.
GGTTAAATAGCAAAGAGTGGTGTTCTGAGCTCATTGCCATGGGGGGTACTTTTCCACTGGGAAGGCCTTTTTCTGCTCGTCAGTCTGTCTCAAGATTGACACCGTACTCCTCATCCCTCCTACCTCCTCGCTCATCTGTGCCAGTGGGTACGGTACTGACAGAGCTGCACGTGCGCTCCTCCGGCTGATCAGGCAAAACACCATTGCGATGAGCAGGAATTCATCTGAGTAAACACTCTAGTCTTTCAGGCATCCCTGATAAAAGCTGATCACCCAAATGATACCCTGAGTCCATATTTGTGAACAATTTCTGTCTTTCCCCTTTGCTTTTCATTGCCAAGAAGAATTTTAACTTTGCTGCCTGCTGCTGTTGCTTGTGAATTACCCTTGAACTTTGTTTAGTGTTGAGGGAGTAGCTGCTTTATCTCTTTCCTAGATGCAGTTTCCCTAGGGACTGAAATCCACACATTCTACCTGAAGCAACAAATGTGTTTCACGTATCTACTTTTTTCCCTTTCCAATGACTTTTGGGCACTCAAGGGTAAAATTTCAAAGCAGGGATCAGTCTGTGCATAACTTACGATTTCCTAATGAAATATATGTTCTGCTCTCTGGCTTACTACTTTGAAACACACGATAAAGACAAAACTATGTTAAACAAATATTTACTAGCATGAAGGCAGCCTGGTGAAACACAAACTTATGCGGGGAAGTGAATTATGCATCTAATTATTGTGGCTGGTTTCTGCAGGTTGAAAGCTAGAAATCATGGTACCTAATTGTCATTCAGACTAAAAATTTCTTGGCAAAAAAAAAATTAGCTATGAAATATAAATTTTAAGATAACAAATGGAGGTTCCAATGTAAGACCGAAAGTGGTGTGCTTGGGTTGTCCTGCCTGATATCTCATAAGAAGCTGTGGTTGGAGAATGGGGTTAGAGGATGAAGGAAGCAATGAAGGGAGTAGGGGGCAGAAGAGGCAGCTGAAACATCCTCAAGAGAGATTTTAGCATAAGTGCACCTATGAGAAAGCTAAACTCAATAGGACAGTCAGAGAACCGCTGAGTATCCAGAGGTCAAACAAAAAATTTGCTTTCCTCCATCTGAATGACGGGCTTTAATCCCTCCCTCTGTAGGATTCAAACTGGGTATTGAGCAGATTTTTGAGGTCAGCCTGTGATCTCCAGTGTTTCTTACTGGCAACAGTGAGGGCCAGAACCTGTCTAGAACAGCCTGAAAAAAAGTATTATTTCAAAGGAGACAATGCTCTTCCAGACTTTTGCTAGTAGCCAAAAGAAAAGTGAGTGTCACTTCCAGAAGTTATTAACTTCCTTTTGTGTAAGTCTTTCAATGGTCAGTGGATACTCTCTGGGTCTAGAAGGACCAACAATAAGAATTACTGAAGTAATTCTATACAGAAGGTCTTTATAGCCTTCTCTGTTTCCGTATAGACAAAAAAAGGGAGTATCTAGGATATAGATGTCAAAATTATGTGGAAATCAAAAGAATTGTACTAGCTATGGCAAATTGTATACTGCAATCTTATACTTCTTACAGAACACGTATTGTCATAAGAGTGGAACTGCTGGATGTAATAATGTTGTTAGTAGTGTGCAAGGGAATTACAGTCCCAAATTCTCAGAAAGTATAAGTGTATATAGCTATTTGAAGGTAGTTAGATTTGTATTGCTTTATACCAGCTAAATATGTAGCCTTCTGTATAACAAGTATGGGTGAGTGAGGGATTTGCATTTTTTTAACTGACTCAAAACAAAAAAGATCAGAATTTCTCTCTGAGAAACTACAAAGAAAAAAATATCTATGACCTTCCAGAGGATGTTGGGTAGCTCGATCAATGAGAGAATAAGAAGAAATAGGTTATGACCTCGACAAAGGAAATGAGCCTTGGTGAAAGCTTTCACTAATGCTCACTAATACTCAGGGAGTACAAGAAACCTGATGTCAAAACTGATGAAAGTTTTGATGCTATAGAAAGATGCAGTGAACACTTTATGCTGCGGAAGAAGCTGAGAACTGATTTTAGCAGGCAGAGTTGATGATTTCACACAGTTCTACTTCGCATTTATGATCAGATCTGTCTTTGAGGCAGTTCTCAGCTTATCATATCAGCCTAAATCCGTAGGGAAAACACATCTTATTTTCCATATTTCTTGGATACCTTCCAGTCTGTAAAGATACTTGTTTATCCATAGCCAAACAGGGTGCTGAAAAAAATAGGAGCTAAATAGTGGAGAATTGTATCAAATGAGAGTATTACACACATGGCTTCTACCAAAATTTCCTCAAATCTTGAAAAAATCCTGCACATAATTCTTAACAGCTTTGGCTTGTAAAACGGCACTTCCTCTGCAGATGACAGTAGATTTCATTAATCTTGGCAGTATTAAAGAGCAATATTTTAAAATAAATTAATGTTCTGGAACACTTTCTTCCATGAGCTCTGCATAAACAGACTTTCTTTCAGTAGGATTCCTCTTTCCACTCTTTAGTTTCAATAAACTATTTTAAAGAAGGGAGAGGGGGAGTAGCCCAACCTTAATTGTGCCATGGCTTCTCAAAGTTAAGAAACACCCCTTTCTTTACTGCCTTTCTTTCAAGTGAAGAGATATGAAAGGCAAGTCATTAAAAGCTTTTCCCTTGTTTTCCTCTGAACTAAGCTAATTGGGAGAGAAACAGTAAGAAGTTGGAACAATTGTCTTAAAGCTTTGAAATTTCACTTGTTTCCTTTGCCGAGAACTTATACACTTACAGTTCTACACAGTGCCCAGACTGTGCCCTGCTTTTTGCTTTGTAACAATGCATGAAACTGTTTGTTTGACATTTTGATGACAAACACTGGCTACCAATGCAGAAGGTAGCAATCGGTTGGCAAACCCATGACAAAGCAGTGCCGTCGCGTTTTGTGGTCAGTGGCATTAAAAAGGCAGTGTTTCATTTATTGTCTTCCTACGTGGCTTTTGTTAAATAAAATTACTGATTGAATTAGAGCCTGTTTAGTTAAGAGCCAAATAGCGGAGCTAACTCACAGGTGATGTAGGTGGTGCTGAGGGTGAATGGAGAAATAGGATCTAATCCGAGTTTTAGGAATGGTAAATTATTCACTTTTCACACTGTCTATGGAGCTCCAGGGCAGGTCTAGCAATAGACGATGTAGGTTTCTTCCAAAAGAAACAGACATTTTTCTGTGTGGCTGGTGAAGTTGAGAGCCCCTGGCCACGCTGGAGGCTTGTGAAATGAAATGGAGGAGCTCGTGCGTAAAGGGGAGGGGGCTGCACAGATTTGTTTCTCTCACCCTTCACCCAGCTGCAAAGTGGAAGCACATTAGCTCTGCTGTCTGGGCCTTCCACTCCTATAAAGGCTTGTGTGTCAGGATTTGTTGCACAGTGTGAAAACCAACCATTAAACCAGCATACTTGTTTGTCAGTGAGCTGATATTAATTAAACTTGCTCAATTTGCAGTAATAAAATAAAATAAATTTTTCCAAGTGCCAGAGTTTTAAACACAGTCTAGCATCTGAAAAACATCTTGTTTGTTTTGGACTCGCGCATCCCCACCACGGAGCTGGAATTTTGCTAACAGCTCCTGATACGTGAGCCAGAAGGGAGCGCAGCTCGCTCTGCCCTCGCCGCGTCGCCTTTCCCTGGTGCTCACACATGATTAAGGACATAAAGGTACATGTGTCGGTAAGTCAGACAGACTTTAAACCCTCACCTGGGGCTGATGTATCGCACACGCAGGCGCCGCATTTCATCGTCTTCTGCCTGATCAGAACCACGGTTTCAGGCGAAGTTTGTGTTTTATGTAACATTTAATATCTTGGTCGTTGCCAACTGCAACGGGGTGAAACATTGTATACCAACTGTCAGCCTCATGCAAACGTTTAAAAAACAGATGCTAAATCTTTGAAGTCATTGTTAAGTTTAATAGCTTCAGAAAATCATTACTCAAATCCATTCCCTAAGGTCTTTTTGTCAAGTTCCAGAGGACCTAAACTTAAAACAAAACAAAGCAACCCTCCAAGAATTTATCTGGCAATTAAGAGGATTTTTGCTAAAGTTTTTTCTGTGGAATTAGAATCTGACAATTCCTCGAAGCTGTATAGCTAAGCCCTATCAGGGTATTCTGAAGGCTCATTGAATAGTCTCCAAAGTGCCTGCCAGTCATAAATACTGCATAAAAATGCCAACCGCCATAGTTTGCATTTTGTGCACATTCCCTCTAGACTATAGCAAAAGTGCAATGTGGTAATGTGTGTAGCTAGAAACTACGTGGTGGCCTCCGTCTGCTAACACCGATGCCAATTGCTGACCTTGCTGAAGCTGCAAACCCAGCAGAAAAAAAAAAAAGTAGCCTGAAATGATTGATCAGTGGCTCCTAATGGCATTTTTGTCAATATCCAGCTGATTTTCCTGTTGCTCTTTCTTACATATTTATACTATTCACAGTCTGGCAAAAATTTACAAAAAAGTATCCAAGTGATGGTTTCACAGCAGGTGCTGGATCAAACAGGTCTTGTTCTTTGCCCCCTTGGGAGGCCTACATGGATCACAGGAATCCTGATACTGCCCTTCAGATGACCTGTAGTAAAACTGCGGAAGATATGCTCAGTTTCTTCCAATGAATAAACAAAGCGTACATGAAATATTTGTATAAGTATGAATAGGGGATTTATTTTTCTATATATACTGCTTGCCTATGTAGTTGATTGAAAATGGCATGAAGTAAATCTTGCCTAATAGATACTTATATAAGAATTTTATTTAAATGTCCAGCAGTGTAAATGTCAACATTTGCACTTTGATCGTACCATGAATATACTGGTTTCAACTGGATAGGGAGGGGAAAAAATGACAAGAAAATACGTGGGCTTTACAAGGAAAAATATATAGTGGGCTTATAAAATGCAGTTTGAGAAAGTCTTAGTAAGCTTCAAAGACCAAGACCAAAAAGTACTCTGTAGACTTTGGATTTCATCCACTGCTCTTAGCTTCAAGCTGCAAGTTAGAAACTAAGACAGACTTTTCCTAACATATTCATGTCATGTTTAGGCAATGCCAAATTATTTCTCATCAGAGCTGAGATTTATTGCAGCTGGATTGTGATCTTTTGACTGTGCAAACAATGAGCCTGAGGTGGCTGTCCTTTCCAGTGTCATTAAAGTCTTTGTCAAGAATCACAAGAATCAGAAATCTGGAGGTGGACTGAAGAAAAACACAGATGAATATTCAACATGCAGCAGACTGAAAAGAGCAAACTGGAGCACACTCATAAAGCTCACAGAAGAGAAGTTAACCATCTGAGCAGAACGCCTCAGCCTTGCAACAGTGTTGGAAAATCATAAAATGGACCATTAATCCATTTGCACGATAAAAAAAAATGTAAAAAAAGAATTAGAAATAGTACTGCAGTGAGCCATGATTATTAAAATGCTACGTGTGCTGCCATGCATGCACTTTTGCAATAAGTATTTCTTACGTTTGCTCCGAGTCAAAGTGTAGCCGTCCCAGCTTCAGGTAAAAGTGGTGCGAAGTATCACGTGAAACCCTGATTTTCCTCCCCGAAAGATGGCACCATTTCTGGCGCAGTTTGAGGGGCCCACAGGTAAAATAATTCCACCACGCTGGAAACAGCACAGAACTCTTCTTCCCCCATAAACGCAACAAAATTAATCAGACCCCCTTAATTTATTCTGATTAAGCTCAGACACCTCAGCTAGGTGATTAAATCAGGCTCCTTTCCTCTGCAGTCAGGCTTGCCCTTTGGAGCTGTTTATCGCCTCACGTCGGCTGAGAAGTGAGTACCTGCAGGTGTGCTCCTGACCGAGGTGGGGTGAGCCTGAGCCGAGGCCAGTGAAATGTGCGGACTGGACGGATTTACAGCTCATAGCAACCGCAGCGTTGCAATCAAACACAAATATCCTGGTGCTTGTTTCTCCTTCCCCAAATCACGTTTGGTATGCTGTGTTCCTGCCTTGCCTTGAAAAGGGCAGATAGACGCCTGTTAGGCCCAAATTACCTTTATCTGATACGAAGGCACATTTCTATTTGTTCATATTTTTCAAATGACGATTTAACTAATATTTACAAAAACCTCTCCAAAACCTTTAGCGTTGCCGCTTGGTAAAGCCAAGCCTGCAGGCTGACACCGAAGTTATCCTCGCAAGCCCTTGTGTTACGTGAGTAGTTCATACACAACAGATGATGCTGATCTGAAATCAGGCTTGGCATGCTGGCTGTAGCTGTATTATTTCCACATGGAAAACTATAATAATTTTTTTCTGTTGTATCCAGCAAATTTCTCTTTCCTTTGAGGCGCAATATATTTTCTTCTCCCCTCCCCTCCCTCCTCAGGTTTTATTTCTCAAGCATATTTTTAATAAACAGGGGAAATAAGGCAAAAGGCAGTCTTTCTCATTGTCCAGTTTTCTGCGCATCTGTCTGAAACAGATACATAGAGCTAAAAAGACCAGAAATAAATAGCTAATTTTTATTTAATGAAGTATATTTTTTTGCCTGAGAGCCGATTGTGATCGTCGGTACATTCATTATTCAGATTTATTAGTTTTACTGAGATTCAGCACTAGATTTTCTTGGCTGTTCGCCACAGAACACATCTGACTTAATGTCTACATTTGCACTTTTGAGAGCCCCGTGTTGCCGTTACAAGGTAAATGGAGACCTTTAAAGGATGCTCAAACCTAAATTGCCTCCTAGTATTAAGCAGAGATTAGAAACGTAGCCCAATTGGACCTGATTTTTTTTTTTTCAAATAAGGCAATTCCCACAGTGAACACCTTCACTGTTTCAAAGTTTTCTCAATAGTAAACAACAACAACTTAAGAAACTATTCCCCTTCTCGTCATGGAGAAAAATAATATATCTTTTGAACCTACCATTTTCTGATCATCTTGTCTGTAGGAAATGTCCATATCCATCCTGCTTGTTTTCTAGTATAAGCGCTCTTAAATTAGCTGTTCTTCCCCTGGCGATCACTGTTTAAGTGGCGCTGCTCTCTCTGGGCTAGCTGTATTGATGAAGAGCCAGAACTTGATGGTGATACACACCAGGACAAAGCATTGTTCTGCAGAATCTGGCTGATAAATCTGGCTGATGCCAAGCCTGAAAGTAAGAGTAGCGGGACTGGGCTTCATAAAGAGTAATTCTTCTGAAACTTTCCTCTAAATTCTCTGACACTTTACATATGGAGAAAAGTTAATAAATGGCAATAAAAGAAATGAAATGACTCACTTTAATTTCCTCACGTAACTGAATAATGTTTCCTTTAGGCAGTAATTATTGTACTGAATTCACAAAGTTATTTTCAGAACACTGGACGCAAATGTCAACAATGAAATAATAAAATTGAACACTGTGAACACCTTGCTAACCATCTGTAAACCAATTTTCAAAGAGAAAATCACATCAGTAGAATATTTGACCCATACAGGATCTTGCAGATGTTTTGCCATAGCCTTTGGGATCTACCTCGTTTCAAGGTCTATATAGTAGAAACAAATTGTGCATTTACACAGCAAAAGTCTAACTGAATTCCCATAAGAATCTTCAAAGGCTTTTATGTTTGACCAGGCGCTGTGTTCTGCTACTTTGCCAAAGAGGTATTAACAATGACTTGTTAATAGTAATGGAGCCATACCTTCTCCATATGGGTTCCAACACTTAGAGCTATCATCTGTCCATATTTAAAAGCTCCACCTTAAAAAGATGATAAATGAGACCAACTTGACCTGGCCTTAGACCAAGTCATGGATTAAACAATTTCTTTCAGCTTGATTGGTGCTTTATTGAGGAAACCTGCTAAGTAAAAGCTATTCAGTCACAGTGCTTAAGTATCAAAAGAGTGCATGGAATTTGAGAAACACTGCCAATGTGCCAGCCAGACCCTGAGTTACCAAGAGGACAGAGACCGGCTGCACAGGACTCAAACAGCAGTGATTCTTTGCTGGATTCCCTGGTTCTTGCACTATGTGCGTCTCGGATACATACAACCTCTTAAAACATCGTGTTCTTTTTCTGCAGCAAAAAAAGTCAGGGTGTTTGTGTGTGCGTGTGTATTTATGTATATATGTGCAGACACTGGATTTTATCATTAATTTGAGTCCCCATCATACATTAATGTTAAATATAAGCAGCCTTAAAGGAAGAGTAGTAGATAAGTGAAAGACACCAAATGTAGTTTTTAATGAGAAAAATCCAACACAGAATGGAATTGAAGTTTCTGTGTTTCATTTATTAATTACTGTTCTGCGATTCTCTCTTTTAGGATGCTCGAAGTTAGTTGGGAGATTTCCATTGTAGGCTTATGTTAACCTTCTTTTCGAAGGTTATACACCACTTCAGGTCAGTGCTGCAAATAGTCTGCGCCTGCTTCTGACAATGGGTTCAAAGGAAGTTTAAAAACCCCTAAACACCGGTGATGAATATTAATGTGCTAATGTAACCACAGAGAGGTTTCATTCAATTTTTGGCTCTGTCTTGACACACGAGGATTTATCACACACACAAAATGCCTTTTTCTTTTTAATTGCCACTAGGTTTTTGCCTTGACAGTAGCTTCTGCTGTCTAATGAGTTTATTCTTCCACACATTATCATTATATGTGTTCTGTGCAAACAATCTGCATCACTATTTTAATAATAATAAAAAAAAAAACAACAAAAGAAAGAGCAAAGTAGGGACTCGGGGAGCACACAGCATGTCTCTCTTTACAGCTGGTCTAATCTGATGCTCAGTATTGCCATAGCAACAACACCGGAGGAGAGCGAGAGTCGGGCTGAGCCTCCTCCTCCTGTTGATCGCGACCAATGGGTTCCTAATGCAGAACCAGCACTTCCAGGACGTGATTTCCATTGCTTTTTTTAGAAAAAATAAAAGCCCAGGCCTTACCCTGTTTTAATCTTACAACGTGCTGTGTAAATGGAGTCAGCACAAAATTGTTCATCAGAACTTTTTTTTTTTAAAAAAGCTTGTTCATTGTTTAGATTTGTACCTCTTAATGAATCATTAGAGAAACTGTAATTTTACTGATGTTTTTTAAAATGAACTCACTAGCAAAATTAGATTCCTCTAACCATAAAACCAAACTAACGCAAAAAACTTTCAGAAGATTGTGGGAAAGGTTTTGCTATGAAAAGATCATGATCATTCTCAATCTTGCAAAATGGAAATTACTTCAACATTTAAAAAATATTTTTCTGATAAGCTGTAATTAGGATTTATACTTCCTTTTATCACTTCTCTCAGAATTTGCATTTCCATTATAAGTCTGTTAATTAAGAGAATTAAAATTTATCCTAGCCTAGATTTCTGTCCTACCTTTGAAGTTCTGCATCAGGAATATTTCACAACTTGTCCTTACTATTTGTTGTTCTCAGCAATGTACCAGTATTAACATCAGGGTATTTTTAATCCATAAATGCCTCATCAATATTATCAAGACACAAAAAATTCACTGCCGAATGGAAAGCATTTCTAAAGATATGAAAGACACGAAGGTGATTGGGAGTAATTTGCATTGATTTATAAAGGGGAAATCATGTTCCACCAACCCGACGGCCTTCTACAACGAGTTGACTGGGTTAGTGGATGAGGGGAGAGCAGTCGGTACTGTTTATCTTGAATTTAGCAAGGCTTTTGCCACTGCATCCCACATAATTCTCATAAACAAACTGGTAAAGTATGGGCTAGCTAAGTGGACAGTGAGGTGGACTGAAATGTAGCTCAGCTGCAGCACGATGCCCAGCTGGAGGCCAGTGGTGTACCCCGGTCAATACTGAGGCCGACAGTGTTTAACATTAATGATCTGGATGATGGGGTAGAGTGCAACTTCAGCAAGTTTGTGTATGATACAAAACTTTTTGGAGTGGTTGATGCACCAGATGGCTGTGCTGCTATTCAGAAGGGCATCAATAGAGTGGAGAAATGGGCTGACAGGAATCTCATGGAGTTCAACAAAGGGAAGTGCAAAGTCCTGCTCCTGGGCAGGAATAACTGCAGGCACCAGCACAGGCTGAGATCCAACCAGCTGGAAAGCAGCTTTGCAGAGAAGGCCCTAGAGGTTTTGGTGGACATCAAATTGAACATCAGCCAGCAACGCATTAGTGAAGGGTGTTGCCAGGGGATGGAGGGAGGTGGTTCTTCCTCTCTACTTATATATAAGTGGTGATCAACAAAGGGAAGTGCAAAGTCCTGCTCCTGGGCAGGAATAACTGCAGGCACCAGCACAGGCTGAGATCCAACCAGCTGGAAAGCAGCTTTGCAGAGAAGGCCCTAGAGGTTTTGGTGGACATCAAATTGAACATCAGCCAGCAACGCATTAGTGAAGGGTGTTGCCAGGGGATGGAGGGAGGTGGTTCTTCCTCTCTACTTATATATAAGTGGTGAGGCCACATGTGGGTTCCCCTATTCAGAGGGTAGTATCATAAAGTGAAAAGTTACCCAATGTTTAAAAATGTGTTATGGGTGTCAAGATGACTTGAATTGTTTAATTTTGGGCAATGCAAATAAGGTTAGTCAAAAAAGAAGGTGCCTAACTGATTCTCGTCTGTGCTGTCGAAAATATCTTCCCACGACAGTTTTCCTTCCAAAATCCAAAGATTTAGGTGTCCACTTCATACCTCTTAAATGTCATCACTTAAAGTAATCACTGCAAAGATTCCATCAAATGCCCTCAAACTTTGGAGCATCATTTAGCCCTGCTGTGCTATGAATATTACCTGGCAATGCAAAGATACAACTTGTGACCTAAAGATTGACCCATCTGCTATTTATTTAGCCTTGGAAAAAGTAATTCTATATCAGTCAAACAAAACAAAAAAAGGAAAGAAAACAGGAATTTAAAACCATGGAGCTAATAGGGTGATTACAAGTTGTAAGTATATTTAGTTTACTTAATGATCAGAGACTTGACTTCATGTTTGTAAACTAATATATTAGTATCATGGAGGGCAGAAGTATATTTTGTGTCTGTACTGTTTAGTGAATCCCATCTGTACCTTCGTAAGCTGAAAATGTAAAAGGCCAACCATGAACAACAAAACAAAAGATCTGCAAGATATTAAATTTATGGTGATCACCTTCTGTCTGCGTAATGGAAATTCTCTGAAGGTGCTTGGCAAGTGAAGGAAGTCATAGCTGTTAAATTACGTATGTATCAGCTGCAGTCTATGGTTGAAAATCCATGTTCCAGTCCATAAGTAATGGTGTCCAGAAATACCCCATGCTGATCTGTATTCTGTTAGGGAAGGTCAATCAAGGCAAAGCCAGTTCCCAGATTCCTGGACAGGAAGAACTGAAGGAAGGTCTCTCTGCCTCTCTGTAATTAAGCCTTCAGTATTTCTTTTGTGTTCGGTGTCCCTGTCCAAATCACTTTTGATTTAATAAGCTTGATCTGCTGCTTCTTTCTATTTTGGAAACACCTTGGAATCTCTTAAAAAGTGAAGTATTATTTGTAAGTTGTTGGGATGTGTGTGTGTGTGTATGAGTAAGGATTTTCAAAGCTTTATTATCTTTCTTTCCTCTCTTGTTAATGGGACTCATACTCCTTGATATGAAGAAATCCCTAGGAAACCTAGCTTTTCATGATGTCTGGCAAACCTCCAAAATATTTCAGCTTCTTTACAACACGAAATAAGCTTTCTGATGAAACCCATCTTTTTGGATGTAGAAAGGAGTTTCTGTGGCAAAAATCTGCTCTTCCCTCCAAGACAGGAAATACAGGAATATACTGTTCTCTCCAAGATAGATTAGTTCCATCGTTATTACTTCCAGTTTTATTATTAATAAGGCATGATGTTGATCATCTTCTTGTCTCTTATTTAAACAAGATGGTCATACGGTTCTTTCTAGTACGGGGTTGTGTTCTTTTTAGTACGCAGAATCTGTTTCCTGAATTCTTATTTATTTAAAAACCCAGGCACTGCTATTGGTTTTAACTTGTCATCTAATACTATTCCTTGGGAGAGTTCTTGCAAGGGTTCTATCCCATTCTGTCACCTGAAAGAAGTGACAGAAAGAGCCAGGACTGAAAAAACATCCCTCCAAATGACCACATACCTGGGAACACAAACATCTTTAAAAGATGTCTGGAAATTGAATTAGTTTGGTTCTTTAGAATTATAAGGGATCCATTTTGCCTGTAAGGTACAACCCAGTGAAACATGAAGTTCAAAATGCATTGCCACAGCAGGAGTGAATGACAGTGGATCTGGATTTGGAGGAGCACAGATGAAAGCTTTCGCTTCAACCGTTTGAGCACTGATGTGGGTCCTGTAGAGTTTTGGTCTCTAATGATCCAGATGATAGGCTGGATTCTGTTTCAACTCAGTCTGGAGATGCAGAGAAGCTCTCAAACTGCAAATCCCTGGTGTTGGACGTTACTGCAGAACTGTTACTTCCCTGGATTTGTGAAGTGTGTGAGATGGCAGTGAAGAATATAGCGATATTCGTCCTTGTCACCTATACTGATCTATATTAAATCAATCTTGTGCTCCCATTTTACCTCAGTGGTTATAATGTTGTAAGTAGTTATAAATTTTATCAGGCAACTTCAAGCAGCTTAAGGTTTCATATTCAAATTTGACCTGCTAGTACAATTCTCACTATTTCTTCCCCACTGTAATCAAAGGGCTCTTCCTCTCCCAGTAAATTCTGACGTGCTGCATCTAGCAGTACTCCGAGCCTTAGGAGACGTGTATGTGGATAGACAACATGCATTGGTTACTCTCGCACTTGACACAGTGCACAGGGCAGTTTTTCAGAGGATTAGAGTCTACTCTTGAGTTGCCACTTACACGGGATTATAGTTCAGTTTGGACTCACCATATCCTAAGCCTCTTTCTGAAGGTCGAATCTTTTTTTCCCCCCCTTATACATCAGAAAGATTTAATATCAACTATATCCAAAGGGGATTTTTTTGCAAAAACAGGCCTGAACTTACTTCTAAGTGTTTCTAACTGTCTGAAATTCAAATAATTTCTCAAGTTCTCTTAGGAAGCATACGGTTCCAGTGTGAGGTAATTGTTTTCCATCTGGACACTGTCTGGTGGTGGTATTTGCTGCAGTCATAAGTAAATAAATGAAAGAGTCAAATAAATGAACACATCTGTAAATAATTTATTTGCTGATTGATGGGTGGTAAATAAACTCTAGCTTCTTTCTTTGGCTAGATTCACAATCAAAATTGTGGAATGAGATATACACCAGCATGCTAAAAGTCTGAAGTTCAAAGGTAGGATATGAGAAAGCCTCTAGGGATAGCCAGAAACTCCAAAGAAGTGGCAGACAAATTCCAGTTAATGCTGTCTCTGACCTCAGCAAGCCCCTAGCTGAAACACTTTAAAGCGTGATAAAGCCTTTCTTGAAATCCTGCTCTGGTTGTCTACCTGCCCTCTGTTTTGATCAGCTCTCTGTAGCCAGTCTTTCAAGGAGAAGAGTGATATGGAGACCCAGAAGAAGTTCACTTTTAAAATTGATAATTCTGTCAAGGACGGACAGGAGTAAATAAAGCAGAGAAGGAAGAAAGCATGAAAAATGATGGTGGTTCTGGCTCTGTGGAGACTTGCCAGACTCAATTCAGTGTTTTCACTTGTTCACGGTGGTTTTTTCTCTTCCTTTCTTTGTTTGTGTGAGCTCTCAATAAGGCAAAAATTATCACATTGACCTTCTTATTAGTCTTATTAATATGCGCTTTCACACTAAGTTGAATGTTTCTGCTCCTGAATAAGATCATCTATTTATTGCTAAGGTTAATTAGAAGAAAAGGGGACTATCAGAACTGAGTGAATGGGCAGCCTTGTATCCTCCAAATACTTCAAACCCAGCTTTGGAGCACTTGCACTGAAGTAGGGAAAATGCCTGTGAAAAATGACTTTTTAGCTTGAGCATTTGTACACTTACTGAACTGAATTTCAAACAGGACTCATTCAGATGTCAGACTCTTGCAATTAAAAACTGTGCTTGGCTAGCTAGTTAGTTCGTTATTACACACTTTATGGTGTGAGCTGCAAATTAGCTACTCAAAGTCCCCAGTTCAAAGGATTTGCAGGCCTAGAATTATTCACTGAACAAGATTGTGAATAATTTCAAATAATGAATAAATTCAATATACTTTTTGTTCTGTCCGTGCATAGCCTCTGAAGAGGGAGAGAATAAAAAGAGGAAATCAATCAGATAAATTATTCATCGAGAATTATTTGTTCAGCTCTAATGCTTATGTACTTAGACAATATTTTCATTGGAACAGACTCTGAAGAGCTCTTCAGCCTGCATATATCTCAGCCACAATTCATCTGTAAAAGGTTTTGAGGTTCTTGTTAAATGCAGATGCCTAGACCTAGTTGTAGGCAGTAGGATTTATCCGATTTTATCTCCAAGTTCTTGACTAAGTTGAGCTACTCCAAGAATTATTTAACAGGAATTGTTTTGTGGAAGAATTTCTTTGTCCTTGCTGCCTCTGCATTTGGAAATAGTGTTAAGTGATCATCCCAGCTCTGCTTGCTGCTGTTTGTTCCTGACTGGACCATTTCCAGTCCACTGTGGCCACCAAGATGTTTCCTTTCAGGATGCCTTTTCATCATCTAGTTAAGGAAGATCATCAATAGCAAGTCTACTCCTATTGTGAAGAGCTGTCCTTTACTAGTTTTCATTATTTTAAAGGAAACTAAGATCAAGGAATTTATTGAGACATACGTCTCAGATTAACATACTGAGCAACAAATAGAGTTTCCCTTAAAATACATATTAGTTGTTAAAATAGCATGTCACAGTAGTAGCAGATTCTACTGTTTGTCTCTTAGTCAGTCAATGCTGTATCTCTTAAAAAACAAATGCTATATCTCCTAAAAAACAGAGGCTGAATCTGAAATGGGATATATTTTTCCTGCTTAGGGTAACCACACCTCTTTTAATGTGAATATCTTTGTTGCTCCACTGGATCAGTGAGACCAAGGAGCCTCTGTTCCATCTTGTCCAAAATATAGAAAGAGAATAGAGAAAAAAAGCACTGAAAAGGGAAAAACATTAGTAACTGTAGAACAGATATTTGCTCTCATAGTAATGAATTTGTAACTAATGTAAAGAACTTTTGTTTTTCTTCCTCCTGTCAATAAGCATTCTCTTACATTCCACTTCATTTCTGCAAGCCAAAGAGATCTCTGTCCAAAGGGACAATTCAAGTGGCTGTTAAAAAAAAAAAAAAAAGAAATAAAGCTATGAAACTCTTTTCTTTCTTGTTCCAAAAAAAAAAAAAAAAAGTTCCCATACATTTTTACTGTCATCCTTGCTGACTGGGAGCAGGGGGCTGGAGCTGGCATGTTGGTCTTGGCTCTGCCACTGACTTACCATAGGTCATTGGTCAAGTTCTTTTTATGCTATCATGACATGTTATGTTAACATCTTTCACTTATGTGGAGGTAGAATTTGGGAGAAGCATTGTCTTTTATTTTATAATGTACACAGTTTAACACAGTAGGGCCATAATCTTGATTAGGGTCTCAATGTGGTACTATAATAGAGTTAATAAATAATACTTGACAGTCTGAAGATGGAGGTAGGGAAGGAAATGAGGCATAACTCCTGAATAACCCTTAATTCAAATGTCATAGATGCAAAGGAAATCACAAGGTAAAGTCAAAGTTTGTTTCACAGGGCAATTCCATAATCTGTGTGACAATAACAAACACAGTAAAGCATGTCTCCATGGTTCTGCAGAACAAAATGCCTGATGTAAAGATCTTTTTCCATAAAATCAGTAGTCCAATTAAAGTATAAGGCTCTCTTATTGTCGTTTTGGAGGGTCCTTTATTTGACGACTGTTTATATTGCTTACTTTACCCATTGGCTTCATGAATCTTTGTTTCATGAAAGACATGCTGGCAATCCAGACAGATTGTCTGGATAATATATTATGAACTCAATTCTTCCCTTATTTGCCTGAGCATATTTGGAAAAAAAATATTTTTGAATACTTCATTTTGCTATTGTTTCTTTCTTCCTATTTGTGCAATTCAGCATATCATATTGGTTTCTTGTATTCCATTCAAAAATTTCCCTAGATTTGCAAAAGTTAAAATTGAAAAAACAGAGAAAAAACCTTTTTAATTGCATGATTTCCTACAAACCAGAAAGTGGGTGAGTTTCCTATTAAATATACAGTAAAATGTCATTTTTTTGCATAAATCCACACACCTGATAGTATTCAGGTCATGCTAATGTTAGTGTGAGGTTACTGTGGGAACCTGTTTGTTTCAATGCAGTTCGCAAGGCTGTAGTCACATCCATTCAACAAGCGTGAGGTCATGTTAATAAGCAATAAACCGCACTCAGGTATACAAGGATTTTGAATGAAATCAGATCTAAAGTTCTCCAACTGTCCTTCAGGCATTTAACAAACACTTTCTCCTTCCTTGTTCTTGCTGGAATGTTTTCCTCTTTTTGGATTACTAGCATTTTCCAGATGATGGATTGGAAGCGTAGGCAGCTCCACGTGTAGACTGGTACATGGGAATCCTCTGGTTTGGTCTGCACACACTGTGCATGACCGTTACGCTCTGTCTTTGCTTCACGGAGGCAATTTTACAGTGTCACATCTGAAAAAAAAAAAAAATCACAAGCAAAAGATAACACAAGACACTTTAAACTAGAACAGGTCAATTAAAAAACTTATTAAGAAGTAGTTAAGGCACTATGGTTGCTACACACAGTATTCAGCAGAGTTGGTGTGCTGGAATGGTTCTTTCTTCTCCTTCCCTAACTATCAGTTACTGCAAGTGCCCGAGGAACACCATGAGCAGCAGAGACAGCCTCAAAAATACTTGAACAAATTTGAGTAATTTTGCCAAGTGTTGCAAATGCATGAATTTGCCAATTAGCTCTCTGTATCTGCGTTATCTGTCAGCAGATAGACTGAGTGAGCAGATTGATTTTAGCTTAGTACTGGTCTGCAGGGTGAGAGAACAGCCTGTTTTTAGGGGATCCATGCCGGAAGATGAGGTGAGCTCTGAGCTGGTGGGTGAGTCAGTCCCCAGGCCATGCAGGGCTGCCCGGGTACCTCCCATGGGATGCTCATGGGCAATTTATATTAAAGAAAATGGACACCGAGGAACTCAAAACTGGATTGTCCTCCAAAGGCCTCATTCTTGTCCTACTGAAGTACCTGGGAAACAAGTCGTCAGCTTTAACCAAAGCAGGATCAGATGCTAAAAACAGGCTTCACAGTCTCACAGCGAGGGTTACGCTAAGGGCCAACAGCACAACATTTGCACACAGATGGTCACCACCACATTTCCGCGTGGCTCACCTTGGGTAATGGAGTGCGTAACGTTTGCACTACTGCCAGCCTTGTAGCTACCTGTGACCTGGCTGTTTTACCCAACAGGCTGTTACTGTTTCTGTTTTCAAGGGGTGTCTGTGGCTGCAGAAGAGATTTCAGGATTTGTCTGTGAGAGAGTGACTGCAAATGTCGCAGTTCCACAGCATACGCTTGGCCAATGTCAAACGACTTTTGTTGGAACGGGGCCCTCAAATGCAAGTTGTGTCTTTCGTTGTTGTTGGTATCTGGGGTGGAATCAAGGTTTTGCCTGCATCAGACACATCAGTTGATGACACAAAATTAAAATCTCTAGGGCCGTTACAATTCTAATCACTCATTCAAACTGTTGCTACGAAAGTTGAACACACAGCTTACCGTTGCTGTATTTAATTCTTTTGTTTTTAAATTGTATTCCAGCTGCTATGATGCCACTGAAACTTTGACAAATGTTCTTTGTGTGTGGCCCTGATGTCTTTGTGTGTGGCTTTCATACTAGAATTAGATATTTGCTGTGATAAGATTATGAAGGTGTTTGGGAGCTGAATGAAAAAGAAAGCTATTTATATTTTAATATTTTGGCAGCTTGGTCAGTGTAGGCGAAGCATGGTTGTCACCAACAGAAAGAAAAGATCTGATATTACACAGTACAAATCATTCAGGAACAAAGTTCAATAAATAAAAAAAACCCCTTACTTTAAATCAAAATGCAAAAAAGGTCAAAAGTTGTTTGTCAGAGACTCAGGAAAAAGACAACAAAAATATATTTTTAAATCTACCTTGGGAAATTAATACTGAGGTAATTTTCAGGCTAGGGCTGGAAACGTAGCACTTTGTCATTTTAGAATAAACACCAAAAACAGATGCCACAATTTCATAAAATAAACATGCAGTGAAAGGGTAACACAGACATTAGCAGCAAACTGAGACAGTAGCCAATACAGTATGATGAGAAGGAATACTCAGTATGGTGTGATGTGCGATAGAAGCCATTAGCCATATGGTACAGTGTGAAGAGGGCCTCTGTGACTGAGTAACAGTTGTATGTTATGTGGTTTATAAAATAATTATGCAATGGCAAGCAACTCTTTTATAATTATTGGCTATTTCAAAATATTTCTGCTAATCTGGAGGCATTTACTAAGCTGATGGATGCAGGCAGTCTGCTTCCTGTGTCTCCATGTCTGTAGATCGTGCGGTGCATTATCCTACTAAAGGCAGTGACCGTTTTAGATTTGGCCACAAGAGATTGTATTTGTTTTTCTTTTTCTGAAAAGACAGGGAATACCCACATAAATGCATCATGGCTTACTTGAACACCTGCCAAGGAAGGACCCAGTTGCTACCCTTCCGTTATTCATTGGCACCCAGTTGCTACCCTTCCTTTATTCATTGGCATCTCTAAAAATCGAAAGTGCATCACCAGAAAAACCTAGTCCTCCACTACTGTGGATGGCATAAGCTGATGACAATTCCAGCAGATTCTGAGCTTTTTGGTTTTTTATGCTGTTTCTTTCAGGCTTATATTAGAGTCTACAAAACTATCAGCAACTGAAGAACATCAAACAAATTTCCTTGGTTTAACCAACAAGACGACAGCACTAATTTCCTTTTCTACTGCTCCTCAAGCAAGCATATGGAAGACAAGTGCCTGTTAGACTTCTGTAAAGTGCAGCACTTTTGCTTCGAAATGGGAATAAAGTAATAAATAAGGTTTTGGGGAACCTATGTAACTGCAAAATCTGCTAGCAAGTGAGACCTGGCATCCAGAGGAGCTAGAGGTGCCTGACTCCTGGCTGTCCAGCTCTAATAGGGGAAGGTGAGAGGTTACATAAGTCCTCCATGTCCTGTGACCCTGCAGGACACGGAGCAACTGAATGGGAGTATAAGGTAGGGACGTGGGACTGAACAGCACCAGCTGGGACACCAAACCTAATCCCCAGAAGTCAAGCATAGATACACAGTTTGGAGAGGTCCGCAAAACATCTCTTCTCTTTCTATCCCTTTGACACGTGCTGCTGGCCACAAAACACTTCCCAGCTTCCCCCAGTAAACTTTAGATCTACCGTAAAAGACCAAAAGCCCCAATTGTAAAATATGACAGGAAGAGCACAGGAGAGATCAAGGGCATTGCCAGTATAATGGTCTTTGAACATCCTCTGTCTGTCACACCCACATGGGTCAGCTCTAGCTCAGTCCTGCAGACAGTACAGATCAAACGTGATTTTTATTATATGCATCTGGTGTATTGCTGTTAATGCTCTAGAATAGCACATGTATAATTCCACTGTAGTAGGTAGGTCTGCCATCTAGGTTTTCAGTTTTGGAGTGGTTCCTCAGTGTTTCCATAGTGCAGGTAACTGATATGAGCTATGACTATTGAACTAGCCTTATGATAAGGACACACTGTTAGAAATCATAGAAACTAAATCTCCCATCTATGAGGCTTCTGACAAGACTACAGTGCACTAAAATAAACTTCTGGTCTATATGCAAGCAGTGCAGGTGTAATGAAATTTTTTGCTGTGACTGAAGACATTTTGCAAGGCTGCAATCCAATGACATATCTTTAACCACATTTTAAATACCGAAAAAGGATGTGTTATTAAGGATAATGCAAGGATATACATTAGGAAATTGCAGTACACAGGGTAACACGCGCAAACTTATACAGATATATGTGTATATAAATACTTTTACTTGCAAGAAAAAAAGTGATTGAACCAGTTATTTTATTTTATCTGGTATTACTAGTGAAGATACCACTTTCATTTTTGCCAGCATTTGTAGTGTAAATGAGGAGCAACCTATCGTAAAATGATGCTACTGAGATCAAAGGAAGCAATCCTTACTACCAAGCTAAAATCATTCTGGGGAAATGTTTTTGATTATGGTTAATGATGTAATCAAGCCAGTAAACTGCCTAGAAGTTGGAGTTGCAGCAGGCGTACAGCCTGCCCATTATAAAGCACCTAATCGACAATAATACAGAGGGGAGAAAAAGGTGTGATGTAGCAAACAAGATGCCAGTTAAATGTTTACTCTAATGGCACACAAAACTGGACAGATTTGATTAGAATACTTATGCCTATCTTCTTGAGACGAGAATACTGAAAGGCAGAGAGTTTAGCACAGAAAAAAAACCCAAAAGCCAAAGGTGGAGAGGAAAGGACCAAAAAAGGTCATTTTTTAACATCTTTGATTTCATTCTTTAAAGACCAATTACTTTCCTGTCCCCTGTGGGAGAAAAACATTCTTCTTCTTAATAGCAGAATCATTCTAAGACTTCTCTGATTCATTTTATATTTAGCAGATTACAGTTTTGGAGTCATCAGTAGGAGAGAACCCAGCAAACTGACAGACCTGAAATCATGTCCTTTGATTGTAATTGACAGGGAAAGCGTTTAAGGTAAAGAAAAAAAATATTTTATTCATCTTTGATTACACTGTGATGTGATTTGGTGACATAATACAGCTGTGAACTGAGGCAAGAAAGGCAATAATTCCTACTTGAGGCTTTGACATGATGTAGCCCTTTAGTCTTCTTCAAACCAATGCCTCCAGCTACAATAGTCCCCTTGATGGAGTCTAGACAAATAGATATACAGACTGCTACAATTTAAAAGGCAAACAGCTTTAAAATAACATTTCTCCAGGCCATGCATTTTCGTATTAAATGGCTGATACACATTTTTCTTTATCAAAATTAAATCTAGATAATCTATTAAAAAATCACACACTGGATAAAAATGATTCACTTCAGAAGGGGCTTAAAAGTAATACAAAAAGAAACTATTTTTCACACCTACAAAACAATCAAATCAGAAGCACCTACTAGAAGTGAAAGGTGCATTTAGGCAATTGACATGCAGGGGCTTTATTTTAAGTACCCTATAAGTCTTACGGATACCTTAACTTTTTACTTTTTTCTTTGTATTTCATCCTCAAAATATGACTTTAATATTCCTAACAATTTATTGTGTCAGGATCTTCAAAAGTACTTAACAGCACTTGGTTTACAAAACCCTTGGGCATCTCTGAGAGTTCAAACTTTCGGTAAGGAATAATATCAAAAAAAAAGTGTAAAAAAAAGTCAGTAAAATAAAAATCATATTATCAAATTTTAGCTACCATAGGTGTGTAATTTCAGATAGCCTCTCTGTGTGCTCCTGGAGGGGGAGTCTGGCTTACATCAGTCACCTAACTTGGATTGACCTAGACAGGAACCTGCCTTGGTGGGCTTAGACTGGGTATCCAAAGCGAAGTATGAGAAGTCCCATGAACCCAGTTACGCTGAAGTTTTTCACAATGCAATTCCAGGAGGTTTCGAATGTCGCGCTCATTACTGAAATGTTTCCTTACAACTACAAGATGTGGGGAATAATTAAGAGATCATCCATTTCATCATTGCAAAATGTGTTGCTCAGTTCATGCACTTTCATGATCATGATCAATTTTTGCTAATGATTAGGTTCCCGCTAGCACATTGGGTTTTTAGACATCAGCAGTTAACCTAAGGCAATAAAGAAAATGTTAGAAAATTCTGTCACGTATTCAGGATGTGTGTTACAGACATTTGAAAAACAAGTGATTTCGTTGTCTTCACAAATGTTTTCTGATGAAACTGCAAACTCAGTAGCTGCCACAGAATCACATTTTTTTTTTATTCGTACCACTTCACAATTGTTTTTTGAAAGCTGTCTTTCTAAAATACTTTGCAAAAGCCTTTCTGTTGTCTAATTCGAGCTACTATACATGATTATGAAAATAAGGTAGCATAAAGCATATATTCAACAGAATAGTGCTATTTTGTAAGAAGAAAAACAAAGTTCATCATCATCTTAATTTATTGTGAATGTGTAAAGGACTGTTCTGTATCACTGTTCCTTTCATTTTTGTAGTTATTATACGCAGAAAAAGACAGCAATGGCAGTTGCGTAGACTGAGGTTCCCATTGCACTGAAGAACTTCATCACACAGCAGCACCAGCTGAGCTGTCTTCCCTAATCTCTTCTTTTTATAGTTGTCACTGTGTCTAAACGTCAGTGACCAGTTCTATGAATAAAATCATTCAGAATCCCTGCCCTATCTACAGGGATTGCCAACATTTTCTAACTTAGTTCAAGTATCAACGATGAAACTAAACAAGCATCACTAACTTACACTTAATCCATCAGAAAGTAACTGGATACTGTTTGAAATTGTACCTAGATATTAATGGTTCCATGCCTGATGGCCCAGTTATACAAAATACTGACGTCTTTCCAGGTGTATTCTTCTATGGCACGGGGAGTTCAGAACTTCAGATATGTGATGCTGTTAAGGCACCTAAAAAAATTAAAAAAAGAAGAAAGCAACAAAGCCAATCAGAAAGCTTCAGGTGAGCTGAAAATTGTCATCATAACTGCAAACATGTAATGATACACTCAATCACAGTATTTAAGAACTATTAAAAGGAGGGTACTATGTGCATCATGGAATTAACCCTTCAATGATCGCAGGTCTAGAAAGGTATATATAAATAGCATAAAGGCTTGAATCTCTACTTAGCTCTTCTACATCCGAAGTTAGAATTACCCATCCACTAGGATAATTGTCTGTGGGAGTACACTGCTTTAGTTTGTCCCAGTCTTGAATAATTTCCAGTGCACCATAGGAATGATATTCATGGCCTGCAAAACATTAGGAGGACAGGAAGCTCTTCATCTATCTAGGTGTACAAATCAAGTAAGAGTTGTTTGCTTTTTTTTTCTTTTTCTGTTTGGTCATTGATATTATAGTTTCAAAATTCTGAATCAAATCCCTGTGAGAGTGGACTTCAGGCAGGACACAAATATTAGGACAATAAAAAGATTTAATATCTAATAATATTTAATGACCACTACAGATTTTATATTCACAGAGCTAGATGGTAATATTTTTTGTAATGCTGCACTCTAGCTATTGCTATGACTAGGTTTGGAGATTCCAGCCAGCACTCATGAAGGTCATTCCACTCAAAATGAGGTATCTTACTTTACTAATACTGTTGCAACATTCAGCTATTACATATAAAAGTAAGAAATACTGATTAAACTGTGTTAGCATATTTATTTTCTGTTGCATTTTTTTCCCAGTCTGTTTTCTGTTTTCTTTGCAGTACCAAGAAAAAAAACCCTAAAAAATAGATTTCCAATGAAATTTATAAAGTTATAGTTAAAGAAACATTATCCCTAAAATTACCATTTGAATGATAAGCAATTTTGGGAGTAATTATAGTGCACACTCTACATTCAATGCATTCTGATATATGGATAATTACTCCTGGTAATATGCGTTAGTTAGATTTTATAACAACAATAACAATTTATTGCAAAATTAATTCCTTGGCACAATTTAACATTTATTGATGTGAAGTCAAAGTGAATTGATTTTATTGCAGACCACTTGTGATACGCTTTCCCTATGCTCCTGCCCTAATTGGTTATTATAGGTCATTTTGGTATTTAGTTTTAAAAATAAATTAATTTGGTACCAAGGTGCATTTAGTAAAATGGCAAGATATTTACAGCTCATGTGGTTTTATTTAAATAAAAAATGGTAAGGTAATGCAATCATCTTTGGTTATAAAGTGATGGATGAATTGAAAACATTTCTGAATCAGGTCAATGGTAGTGATGATTAGTGCATTGTTAATCAAGTTGCTGAGATTGCTATCAAAAGCTTTATCTCTTTCACTCAGACTGGTGAGAGGATCATGAATATTAAAGAGATTCAAATAGATCTGCACTCATGTAATATGGAGCACTACAAATGAAAAGGCTAAATGAACCCAGACTGTGACTTTATGCACCGATATATCTCTTAACTAAAGAGGAATGTCTAATCCATTTCTATACTTGTATTAGGCTACATACATTGCAAGCGTACAAAGACAAAGTATTTCGTGTACCATATTCATTTTATGAGTTAAGTACTTATTTACTGCCCTATCAATGTGAAGAAAAAATAGCTGTGGAGAAGGTTTTTTTTCAGGACAGAAACAATAGCTGCTATAGGCCAGATTTTAATTTCTGCACCACCAGTAAAAATCCAAAGTAGTGCACTTGAAATCAGCAGCCTCATCTCAATTACATAGCTCTCATTTTATGCTGACTTACCTGGAATTAGGATTTAGTCCAGTGCATAGTTTAATTATACGTCTGGAATGCATACTCACTTCAAATCTTAGAGGAGATATAACAAATAATGTACATAATCACAAATGGATGGTGCAAATATGTAGACAGTGGAGGCCTGAAACCTGCAAACATGCAGGTATGTGCTTTACTGTGTGCTCCTGAGAAACTCCACGGATGTTCAGATGGATTAATCAGGGAGACAAGGCTAAGCAGGTTCACTTTTGCAGGTTCAAGGCCTTCACTGAAACCAGTTCTTCGTAATTAGATATAGAGAACAAAAATCCCAGATGAACAAAGCAGAATGAGTCAAAGTCTAACTTCATGCTTATGTCTATTTAACAACTAGTAATTTAGAAAGGAGTCAAAACGTCAGACGCTGTCTTGCCTGGGCAGGATACTCATTATAGAGTGAGCTCTTTTAAAACTGGTTTAAATAAGTGCAGAGACTACTTAAATTTATATGTGTGTAGGGCCTGTAGAGATACCTTTTCACGACAGCAGTCTGTAGTGTAAACACACCTCAGTTTGTCTCAGATGTGCCGCTTTTCTGTGAGCAACGGAGTTGTAGTTCAAACCCCCTCATGATGGCTAACTATGAGAAGTAGATTCTTACGAAATTGCCACTTTTCAGAAAGGACATGGAACTAAGGCTCAGTGAGGTAACAACAGTAGTCTTAGTCATGGGTAGTTTTCTCTACTGTTTTGTCAATACACTGTGGGTACTTGTTATAACGCTGTTTCTAGTCAAATATAGTTTAAGTGATCTATATAGAATTTACTAAACCTCTGCTGATGTCAGCAGCAGAAATACTGAGACTTTAAAAGTTCTTGCAGATAATCGTTGTTTTGCACATGTACCGTGAAGGCTAAGCTGTTTTGGAGTGGATGAATATATATAGACAAATTGTATAGTGAGTGTGTGACTATACTCAAAATCATATAGTACTACACTAGTGGGACCTAATAAGCAGCATAAGAAAACTACTACTTATTCTCCATATTTCGCATGCAACCATGGTTTCCTCTGCAAAGGGTGTAAGAAATAAAATATATGGCACAGGAAATATCAGATCACAGCTTCTGAATCTGAAAATTTACCTTTTATCTGAGAGAGACAAAGAATGAGTAAATTCTCTACCCGAAGGCAGTCCTGCTAATTTATGCAGACCACCCTGAGCACAGTGCAAGATGGGGACCACCAAAGTCTCTTGTTACGGTTAAACTCCAGTGAGACACAGTCCCTCATCCCTCCGTGCCTCACTCCTGTTTAGTCTCTTCTCAGCGCAGAAGCATGCCATTAATGACCTCCCTGCCTGCTGAAGCAGTTTTGCCACACTCCAACATTGTGCTGTGTGAATGCATTCCAGACTCTAAAAGTAAACACATTAAAAAGCCCCATAGCTCTCTCATCACCTCCTTGACATCAGGATTTTTTATCTTTTATTCTGGGAAGACCATGTTAAGGGGTGTATTTTATACTTTGATCTGAAAACGCTGGGATTCCCAGAAGAGATCATCTCTTTGAGGAAGGAGACATGTCACTGTGGGTGAGTGGTCAGGAGAGCTTTGTCTTCCATATGCCTAACTCCAGTTTTTATGTTGGACTCTAGAAAGCTCAGCGGACTGGAGAACTCTGGGGAGGTCATCCATGGTAGCTTAGGCTAATATGATGGATGGCTTTGAAGATGAAGAGTAAACCCCTTAATATAAGGAAATATTAAATGAAGAGGCAGGTAGACATCATGGTAGCTTGTCTTATTAAGTGAGCTTCTGCATTTTAAGTAGCTGGAACTCTTCAGGTAATTTATTTATTGCCAAAGCTGGTGTAACACCAGAGCCTTCAATGAATTTGCCCTTATGTTTACCAGGGCTGGATGTAGCCCAAAGCACGTAAATTTTCTTTCCAGACATTTGAATTCTAGACCTGCTGATGTGCTTACCCCATCCAGCGGGGCCTCGCTCATCTGCATCGCCTCCCTGGCACCTAGCTGACTCAGATGTAATTGTGGCAAAGTTGTGTCACCATGTACTCCCACCTTGAAAAAACCAAAAACACTTAAAAATGAATCAATAAAAAGATGAAAATAAAATGCAGCAAGTTTTCTACACATAAGATGTATTTTGGAGAGTGATACAAATGCATTACATGATAAAAAGTAGACACAAATGCAGGCTTTAGCACTGTAAACCCCTGGGCTCAAACGTTTTCCATCCTTACCGCTGGCTGTAAGCTAGCTGTCAACTGACTGACGTCAGCCAGTCTCTCTCGTGCCATCTCTTTGTTTATGGGAAATACCACAACAGTCCATGTAATTGAACGTGAGGAACTAGCACTTAACACCACTACATATATAATAAAACATAATTGCTACTTTTTGGCCTGATTTATCCTGGTGCCTCATTTAGGTTCTTATTCGGCAGTTTAAATTAAGGTGAACTCTGCTAAAGCTGGCAGAATTAAAGCAGTGTAGAACTGGTGTATATGAATGGGAGAAATTGTGTCCCAAGTCTAGAACACGCTGAATTAACATTTATGTGTGATTCTACCTTAAGAACACTTCTGTCTCCTAAGTGCTAAGGTATTCGAAGTCTTACTGCAAATCCACAGAGCAAGAGACTGCTTGCATTTAATCAAACAGCGGAAATAGTTATTGGATACATAAGCAGCAATATGCAAGGGGAAAGGGGAAGGAGGGAGAGACTGTATGATAGTTGCTCAGGGCAGCCATGATCATCTTGGGTGTTTCTGGTTAGCGCAGTGTTTTAGTGTATCATTATTTTAAATCAACATATTTCATATATTTGACTAGGAAAAAGCTGAAAACCCCTCTGTTCTGCAGAGGGATCCTTAAAAGATGAAGAACAAAACACAAATCTAACCTGAGAAGAAGGATTATTAGTAGATACAGGAAGTTGATATTGTCAGTCAAATTACAGCCCTATAGACATTCCAGGATGTCTTTGAAATCACCACATTTGTAGAAAAATTAAAAGAGTAGCTAGAAAAGGTTGATAGTGCTTGATCAGCTCTGTATCTATCCACTAATACGTACAACTCTTTGAAGTTTGTAAAAAAATGTAAGTTCTGTAGTTATACTTAGTCTATAGACTAATCTAAAGATGTCTGCAGGAAAAATGTTTCCTTTGCCAGAGACATTCCCTCCTTTTACCCAAAAGCTAAAGGGCTTTAAAAAAAAAAAGGTCACCAGCAAGGTCATAGAATTAGAAACAACTTATTCTACTACTCTTAAAGCAATGCCAATGTTATACAAAGCAGTTCACAAGATGTTGCCTAATCATTATATCTTATAAGCTATCATTAAGCAACTTTGGACTAAAGGTATAAACTGGCATAAAATAACAAAACTCCATGGAAGGAATAGAACTTAAGTGACTGATACTGAGACCTGAAGTTATATATTTACTTTCTTAAATTGCATATTGCTTGAATAAATCAGATTCATTCGGCTTCTCAAGGACCTAGTTCTAGTCACAGGGGAGAGTCTGACTTGTTTATTTTTTCACAGAGAAACAAATGTTATAGCTAAAGAAACAAGCAGCATAACTAAGGAAATTAGTTATGTCTTCTCAAGAAGTTTCACTACAAATAAACTGCTCTTGAACTTCATCAGGAACACTTTCAGAGGAATGAGCCTCATGAAGGTGAAAGATTGGAGGTGCTAAATGGCACCACCTAACTTCAGGAGTTCACGCTTTTTTATGACATATTGCTATTCAAAAGACAAAAAATACATGTGAAAACCCTCAAATTCAGTGGCATACACTAGTGGATCTTAATAAAAAGAGGTGTATGTCCAACAGTGCAGTAAGACAAATGATTTTTATGAGTTCCTTTGGATGGAAATGTCAAAAGATTATTGCAGATAATGTAGTTCTCAAACATTGCTTAAAAATAGGCATTTAATAAGTTCAGAGCTTTATATAACCTATGATTTGGCCAAGTCATTGTCCTCTGAGAAAATGAACGACAGTTTTATTCTTGTTCAATAGAAATGCTTTTCTAGTTGCATCAAAAGGAAGGAATTTATTTAATTTGAAAGGAATTTTCAGAGAATAATCTTAAGTATGACACAATGTCAAAGGAAGTATGGTATTTTATTGTCCTGTGTTCAAAGGTTAGCAAGACCATAAAAGTTGTTTTTATCTGGTGTTCAGGCTGACAGTTTGTGAGGCAGCTTCAAGGCTGACAGAGTTGTGGGTCACAGCCATCTTAATCATTAATACATCCCCCCTACCCCAAATTTAGCAATAAAGCAGCATTTGCTGAAATTCCATTACTCAGCTTACTTTGAGCACCACAATTTTATTAGTTTTCTCCTTTTGAACATAGTTCATTATTTGTTCATCATTATCTGTATCTATAAACATCACATCGTGCTCTTGTTCCATTTATCCATGTACAGCTTTTCTTTTTTCAGTACTTCTAGTTTGCTCGTCAGAGGAGTTAGTGTAAGTAAGGTCAGGAACTCTTATGGAGCTTTCTCCTCCTTTATGTTTTTTTATGTATGTATGTTTTGTATGTACGTGCCCACAGTTCTATGGGCTCCAGGAGAACAATGAAATACAAAAATAGACAACAGCAGATGGGTGACAACTATCTGATTGCAAAGACTCCTTTCTGTCCTTTGTGGATCTCAGAACAGGACAGCTAATGCTGACACAACATCTTGAAAAGCGGTGACTGGCAGCCTTCCCCTCTGACGCCCGGCTATGCTGTAACCCTGCTATGGAGTAGACAGTAGAGAATTTTCATTCCTAAAGACAGACAAATAATCTTTATAGAGCATTTTGTTTCTTGCCAATCTTGTTTTGCGTGGTGAAACCAGACAGCCTGTAGATGAGCAAGAACTGGAGGAAACAGCAGCTTGACATAAAGGAAAGCATAATCTCCCAGTATGGACAATGCAGGTGTAACAGCATTGCTGAAAAAAAATACCATGATAGCTACCCCGAGCACTGAAACAGCTAATAATAAATGAGCAAAGAAGAAGAACAGTTGAGCCTGTATTGAAATGCTGTGGAACAGCCCAATGAAATTATTCCTTCAGGATCCAATTCCGCCCATGAAAGCCATCAGGCCCCATAGAAAGAGCGTTCTTACTTGCAAGCAAGATGTTTTCTTCATCATGAAAATCCATTTCTGTTCTTTGTTTTTTGTTTTGTCTTTTTTTTTTTTGTCAAAGCATTAGCACATATATTTTACGCAAAAACAGGGTTAAGCCTTTGAGCAATTATTTTCTTTAGCAGATGATGTCATCTCATCAATAGAAATTTGTTGAGCATCAACAAAGTGATAGTTTACAAAAGCTGGACTTCTTAGTTTAAAAGCGTCTGTAGAACTGAGGGCTTTTTTTTTTTTTTTCCCACAGCACTGGCGATGCTTTAAAAAGTCTGTTTAATCCATTCTGTCAGCAGTCTCATGAGTTGATGCCTCTGCTTTAGGCTTGTGTTGATTCTTTGGCCAAGCCTTAAAGCTTCATGGTTTTTGCACTGAAACAGAAGCTTTGATGCTTGTGAATGCTGACTGCATGAAGTAAATAATGTGAGGGGGTTTAAAACTTCATTTTTTATTAAGCCTTGCAATTACATATAAAACTGAAAGCAAAGAAAACTCACATGAAAAGGAAATAAAATCCTATAAACTGAGAATATAGTTAACGTTTCTAATCCCCATATCGCACATCCAGAGTCTGTTTCCACTCCACGGGAATAGTTATCCTTACATTCCTACCTCACTATTTCTAAAAAATAAAATAATTCTGTGGTGATCAGTCTGCTGATCTGGGGATACACATTCAGCTTTTATTGCAAAGAGGTCGACATTGCAAAAGCTGAATACTTAGTTTACGGAGAGGGAAGGAAAAAAATGGTGCTCATACTTCCTGGATAAGCCAAGAGATCCAAATTCAGTTTGGAAGGACTTGATATTTTAGGGAGGCATAGTGCTCCTCTGTGTCATAAAAGGTGCGTTTTTGCCTTACTGCATGTAGTTTACATGTGGAACTCACTGTCAAAGGACATAACTGAAGGTGAGATTCAAAGTAGGATGGAGTATTTGGAGAGGAACAAGATTATCATGACATACAATGACAGAAGTATTTAAAAAACCCCACATGAGAAATCTTACGCTTCACAAGTTATGTTCTGACTACTGGGGTCTTGTATGAGCAGCCTCGATGTCTTCAGACTGTGTTCTCTCTCTTTGGTGTAGTACTGGCAACTTCCCAATTACTTTATTCAAAAAGACTTTGATGCACCCTAGTACACTTCTGCCAATAAACACCTGGCAGAAACTCCGCGAAGGATGTTTGATAGCTGTGTTATCAGGCTTTGGTCTGGGTCCTTCTGAGCCAAGGACATCATCAACGAACAGCAAAAACTATAATCATGAACAAATCTTGACAAGTACAAGACTAAAAGAGTAGCCCTTACTTTTCCTGATAGGCAGTAAAAAATAGAAACAATTAGAGACTGGCTGCCTCTGTACAAAATGCCTCAGACAGAACTTGGAGGGAGGAAAAATAGGACATATTAAAAAAAAAAAAGTGGGCACATAGTAGCCATAACAAAAGAGTCATCATATCCCTACGGGTTTGAGTGTACAGTCATCACCTATGGGTGATGACTGTAGTGCCTCCCCAAGTGAAAGGAATAGAAATGATATTTTAAATATTTGGTTGATTTCTCTGCTTTCTTTTTTTTAATTACCTCCTCCATTTTTTTTTTTTTCTGGCAGTTAAAGGGCTATTAGGAGAAGTGGAATGCAGAAAATAATTTCCTCATATATCACTCTGGCTCTGCTTTGGGGTGCATAGGAGAAAATTATGGTTTTCTTGTGATGGACCATTTCTTTTCCTCCAGGTCTCTCAGAAAGCTGGAATTTTGTTTAACTAACATTCTCTGCAGCTGGTGGTTCTGCTCTGACACATCTTTCTATTTCCACAGGCCTTTTCCAATAGTCCAAGGGGTTAATAGAAATCTATTAAATGCCGTTAAAATACATTTCATGTGTTGTTGTGGCTGTTCCCTGGTGTGAATCTCTTATTATTTTACTGACCCTTTTAGACATCAGCTGCTCCTCTTGTACCGAGCATTTGTAATCCCTCTGATTTGCTGGTGTCACTGGCACAGCAGTTAGATTACTGAACCTTTGGGCTTGTGTCTTGTTTTATACATGTCTTAAAAATTCCACAAGTTAAATATTGCTGCTGGGCCAAAATAGGTCTGATCTTCCTTTTGCTGGTGGCCATGACCCGTTCCCTGCAGTCGTAGGAAACTCAAGGAAGAAGAGAGTGTGGGTTTGCAGAGCTGGCATCCAGAGCTGATTGCTCAACAGAGGTGATTCACTAAAAATGTTTTTCTTATTTTATTTTGATTCCAGTTATTTTCTTTAGTTTATTTGCTTGAGGCTGTGTTCCCTTCTCTACACAACTACTCTTTCATGCCCTCTAATGGCATTCTGCTGAACTTCACAACAAATGTTTATTAAACAAAAATGACTTTTTCATTATAAAGCAGACATATGCTTTGCATTGTTTGGCATTCACTTGGAAAATAACATACACACCAGTGTACTGTATTTTTACTTGATACAGATCTTAAAACATATTCTGAGAATCTTTTTCTGGCTAGCACTTCATGGCTCAGATACAGTCTGGCTTTTGCCTGTTCTTTACGCATGGGCTGCGTATTACAGAAAGCACAAGGATTGTTTCACTTTGGTGGATGCTTAGGAGTCAAAGCCATAGACCTGTAGGATGAAAGGATACTTAGGATGTACAGAAGGGACAGGATGTAACCTATTAAGAGTAAGAAAAACAATATTTCTCAGGTGGAAGGTTCAAAGAGGTTTTCCACTGCTTCCTGGGTGTCTTCATATTTCCCTGGTTCTGAGTTGAAGATATGTGATCTAACCCAAAGCCCACTGCAATATATATAGTTTCCATACCTTCATTGTACTTGGAAAAATTTGATTTGAAAGCTTTTAAGATCTTGTACTTAAGCCTCAGTTTATATGCTATGTCAGGAAGAAACCTTTAAGAACAGAATTTTTAGTTTTTTCTTTATTTGTTTGTTTTAAATCAGGAAACTACAGTAAAGCAGTGACATTGAGAGGAATGATAAATAAAAGGGACAGATTGCTGGGTGACCATGTGGCCAATGAAGTAGTAAAGGTTCCCAGGTCTGTCAGAGCACATCCCACCATGGAAAACCAGGTGACATAATGGTCTGAGTGGTTGGAATATTCTGCTCCAGATGATCACATATTAGTGCATGAAAGGTTTAGAAAGCTATCTTTGTTTACCTTATTTCCATTGCTCTATTATTTGCAGGTTGCAGGTAATTAACACTGCAACTTGGGGCTTCTGTGTTATCATGGGAGAATACTCATTTCCACAGATTTTTCAATCAAGCCCGCGTTCTGGATTAATTATTCTGCATCATTGTAGCTCCAGAAAAGTTTCTGCTCACTTCTTCTAGGGCAAGGCACAGTATAGAGATACACAAATTCTGTAAACACAGACTGTAAGACTCTACTCACTAAAAATACGGTGTTTTGTTTCTATGTTGGTAGAGCATGTCAGTTATGCTCAGAAAACCATAACATTTTGTTTTCTCAGTATAGTTAGGTACTGTTTTTCTTATGGAGTTCATGTTGCATAAACAGAAAGCTCGCAAGCACAGGCAAAAATACTCAGGCCATGTATCTTAATACATATGACTTTAGATAGCACTGCTAAGCTTTGCAAATGCAAAAGGGCAATCTGACAAATAGGACATTCTGTAAAACAATCGTGCTGACTCTTTCTGTGCCCCCAGAAGTCTTCATTCCTGGACAGCTTGTTATAAGTTGATACCACTATGCCCCTGTGAAATGAATGCTGTAGCTTATTATCTAGTTCCTGGAACATCTTTAATATACAGAAAAAAAAAAATACTACAAATATATGGGTAACGTAAATAAGTTTGATCACAGTGTTTTTTCTGCTATTACTACCTCCGTTTGCAGAACATCAAGATATGGAGGACAAACTCAGCAGGTGTTTTGTCATTGACCTTAGTGGTAAAAAGATGTCACCCAGAGCATTTCACTCTCTTTTGGGCTATGTAAAGCCATCTGCGTGTGAGCTTGAGCTTCTGAGGCTACTATTAAGACTGTGCTTTTCTGCTCCTCGTGTTGTCTGTGGCTTTTGCAGAGCGAGTTCATGCGCTCTCTTTCCTATATTTGGACAAGGTTTTCTTTGCTTGTACTTTACTCAAGAAAGAGGATGGTTAATTTTCTACCAAAACAAAGATCAAGATTCTCTGTCTTCTCCAATACTCCCAGAAGACTGGTGTTGTCGTAAGGTTCCTGATCCTGATTATTCAATTTTTTCTGGTCTTAGTGTACTATTTTTAACAAGTTTTCTAGAGTGTATTCTGCTGAGTAAGCAAGTTGCCTATAGTGGAACTTTTCCTCTATAGATATCACACTGCTTTATCTGATGCTTCCAACTTTCACTGTCACATTTTCTGACTTCTAAAGTAAGGAGGTAAGAGTCTAAAACAGTAATTTTGTATTCCACTTGCAAGGAGCAAGCAAAATATTTCACTAGAGCCATGTTAGTTTCAAGTTCTGTCTATCTGAACCCCTTAAATGAACAGTATTTCACACTGGAGGATGCACAGGAATAACACAGCAGTGCTCTTTTCCTCGCGGCCCCAGAAGAAGTGGGGTTTCGTAGTGAGGAAGGGAAATGTGTGTTCACGGACCTGTCATGTGGTGGGAGGGGATTAAAGGTGTCAATTCAACAAACTTCTCTGATTGTCAGGGTATGATAGATGGCCCAGTGACAATCACACCACCTTCCTGGCTAACAGAACATCTTGGTCTATGTTGACTCTTTGGTTGAAGTGCCATCTTTGTATGCCAGCCTGAACAGGTTGAACAGGAAACTTAAAAATCTATATATTTCTCATACAACCCCAGCCTTTCTAAATGCCTATCTAGTGCTACTGTCTTTCTAAAACCATAAGGACTCTCTTGATTTCCAGGACAACTCAGGGTCAGGGAGGAGATAACATGTCAAATGTGGCTTTCCAAATTTAGCTGAAGATGCTCCCACTCATTTCTAACATTTGCTTTGGTGCTTGTGTCCATGTGACAGGGTTCACCTCCCAGTAGTTATCCCCTCCCAGTCATGCCTGAGCCATTGCTCGCAGATGTTCACTTAAAAAATCAACAAAAGAAAGCAGTAGTTGAACATGCCAACCTTATTTGGTGCCTCAAGGGAGCACTTACAACCGTGTGGTAATTTAGATAGCATAGTGTGGGATGATGGTAGCAGAGAGGATGTTGTATATAGCCAATTTCAAGTATGTTTGTGAGAGTAGAAGGCACAGTCTCTCTCTCATTAACTTTTTGTTGACTTTATAAATGAAGACTTGATAAAAAATAATATTTTGACATGCAGTAGGTGCTTCAATTAAAGTCTGACAGAATCAATTACTATTCTGTACTAGAGTAATGAAAACAGGATTTTTATTTGAAATTCCTGATAAGGATATGAAGGCACTGTTCTGACTTTTTTCCTAAAAGCTTTATTTTAGAAAACAATTAATAAAATCAAAGTCTATCTTTTCCTTCAAATCCACTGAGGTTAAAATAGATTAGCATTCACTTAGTTCTCATTGTATACCAGAAAGCTGAACACATTCTCTCTCAAACAGCAGGGGAAAAGTGAAGAAAACACAGTTTAATTACAGTGTTAGTGTTAAACCCAAACTAGTTAGGAATGAATAAGCGTTTCTGTTGAAATTGTCTGGGTTCAGAGATTTATAACTTGGTGATAAGATTCTCCTAGGGCAGAATCCTACTGCACAAACTTAGCTTGGAAACAAAAGATAGATATTTTTCAGAAACTGAGATGTAATAACTGCTAAAAAAGCAAATGAGAATCATATTAATTTTATTGCAGTTTCATGATTTCAGATCCATTTTATTATCAGAGCAGGAATTTTAATTTCTCTACAGGCTTTCTGTGGCACTCAGCATTGACTCAGCTGCTGTAAATTGCATTGCTCCACTGAAGTCAGTAGACCAATAGTGTTTAAGCTGTAAATTTAATACAGATTTCCAGAGGTATCCCACTCCCAGAACCTCAACTAGCTTCTGAAAATCCTAGATGTTGTAATGACCTACTGATGATGTGGCCTTCACATTTTGTCGAACAAGAACTCATTCTTGAGGAATCTGCGATGTGAAATTTCTCAGAAAGAATCTTCCGTTCTTTTCTGACTTTTTATTTTATTTTTTTTTTTATTTTCCCTGGGTCAGGGAGGACAACCTTACCTCTTTGTTGCTGAGGAGACCTATCTAGTATGTGAAAGGTTTGACTACCCTCCAGCACAGGAGGGAACTGAACACATTTATTACACTGCTTCAGGACGAGCTCTAGCCAGCCAAGCAATGCTTTTTGGGGCAATATCTTTCTTACTTTAGAAACCAGATCCTGAAACAACAGACAATCACCTAAGCTGCATAGTGTCTGAAATAGATAGGTCACTATTAAGATTTATGTATCCAAATAACTTTAACATCAGATGCATACATGTGCTATTTTTAAATGGTGGGTCTGTCCATTCCTCAAAACTTGCAAATATTGGCATAGTTTACAAACTTTCAGTTTTGAATTGTATAAATACCAGAACACCAGTGTAAACCAACACTTTCCAACAACGGCAGGATCCTTTGTTTGAGGCATTATGGTTCTCCTACATAGGAAAGACATTTTTCAGCAATCCTAATGCGCTGTTCCTCTGTGCAGCTTTTGCATTCCCTAGCTAAATAAATAAATAAATAACCTGGAATAAATGAAGTAAGTTTTGGCTCCCTGGACTCATCTAGTTGAGCTATAGTGCAGAGAAATAAAGATTAGATGATTAGACTCTTATTATTTTAAGAGTTATTAACATTTTAAATAGTAACATCAGCATGGGTCATCAGGAGCTGATGAGCTAATTTTGGCTCTGGCAACTGCAGAGACAGAGCCGAAAGAGACAAGCCAAAGATTGTTCCCGTCAGCATCACAGGGGGGAGAAGGAGAAAGGGTAACCCATCACACCCATAAATGACTTCTACAGTCTTCTCCTTGTGCAGGTCATTTTTGCGCAAATCTCTGCAAACTTTAAAAGGGCAGGGTAGGAGAGCAGTGACCTAACCTAGGTTCCCTCCTTTTGGGCTCCTGGAGGAGACTGGAAACCCTCCAAATAACTTTTAAGAGATTTGTTTCCTTCCTTGGAGGGCTGAGTGGGAGGGATGACACCCATTCGCCTGTGAGATCGACTAGACTTGTCATTCCCTAACAAGTCTATTTAGGCTTGTCAGAAGTTGATGGGCTAATTATGGCTCATTAGATGTAGAGGAGTCTATATTTAAGCTCATTTGGGGTTGGGATGGGAAAGTTAATAACATAGTTGGAAGTAGAGGGAAACTGCTAAGGCTGCAGAGAATCTCTTCCTAAATTCTGTAAGATATCCAGGTGCTCCCTGGAGCAGAGTGGGAATGCAAAACAAAGTGAACTTTCAGCAGAAAGCTGAAAAAATGGTGTCACTTCCTCAATTCCCCCCTTTCCAGAATTTATATGAGAAATAGTCCAGTAAAGAATGAGATAAAGGGTACAGAACTAAGGCCATCCCCGGAAGATACAATGCCAATTATGTTTGAATACACTTCAGGCTGGGTGAAAATGAGCAGGTCCTCTCAGAAACACTGTGGTTATTAGGATTCTTCAGAACTACAACAAAAATCCTCCCATTTAGAATACCAATATTCTGGGTCAGAAAAGCTTGAAGCAAATTAGAGGCTTGTATTACTGTATAACTTCACAAACATTTCATCTTATCAGTACATACAACGAAAACAGTATTTTCATGTTTTACTTATAAAAGGGGTTGTGCTGAGTTTGGCCTTTTATGGTCTTTCATCTTCCACAGGAAAAAACCTCTCTGCTTTCTAATTTCCATACCAGGAAAGTTGTATATTGAGGCAACCACATAACTATTTGATCTTGTGTTATTCTCAGAGCGTTCAGCATGTCTGCATTGCAAGTTCTCAACCCTTTCTGAGAGCCACAGTTGTTGAGTTTTTAACAAAGACATCCCTGCTCCAAAATGCTCACTAAACATTAGCATTTAATAAGTATTATCAAAGACAAAGTGAAACAGAACAAAGAATAAAAAGTGATCTGACTAAGCACTAGCAAATCACACTGTTTCCGAGTTGGTTGTAGTGGTTGAAACACAGGTCAATGCACTCAAGTAGTCAGGATGAGTTAATTTAAGAAGGACTGTAATGATCTTCATGCTTTCAGAGTCCTTGTGTCCCTAACCCACGGTATGCGCTGCACCACCCCTCCAGGCTCCTCCGCATGACACCCAGCAATGGCATGTTTTACCTCATATTACGGAATGACTTCATATGACTCCATCAACTGCACAAATGACAAAATCTGGCAAATTTAAAATAAGAATCTGGACTTAATTTGCACCATATTCTTTTGTGTCCTTCTAGGAGTGTCTGAGTGTTAGCTTCTGGGTCATTTTCATTTCAAGATGAATCATTTCAACAGATACATTTTATCAATTGATTCTTGAGTGAGATAGCACGTCCTATAAGTACAACATATGTATAGACATTTGGGCTTCTGCTTTCCCTTGAGTACGGCACATTTAGGGGCTTTTTCTTTTTTTAGCATCTCTTGATTGTTTTGATGATAACTGCTATACCGCTGTATTGGATGTTGATGTCCTCGAACAGATTCATTTAAACTGGTAGAAGTCTATAAGCATAAAAAGCGATATTCCTTCATGAGTAATAATGCCACTGTGTCAGGGTTATTGCATCATTTCTGGTGGAATTGTTTTTCTTAATGCACAAGTTAAGAAAGCACTGTAGATGATTGCTGTTGCTTGCGACTTTAACCCTTTACAAAAGTGTATTAATTGAAAGCTGTATATGCAAGATTCAGAGGTTTGTAGAGAATTATATTTCGTGTTTTTTCTCCCTTTTTTTAAAATCAGTGTTTCTATTACATACTTATTCACAGTTTCTCAAAGACAAGTAAGGAAGGTACAAGTTTGAATTAGCTCACAAATCCACCGTTGCACTGCAATTTCATAGAAATTTTGATAAACATCTCGAGTGATTAACTTAGTTTCCTCTGCCAGCTTGCATAAAACAAAAAAAGAAACCAAACAAACCCCTACAACTATGAAAATATGCAATTTTTTGTACTAAGCATGCTTGGTGTGCGTAACAAAAAATGTATCCACACATTCAGGTTTATTTCCAGTTACTTTCTTATAAGTCTGTACCTCATCAACAACATTGCAGGTAGCTTCCCTAAATTTATAGACTAAACAAAAATAAACATGCATACCAAAACATGGGTACTTTCCCCAAATCAATGATTTGACTGCTAATGCATTCAGCAATGTATT
This sequence comes from Charadrius vociferus, assembly GCF_000708025.1. Classification (NCBI taxonomy): domain Eukaryota; kingdom Metazoa; phylum Chordata; class Aves; order Charadriiformes; family Charadriidae; genus Charadrius; species Charadrius vociferus. The sequence continues at coordinate 7,255,439 of NW_009646736.1, read as the reverse complement.
TCATTTAATCATGTATTTCTCACACTTCCCACAAGTATGATTAAATTGGTACGTAAGTAAATTAAGAACAAAATCGGTGGCTTTCTATTCTATTTCTGAATTTTGAGGAAAAGGTTTTCTTAATTTATTATGTTGTTGTAGATATGCTGTAATCTGGTAGATATATAAATTATATAAAAAGGAGCTCAGTATTTTGAAGGTGTCTTCTGATATGAAAAATGGCCATCTTTTGAAATTATGGGATGTATTATCACAATGCCAGACTCTAATCTGCTACCAATTTGTGTCAGCTTTCTGCATTCAAAAAGGACTCAAATCCCCTCTAAAAGTAGGAATCAGCTGAAGGTTTGTCTTGGCTTCATGAGCCCACTGCAATTAGGCAGCATGTGAATGTGTGCCATATGCATTTATTGCTCTTCTAAGCATGTGTTACTTTGATGTGTTAGGTTAGAAATCTAACTCTTTTTCTTGGGCAGCCTTCCTCCTGGGTCTTTATACTGCTTAGCAGTTGAGTCCAGACTTTGAAACACAGCCTAATTTAGAGGCGGATGCTGCAGCTGCTGCTGTCATTTCAGCTGATTTTTTTTCCGCTTTGATGTCAGCTTAGAGTCTCGGTCGCTGCATCGGTCCCGCAGCCGCCGCAATTCGCCTAACGGACACCACATCATTTTAAACGTGTCTCTTCGCCTTTAATTCTAATTTGGGGAGCTCGACTCATTCACAACATACCATTGGATTAGTGAAATGTTGAGTTCTCACAGAATATATCCTTCCTGATCTGGAGGAGACACTAAAATTGCTTTGAGTTTTTACGTTTAATGCCTGATTAAATGCCGATGATACAAGAAGATGGATGTATTTTTTTTTTTGACAGAAGGAGGATGGGATGACTTGCCAGTCCTACCCCATCCTTTGCATTAGCAGCTGTACACTATAAAATGATCTTTTTCCTCTGAAAGCTGCCCTGTTCCTTTTTAAGACCTCATATTAACCGTATTTTTCCTGCTCTCCGTAATTCATTTCCACAGCGATGGTACAGGCAAAGACATTCCACTTCAATTCCTCTTGTACTTGGGCCATCCCTTGCTTTTCTTTCCGCTCTCTCTTTCTGTGGCTGACACGAACTCAAGGATTGCAGGAGCCTTGATCCTTTCTGACGCCTGTGCGGAACGATTTGTCTCAGTGAGGTTCCCTTGCTCAGGCCAAAGCCTGCCTTCAGACGTGAATGCATTTTCCCATTGATTTCAATGAGACTCGCAGCCTTCTGAGGCCCCTATTTGGCTTTTAATCTTCTGTAGTTTAAAGAATATAGACAGATAGTAGTTGTATGACCCTTTTTAATAACTGAGGTCCTAGTGTCCTCTACTGTTTTGGCTACTTTTTCTGTCATACAATGGTGTTCTCTATCACACCACAAAAAGAGAAAAAAAACCCCATCCAGATATTCTTTTAGACATTAATTCAGTGCATTTATTTCCTGGGTTTACTCCTGTTGCAGACACTTTTGCAGTACTTTTTTCTGTACTAATTGCATTTTCTCAAAGGTGCAAGAGTGTGGAGTGTATTAGTCTTTCCAGTATTTTCCTTATTATTACTATATTTCGTCAAAACAACATTTTTTGCAAGTAGCACATCTTTTTTACTTTTGCAATAATGAGAGGAGGTATTTTTCCAGGTTAGATGCTATCAGCAGATATGAGAGAGAGAATGAAACAATTTTGAAGACGCAGGAGGTTTAAAATTTAGTAAAGTGAAAGTATAGAATATTTGATTTCAGAACTTTCAAGCATTCTTAATGAGAGCACCAAGTGAAACTAAGCAAATAAAGGCAATAAAATCACAATGATTTTCAACACAGTACAATTTTTGCAGCAGTGAATTCACTCTTATCAGTATTGGTATTGACGCTACTGCAGATTATTTAAAAATATTAGAAAAAACAAAAAAAATTTCCCGGTCTGACTTCACATGATTACAGCTATGAAAGACTTAGTGCATACAAACAGTCTTATTAAACTGTGGGAACTACACCTTTGTTTAGGAGCTTTTCAGGCAGCATCCTTAGGTTGCTGACTCTCTCTTTTTTTAATGTGGGCTTGACAGTAGAGCAGGGGATTGGGAATGTTTTCTTTGTAGTGACAGAAGCTCCTTGCTGCTCAGTCTGTTAAAGAGAGAATCATGTGGATGTCAAGATGTCCTCAATCAAAACTGTAAAAAACGTTTCAAAAGTTGAGAAATGAAACAAAAAGTCTTCACCGCAGGTCAAACGCCATTCTGGTCTGACTTAATTTTGAAAAGAAATGTGTCCTTTTTAACTGCACAATCAGAAGACTGTTCACACCAATATCTGGGAAAAGAACGACTGTCTATGATGCTTCTGGAAGAGCAGCTACATTATTAATTCCAATAAACTCTACCCCAATGATGAGAAACTAAGCAGCAGATAGGTACTGTAGCTATAAATGGGTTATTGGAGGTCTGGACGAACTGTCGGTGTGATGGTAGGTAAAATTTTTACCCTATTGCACAGTTTCTTGCAGCAAGACAGATGAGGAATAAAAACATATGCAGAGATTGCTCAAGTTTCTTTTGTTAGTCTTTGCTTCAAAACAGCTGTTTTTTTCCTGAGATATTTTGTTTTCATAAAAGATGCCACGAAGAGGGAGGAAGGCTCCGGCACAGGATGAGCACAGTGAATTTGGAGGTTTGTCAAATGACGCTCTCCTCGACAGCCTGACTTGAGGAGGGGGTAAAGTTGTATCACACTGTGGCAATACCCAAATGACTGTTGTTTGAGCCAGAAAATCGTGAAAAACCATTCTTGTGCTGCTGCTGAACCCTTGGCTCTGAGCATACCCACAAAACATGCTAGGAAGCAGCGGACTTTTTTTCTGAGTGTCAGGTGCTCAGAAATGTGCGATACGCAGGGGTGGTGTGCCACCCAGTAACAGAGAGGCAGAGGGAGTGCCCAGAGCAGAAAAGCATCATTTCAATACTGATGTTAGCTCCAGAAAAACTAAACAATAAACAACCACTGACTCATGAGAAGTAAAATTTGTTAGAAAAATGCCAATAGGATCGTGTTTCTTCAGAATCTGCTTTCATTGACAATGAAATGTGTTACAATAAGTCTGCTTTAAACGTTTTTAGAGTGTAATTACTTCCGGTTTAAAAAGATACATGATGATTAACACTAAGTATACAAATAATGAGTAGGAGTCAAGACAAAGTATATTGCTGGGAACAAATCCAAATGTTCAGGTTCCGAAATCCTATATGAAATGAAGTGCCTATATTCTATTTTGCTGCAGTCTGAGGGAAACTCTCCTGTATTTCATGAAACTGGAACATAAAAAACATCAGGAATTGGTCTCGGCAAGGTGCGGAATAATTTCCATTCTTGATGATGTCCCAAGAGTCTCCCAGAGCCTTGAGAGATCAGCCCTAACGAGAAAGAATATGACCTTACCATATCAGGGCTTCACAACAGTCAAAACCTAGCTTGACCTTCAACAGTAAAGCATGTCCCTCAGGCTAAATCCTAACAAGTCTTGCCTTCAAACCAAGGCAAAAGGCCAAAAATGCTTATCCAGGGAGCAGCGATAGAGTGGGAAAATGAGAGGATCTTTTTTGGTTGGCAAACATCGTAGTTTGACCTCTGTGTTCTCGCTGTGCCAAGCCATCTAATCTCCAGGAGGCAGTCCTTTTTAATCTGCCAAGTGGCAAGCTGGCTCAGTACCTGTCAAGACCAGTATGCACTGCCAAGCGTTTGGATTAAGGTTTAGATGTGCGAGATGACATACCTCTCTCCGAAAGCGGGACTGATCGCGGTGAGTCACAACCAACAGTCTGATGCTCCAGCACCCTCGGGACCCACCCTGCATCGTACCTGCTCACCGAGCACAGGTGCAGCAGGTTTGCAATTTTCCAGTCCGTGGGTGTATTGAAGGATGCAGGGAAGGTATGGTCTATATAATAAACAACAATGAAGGGAAATATAATTAACACTTCATCAGCCAATATTAAGCAAAAAATTAAAAAAAAATCATAGACCAATTTCTTCTAACAGTAGGAACTTACAATTTAATTTTTTACATTCTTCTTCCCAGATGCCTGTTTTTGTTAGATTTTTGGTTATTTTTAGACAAATTCAGATTTTGAACAACTGTTTCATAATATAAAAACTCATTAACAAGTGATTTTAGAAAGGCTGCATTACGAAGGTAATATTTTTGAGCGATCAGAAATTCTTCAATCATAAATTCTTAAAAACTAATAGATTTATTGTAATTAATTAAAAACAATCTTTGCTACTGACTGAGAGTTTCCTGGAACTTATTGCAGATAAACGCTGCTTCTTTCTGAAGAATCTTTCTCTTCCTCTTGACTTTTTTATTTTAGATTCAGGTAGTTATTTAAATTTTCCTTTTCACTAGAAAAAGTGTTTTTTTCCATGGATTCACTCAAAAATACATGAAAAGACCTATTAGCCTGTGGAGGGAGAAAAACAAAAGCAGCATTTTTTATTGTTGACTTAAAGAATTAATTCTTTTGCAAAAAATCCTAAATTTATTAAAATGTGTATATATTTTGTAGAAAACTAAAGTATATAGTCTTTTTTTTTTATCATTATTCTCCCTTGAGGGCTGTGATTAACCTGTTGTCTAAGAAAAAGAGCACACGTCTTTGTGAAGAATAAAAGGTTTGCTTTGTCTTTACACTGGTCGGAATGATCCATCCAGTCTCTATTTCTCATTTGCCCTCATTTACTTTTTACTAAGGTCGCCTTCAGTATGGTTAATAAGCAGCAAGATCATCAGTCACTTCAAAGTGCTTTCACATTCCATAGTTTGTTTTTTCTGCAGTGAGCAAATGGAGAGATGATCTGGTAGAAATCAGTTACATTATGACTCATCTTTTAAGTGACCTCCTTAAGAGGCCTTTGGGTAGCACATGGGCTTTCCATACAATTACATGTAACAGTTGGCTAGCAAAATATCCTTTCCCGCACCATTCCTCGGCAATGCTGAAAAGTCATTAAAGGCTTCGCGTAGAGAATGTTTCAAACCCAGAGAAGTAAAATTTCTCCTGAACAATGATTTTATTTTCATTTGGGTTAAAGACAGGTTATTTTGCATCTAGACTGATGACTTCATGAGGAATAGCTGGTGACTTCAGTTATGGTCTTGATATGATGAAGCCGTTGCTTTCTTCTAGCAACCAGAAAAAGTCTGAACCACAAGATTAAGGCCAGACAACTAAAAGGCACGGTACGTCTTCCTCCTTGATGTTACAGATCACATCTGCTCTCACTGACCCCAAAACTATACAGCCATTGTGTTTAACTGGTGGCAATTTGCAATCCCTTAAGCTAATCAAGACTTCACACATTTAGGGTTATTAAAAGAAGAAGCAAGCCCGTGGAAAAGAACCCAAAGTTTCCCAATCCGGGTAGGCAGAATTGCCAACATATCCCCTGAAAAGTGCAATTTCTTCTTAAAGATAACACTCCTTGATTGACTTTGGTCAATGAGGATAGACTTGTTCGCTTCTTAATAAGTATAAAGAGTACTCCTGTGCTCCCTCACAAGGAGGACAAAATATATTTCCCCTCAGACTCACAAGATGCTGGATTTTCTTGAAAGTACCGACAACATTTCCTTGTCATTCTGACAAGATGCTATGTCCAACACTGCTTGTGTATTCCCTTCTGTTCCCACCTCTTCCCTGAAGCACTAGTGGTGGTCTTGCTGCATGTCTCACAGATGTTTCTTCCACTCAACTCCTTGGTTGTTTTTCAAGTGGCTTCTTACAGCAAATGTTTCCATGTGTGTACGCTCCTTCCTTTCTGCTGACACCTTTTCTTTCTATAAAAACAATCTGCTGCTGTCTTTCAGATCTAGAGAGAGACCATCCCATACCACAGATGCTGGTTTTCTTTTTAGATTCTTTGGCATTGGTACACATGGTCAGCAGGCAATACCTCCCTCCTGTCTGTTCCTCATGACTAACAATGTTGATGTTTTGTTCTTTCAATCTTATTTCCCTCTGTTACCCTTGCAAACTCTTTTTTTTTTTCTTTTCCTGTTACTCTCTGCTTTCTTTGTACTAGTGGCCCATATGGGATCTCTTCATCTCTCACTACAGCTTGGAAGAAGAAAACCTCACACATTAACTGTTTTACCCCAGTAACCACAGGCAACTTGTATGCCAACTTTTTCTTGTGCTCGGGAACTGAAAAAAAAAAATTCAGCCTTACATTTTTTTTATACACACACACACACAAGCAAAATTAAATTCACTTTCTACAGCTGCTCACAGTACTGGTTACTGACTGACTCTGAAGAGACACGCAGAGATCAGACGCTACCATTGAGTTGATTGCCTTTTTAGTTTGCATGTGATAAAAGTTAAGCTAAGGTTGTCTAGTCTTTTCCATTCTGAAAGGTATTCTCATTTGCCTGCAATAATCATTGCAATCAAAATTTTTCATATCCAGTCATGACCTTGGTCACCAAAAGGTGACTGTGATCCTGCTTGCTTCCGCAATTTTTTGATATAAAGACAAATGAAAAAGCCACAAAAAGACAAAACATCTTCCTCCCTCCACGTAACTGCATTATTTTGGGCCAAAATTATTTGAAATTGCCATAGTATAACTGAGGAAATCCGTTCAGTGCTTTGCTGAATAAACTGAAGGCCTTGCAAAAAATAATATGAAAAACAGTCCATACTACAGAATGCATCGCTATATTTATATAGGTACACATTTATGCATATATATATATGTACATTACACACACATATATGTCTGTATATATATCAACGCTGTTTTATGAGTATGGCAGCATTCACCTAGATAATTCCTTTTCCAATTTTAACTTCCTTTTAGGTTTTTTACATGAAATAATATTTTACTGTTCCTGCCCAAATAGTAGTGTGTCACATAGACAGAACATTTTCAGGATTAGCGTTGGAAAATACTGTGTTCTTTCATTCCATAAAAGAATTAAAAGAGGTTGTCTACTTACTTTTTCTGTATTTTCTTAAAAATATTAGGTATATTCTGAGAGAAAACTGAGAAGATCTTTATGTTGTCATTTGAAGTAGATTTAGGTTTGGAAGTAGATCAGTGATGGTCCTTGACAGTCTTACCTACAAATGTAGGACAATTTTTATTCTTTTCAGGTATATGTATCTCCACGGAGATGCATGAATACTGCCAACTGCATTAACAAATTTGCATTTCTTACCCCTCTTATTCTCTCTCCAGGAACATTTGGTTGAGCACATTTTCACACAAAAGTGTTCTTTGACAATCTTAAAGCTCTTTTTTTTGGATGTGGATAATGGAAACAATATCATATGATTTCAGTAAGTCACAAAAGGCAGAGTCAATTATAGGTACAGACTATTCAAATTCGTATTCTTCACTTTCAGAAATATGGACCAAAAAGGCGTAACAGCAGGACCAAATCATGTGACCTGATAATATTAACATAGGGTGTCTTCACTTTATGCTGTAGTATTATTTAGGATTCATGTATATCTTCTCAGCGTCAGCAGGATGCATGTTTTCTGAGTAGCTGTGAACTACAGCTGGTAGCGCTTTAGGAATGGCATAGAAGGTGCAGGAATCATTCTGCCTTAGCCTAAAGTTTAGGAAAGTCTAAATGTTGCAGAATGTTTAGATATTTATAGGGGAAAACCATAATTTTAAATAATTATGAGGAAAAGTGTATTTCCGCTTTTAATGGAGGAGAGGGAGTGACACATGGTTGATGGCTGAATCAACACTTTCGCTGCCCTCTTCCCTCTTTCGTGTGTAGTATAGGTGTTTCTTACATTATGTTGGAAACACATCCAGATGTGGGGGAAACACTGCTTCAGAGCTTTTCCTTTTCTTTTTCGATTCTCTTTTTGTCAATGCTGGATCACAGTCTTCAGTTCTGCAGTCGACAGAAGAGCAGTGAGTCCTGGGTGCTCTTCCAGTGCCCTTCCCAATGTATGCATTATGATATATACAACATTTTACATAGGCTTAGACCTTCATTTGTATAGAATGTCTTGAAAGCATTCAAAACGGCAGCATCCAAATTTGGGATTTGAATGGTGGCCATTTCTATTCTAAAGCTGCTTAGACTAAAAGCGTGCGATTTTCTCACACCTATTCTTATTACGTATGCGTAAAAAGATACAGCTCTACATATTTATTCTTACCTCAACCACCATTATCTCCATAATTATGATAGCTTTTAGGAGCGTCTTAAAGAAGCCACTTATGACAAGCTCTGTAGAAATGTCATCCAACAAATAGCCTCATCTGGCAAGAGCCCAGCAGTAAAACATTGTCCAGTTTAAAGCTGGCGGTAAAACCTTGACCGATTTCCCCAGGCGCAGGATTTCCCATGAGGTGATGAGCACAATGAGCCAGGTGGGTGATGCGAGGGATGTGTGTGCTTTCAGAGAGCGGAATAACAATAGCAATGAAAATAAACACAGTTTCGGCAGAGTAAAAAATAGGAATAAAAAGAAACAGGGGTTCAGCAAAATGAACAGAACAGACAGCATATTACTTGCCTAGCCGAAGATATTTGCATCAATATGTAAAATATGTAAATGTGAATCTATGAGTCCTAGGCAAACATTTGCAGCTGTGGAGAACGTTAAGATTTGTGTTTTATTTCATGGGACGAGAGAACAATGTGCAGAGAATAAAAACAACTGAGTTTCAAGAAGTGCCTTGGCAGCATTCAAACACTAGCAGTTGTCATCATCATAATAAGATAGAGAGAAAACAGATTTTTTTTTTAATTTAGCTTTTTTTTTTTTACAGTGAGAGCTGTTGTTACATAAATGCATATTTTTCTACTAGTATCTTTCAAATCAAAAATGATGTTTCGCAACATATGTAGATTTGTATTTTTATGGGTAATATAGTTTTCCTAATAACCTTTCCAAGTGAAAGATTCCGCCGGATTCAGAGAAACAGACTCTTTTTTGTAAATTTGATTAGACACCTAAACTCATCAGTCCGTCTCTGAGCCATGTACCTGATTACGCATAGGTATATGCAATACATTATAAGAAAGCAGTTTAGCTTGCACCGTATTGTGGCTGTAACCAAAGTGGATTTAGAGATAATGAGCTTGCATCCTCAAATACTCAGGATCGCAGTCTACTCTCTAAACTGATGATGCAGCAGCTGCATAATGCAACAATGTAATTTATTCATGTAATATGTACAATATTGCTGTAATAAAAAGCCCATTGGCGGTTCCTCTAATTCTCTGTATGAGCACCCTGTTATTAGTAGCTGTGTAAGTCAGTATTTCAGCATCTTCAAATTCTGGCTATTTATAAATTTCAAGCCATAATATTTTAAAAAGAAAAAAACAAACCAACCCCAAACAGTTTTATACATTGGGAACTGTGAATCTACTCACACTGAACTGAAGCCTGCAGCTTTTTTGAACAATACAATCTGTAAACATATCAGAAAAAAACTAAACATGTCAAAGAGACCCTCGTTACTGAACTTTTTATTTTTGCCACAGATGCATGTCATGATGTAAGTTGCATTTCCAAAAGAGTTAAGATGGACCAATGAAAAAAACAATTCTGGGTTTTCATGAGGAAAGCTGGAAGTCCACTGATCTTGCAAGCTTTCATTCAGTAGGGAGTGTTGTTTATCATATGGGTGTTTATATTAAATGTAAATTTCTCTGAAGTAAATTTTAATGGGAACATATTAACTTTCAACAGCAGCCTACATGTAAAGACAGTGATGAAGAGCATTACAACAGAATGCTTGGAAATTAATCTGCCAGTTTAACCCGGTAACCGACATGCATACTAAAACACTGATGTGAATTGAAAATAAAATAACCACGCTTGACAGATATAATAGTTTAAGTGATTTCAAATTAACCACATCCCACTGACCGCAAGTGAAGAATGTGTTCATTCTCCCGCAATGAAACATGCTCTAGGGACTCATTATGCAGAGTGGAGTAAGTAAAACCAGAGTGGAGTAATTGATGCTGAGGAGGAAGGAAGAGTGACAGCTATTTAATGATTCTCAAACTTATACATAAAGATATCACAAGCACTTAATATATTATTTTTCTCTCTCCAATCTAGAAATATTATAGGCTTAAATCTGTATTGTGCAGTAATTGCAACACTTGATATAGCTGTTAGGAATAATGAATCATGACAAAGATGCATCAGGCAGTACATGAAAAGAGTGAATAACAAACAACCCTGTGCCAACATGTGTGCATGCATTATGGGTGCCGTATTTCAGTACAACAGGTGAGATGAAGTCGGGACATATCTATTGTCCTAATTCCTCTGCCTGTAATTGCTTTTCAAATGGTAAGGTTTCCTTAAGCAGTTTGAACATTATGCAAACCAAATTTAGATGATTTGGTCCCTTCTTTTCACATACACTGAAGTCTGTTTACAGGCAGTCTACAGACCAGAAGATTCACAGGAACGCGGTCATCCCTATCCCTTGCTGTTTCACAGGGGAGAAGAGAAGTTGCATATTCTAGTGTCGTCTTTATGCTCTATGGCAATTTTGGTTTGATCTCTAAACTTCTGTGTCTATAAGCAATGTCTCACAGGCAACACAATGCCCACAAGCCACAAGTTAAGAACACCTGATGAATAGCTACACAGTTAGCTAGCTGTTAGTGTTCATCAATAGTACTACTGTGGCTCCTGGCACTGAAGGATATAGTATCTTCTGCTACAAAGCCACAGAAACAGAAACACATAGAAACCTCCATCCAGAAGTCCCTCCCAACCTGAATTATTCCGATTTTATGTATAGCAGGAACTGATTTGCATTACACTTAACAAGAACAGGGAGTCCAGGAGGAGCCACAACACAGGCGTTACGAAGTTTTTGGCCTATCTCACATTGTTACCTATGAGGTCATGGACAAACTGTAAATCTTCTTCATTAAAATGCCATTGCTACTCGCTAACTCTACTCTTTTTGCATATTTTGGCCACATTGGCTATACACTGTACAAGGCAATCTCTTCAGCAAACACCCGGTTCACAGAGACAGTGATTCTATGGTATCTTATGTCTGATCACAGGGAGAATTGAATGGTGTGGGAACCATTAAGAAGAGTTTTATCAGTATGCAGAGAAGTTGTCCTAACTGATCCCTAAAAGAGGAACAAGAAAGCATTTGCACTGCAGACTGGTGGTGTGCCTGGCTGTGACACCCACACGCAGCCTGCTGAGACCTCCTGGCTTTAGAAAGGGTGACATTTGTGATTGGAGCTGGATCGGTCTGCATGAGGATCCGTCAGTGCAATTGCACTGCCAGGACTGTATAAAGGCTCTCACTTGTAAGGGCTGGACTTCTGGGTTTTGATCCAACAAGGCAACTAACTCCTGCTGATACCTCCAAAGTTGAGTGCAGATAACCAGCAGAGATCCACGTCTGACAGGAGAGACCTCTCTTCTTTTCCCGGCCATAGTAAGGATGGTAATGGTCAGGAATGGATAGGTGGCAGAAACCTGCCTTGCACTGACCCCAGCAACCCTTAAGGGTTTTGGGACCTACCTTAGAAGGGCAATAACCAAGAGATAGAGTGTTTCCCGATTTCAGCAGGACACAAATTCCAGCCTTGATTTTTCTATTGTCTGAATATCGCACAAGGCTTGCTTGTTGTTAGGTTATTTCCTTCTCCAAAGATAGCATCACCATAACGGTATCCCCACTCCCCATCAAGTTTAACATTTATTCACTGACTGATTCAGAGGGAATAGTGCCAGTCATTTTAAGCATTGTCTATTCTGGGATATAAGCAAGTGAAATAATCTACTGGCATGCAATTTATAATGGGAAATTTATACCTTCTCTGACTTGTATGAGTTGCCGAAATGGATTAAACCATCATTGTAAAAGGACCAAGTCTTCCACTGGCACTTTTTTCCTTTCCATGTTCCTAATCAGCAAAGTTAAGACAAGAATACTTCTTTTGAAAGAATCACTTGTTGCGGTATCTGTCTGCAACTTAGAGAGCTTTTATGGGAGTGCTTATGAGACCTGGGCATATGTGTGGTGCTGTGAACTGACAGAGTAATACCATATGGGAGATTGATTCTTCATCAAGAACTTTCATTACCAACAAGAACTTAGCTTGCCTAACAAAAAAGAAGAAACTAAAAAAAAAAAAAAAGTGTGCATGTAGGAATTGTGCTTGTTCCTGCTGTTCCCAGAACTGACCCATCTTACACTGGGTGATGGTTTCTTCTTCTATCTCCTGGCTGTGATCTTCTGCAAGTTTCTTGTCTTAAATCTCTTTTATGGCTTGCTTCAACTTACCAAAAGGCAACACAAACATGTATTTAAGCATATTCCTGATGGTGATGATCTTACGCTGGTGTATGGACAATAAATTTTATGCTGAAGTAACTTTCCTACAGGCCACAAGGAGGGGATGGTTTTGTTTACCATTATGTATCACAATGATTTTTTTTTTTTTATGGTTAGAGAAATCCACTGTCATAAACCAGCAAAACAATTTAACAAAATGCAAATAATCCTCCTAAGCATCATTTAATGCGGGTTGCAGAATGCAGTTTAAGTTGGTGGAAAGATTAAGGGGAAGGTAGACACAACCATGATGGCTCAGCAAGGAAAGGCTTTCATAAAGATAACTTCAAACTAGTCAAACAGATGCAACACGGGAGCTAACTCACTCAGTACTAGTAAATCTCTCTAGTTAAAACCTCAGTACTGGGGGTAAGTGTTGGTCTCTCTCAGCCTCCAGAGTTGCTTAGCAGCCTTTTTGCAGAGTAATCAAGAAGGGAAAATGAGGCCAAAATGAAAGGATTGTGTAACCCTTACTAGTATCCCTGTCTGTGAAATGCAGCTTTCTCATGCATATTTTCAACCCTTTCATAAAGTCTATTCATTCTGCAATTATTTTATTATCCAGCCACATGCCTAGCTGGGGAAGGGGGCTGAGAACACAGATGCTGCACCTGCCAGAGGGGCTATGGGCAAATTTCTTCATTATACACCAAGGAGACACTCATCTTCTCTGCATTTGACCCAATCCTGAATGACAATATAGAAGACCCAATACATTTGGACATGAATTTGGACATGAATGCAGCACTGCAAACAAATCAGTCTATTATTACAGCATATTATAGAAGCACCATCTGTGCCAGTGTCTCCAGGTAAAACAAATGTAATTTTCAAATTAAAAAAAAACCCCACACAACAACCCACAACAAAACCCCCCTCCTTAGTAAGGATTAAGGCTTTGCTCCTGTTCCCTCTCATTATTTGCCCGTTCCACCAGTGATGCACACCTTTAGGCCAAACATGAGTTGTGATAGGCTGTCATGCGGTTCGGGTATTATAGATGAAATCCTTCCAGAAGCAGCATCTGGCTCATTTTGTAAGCTCTGTAGTCATTTGTAGTGATGGGGTTACATGTGCCCTAGGCTTTGTCAGATGGTTTGGCTGGTTTTCTCCAGTTTTTTTTTTTTATTGTTATTATTAGTTGTTGATTGTGAGGAATTCATACTTTGCAATATATACTTAACTCACCAGCAATTTGCATGTTTAAATAAAAAGTCACTTTATTGATAATTAAGGCATTTTGTAACCTGACCATTAGCATATTTTGGTATAAAACTACTTATTTCTCTTCAGTGGTTTGCTTCTGAGAAAGGTGTTGCCTGGTTGCCTAAAAGTTAAGGGTGGAAAGGATGTACTTGGCTATCTTATTACTCTGTACCTGTAATGCAGGGAAATTTCCAGGAGTCTATAGAGGTGATCAACATATTCCTAAGAGTTTTGTCGGATCTAGTTTGAAATTATGTACCTTTCTACCATTGCCTTCAGAAATTCAATTTAGCATCTCTTAATTTTAAAACAATAGCTATGTTTCTCAGTTTTCTTTTCCTTTCTATCATCTTAACTTGATTATTAGTCTTATTTTGAAAATCTGTGTTCAATACTGAAAGTAAATAAGGTAAGTTCCCAAAGAGAATTTAATGCATTAGACCAAATGCTTAATGAGTGTAAATCTGTTCCATTATTACTTTGGGATCTCAATGTTATAAATGGATTTGACTACCGTGTTGAAAGCCCTAATTTCAATAGTTATTATACCTCATTTTGATATCAGTTTGCATACCACATTGTGTTAGTTGTCCAAATAGTTTACCATCACTTTTACGAAATAGGAAAATAAAAATCCAGGGTACGCTATGAAGTTTGTGAAGCATGATAAAGCACAATGATTCCTACGAGTTTGTTTTAAATTTATTTTCAAGGTTTACAGGCAATCAGAGCAAAAGTAATCCAGGACTGTGGGACTAATGTAGCTGTGTGGAATAGAGGACAGCAAGGTTTAAATATGTACCGGTACCCAGAGAAATAATCCCATACTGCACTACTATGCTTATATACCCTTCTTCAAATTCCTACTATATCCTTTACTGCAGCTTTTCCCCTTGTTTGTGCTAATTTTGTGCTCTGAAAAGATGTTGTTCACATATGAATTAGGCTATTCTTGAATAAACAAGAATTGCTGCTAATGACATACTTCTTGTTCTTCTTTCTTCTGTCATTATGTCAGGTGACAAGAAGACTATAATGAAATTTAGTTGACATACAGCACAAAATAAAAAGCATCAACATCAAGTGAAACTTTGAGGAATAAAACCTCCACATCACATGCCATTTGTTCACAAAAGCTTTTTATTTCTGAACAGTAGTCAAAGGGGAACAAATTAAAACAATTCAAACTTGATTGCTGAACCATACCAAGAAAAGGGTTAATGTCACTTTATTTACTGCTTAGCATTCAGCCATATCCATTGCCGATTAAAAAGTTCCCCTGTAATGACTGTTACTTACGTACAGTTTTTTGCAGGCAATGACTCCAAGAAGCAGCCCATTTAGAAGGCTGCTTTAAACAAGTTGCAGGTTTATTTTGATGTGGGTAATAGACTCATTGAATTTTGCTTCTCTTCCTTCAGTGTTTGCAACACTCTCCAAAAGTGCTGTTGGAGGCCGCTCGAAGAAGGAAGAAAGGATTGGGTTAAAGTTTTCCACGGAGATTTTTATTATCATACAACCAATCATCCAGCTAGAGCAACGCATGGTACAGAGGTGTGAGAAATAAATTTCCATAATTAGTTTGTTCAATATTTTCAAATAAACTCGACTTAAAAAATAATTTGTTTGTGAGCAATTTGCAATCAGAAATCAGACTGAATCTTTTGAAAAACATTATCTGTTACAACCAGATCATTCAACTGCAGTGTTATGCCGTTTAACTATTGCAACTACTTTTCCCAGAGTTTCTCTAAGATTTTAATTTTGAACCCATGTATGAGTATGTACATTCAAATTAGGCCCAATTCATACTTACAGTAAAATCCTTTTATCAATGAAATGTGAAATTTTACTGGATCTGAAATATGGTTGGTTTTGAAATCAGGTTTTGATCACTTTCATATCATCAGCATTTATTTGAAAGTAAAAGTTTTCTTTCAAATCTATGTCCCTGAATCCTTTGGTCTTACATTATCTTTTGAAATACTTCCATTTAATTAATGCAACGTCACTTCACCCTGCTCTCTTTTATTCTCTACCCACTTCAAGTATTTTTGGGTTTGCTATATTTAAAATCAAACTTGTGCTGTACCATGCCACTGATTTTTCTCCTTTAGTCTAGCTTGGCATCTCACATCGGTTTTGTACTTTAAGAAAGGTATAACAAGAAGATTTAAAGTTTGCTTCATTTAGTTGTATGACTTGCTTTAGTGATGGCTTTGGACTACTTCTAATTACTCTGTTTTCATTTCAATACCTTATAAACCAATGGTAAAGAGTGTCAAAACTCTTTCTTCCGTTACTTCATCTGCATTTGTACATCACAAATGGTCTCAAAACGTAAGTCTTCTTGAAGACTCAAACCCAAGCCTGCCGAGCTAGGAATATCAAACTTTTTTTCCATTTAAGGTTTGATCTTTCTAAAGTTAAAATGGTCTCAAGTTGTGGTCTGGAGTTGCCCAGCTATTTACTGCCTATGTGTATCCATGTGGCTTGTTCACATAACCAAAATAGTTATTTGTGCCTACACAAATAGAACTCATAAAAATATCTCTTTGTGAAGTCAGGCTTTTTTATAAGTGAACTAATGAGTTATTCTCATCAAGTAATAATTTACTGGAGTTAGGCAGATATAGAGGGAGATAGCTCTGCAACAGGAAAGGAAATGACAGCAGAAGGTTTAGTTGGGTAGTTTTTTAACTTTACAAAAGACTACTGAGATGGTTGGACAGGAAAGACGGGGGAGAAAGAAAGAGAGAACTGAAGGCAGAGAAAAGCTAATGAGAACCAATATCAAAGAAACAGAGTCGGCGGTACCCTGGTGTTAGCAAGAGAACACTTTGGTGCTCCATGGAGGACAGTCGCCTCCTAAACCCCCAGTGGGGATGGACCAATGGAGATGGCTGATTGGGCTGTTATCACAGAGGATAAAAATCCCATGGGACAACTCTGCTCTTGCTTATATCCTAGTATCCTGTGGGCTCAT
>NW_009646736.1:7104668-7238815 GCF_000708025.1 Charadrius vociferus | reverse complement strand
CAGAAAGAGCCCAGTGTTTAAAAAGAGCCTTTCCCTTTTATTTTGCTAGAAGTAAGTGGGCTATAAATGGATGTCTTTGACTTTTATGCAACTTGTTCTGTGTGGGAAAGAATCGTGGCTGAACAGAATTTTATTTTTTCTATGAAGAAAATGATCAGGAAAGTTGAACATAATGATTTCATGCCGTGACTATAATGCAAACACATACTTAACCATCATTGTCTCCTCTTCATATAATAACTGAAAACATCTGTATTGTGCACTGAAACATTACACGCTGCATTACAATTAGAAATGTGCTGAAGTGTTGGATTGGGTGTTTATTTATGGGCCATGAAAAGTAAGATTTTCTGCGCTTCTCATGTACAGCTAAATAGCCATAGGTAGAGTACTGAAAATTTTGGAACCCAGCAGTCACTGTGGGAATGACTTCATTATTCACCGGAGGAGGTTTTTCCAGCAGAGCTGAGTTGCTGACAAACAATAATAAACATTACTGAAAGTTGGAAACAAGAACTCAGGCATGTTGATTTTGACTGTAAAAAACACTCATGGGGCTGGGAGGGCAAGGCGCTCTCGAAATGACAAGGTACTACAATAGAGGGATCCCCATTAGAGCTGTGCACATATATTTTCTGTATTGACACAAAAGTGTTCTGACAGTCTCAGCAAACAAGCAGCTCCTCCTAGCCATAAATGTCTTTACCTGTTGCCACAAGTAGTCAGAAACGGAAATATATTTTTAATAGGCACACAAATGTCTCCATGATGAAATACACTCAGGTGGGGACATAGCAAATGTCTTGTCGATGTAGCTTCTGAGAGCTTTTGTAGCACAAAAGGTATCACTATGTCTTTTTGCTGAAACACTTGACAGTTCATGACCATAGCACAATGTTATTTGAGATCAGATTATATAATATTTGCTTTGTCTGACTGATATTTTGCTTGTAGGTGAATCAATATGGTCGCTTGAAAAAGCTCACCCTACAGTTAATTAATTTCCAAACAGCTGCTAAGTTTTCTCCAAACTGAGCAGATACACAACATTCAGTAAGGTTTTCTCTGGAGCTTTCCTCTTTCTCTCCCCACCAATTCTGGCTCAAAGTTTAAAACCAAGGAAGCGTAAAGTCCTGGCCAGTGCATGTGATGGTCATACTCACAAAGAAGGACACAAACAAAGAGTTTGTAGAGCCAGTTTCTCAGTGAGCAGCAGAATGAAGACACCCTATGCCAACCAGGGATTTAGGCTGTGATTGTTGTATGATCCCCGCCGATTTATTCACAAGAGAGAATGAATTTTACCAATCAGTAATTCAACTAAATGTAATTTAACATTTTCTTTGCCATAGCTTTATAGGAGCTGAAGCAATTTGAATGGCTTATGTTTTCTTTGGGCGTTATGTCATTTATTTACTTGCACAGGCTTGAGTATCTTTGGCTCTGCCAGAAATTGTTGGTTGACTTTCAAAGCGGATTCAGATTTCTCCCAGAGAGGTCGACAGATATGCAGCATTTCTGGTAGTGCCCCAATTAAACATGCATCATTTGCACTGATTTTCCACATGATTATCTCAAACAGCCATGGAAAGGCACAGTTATCAATCAGGAGACTGGAGGATCCAGGTCCGTACTATAGGGAAACCTGAGGGCGGGAAAAGAAAGCTCATTTTTCTTTGCTTTCCAAGTGTTTACTGGGATACGAAGATATGATGGCAAGCCAGGTGTAGCCATGAAATAAGGCTGATTGTATCTTTCTTTATAATGAAGACACCAAAAGGACTTTCAGCCTCTAATGCTAGATTTTTTTTCAACAGAGGGTGGAGGAAAGGAACTTTTAAAGCAGAGGAATTCAGGTCAGCTGTCTGAAGTTAAAATAAGTTGAAAACCATCTGTTTGCCCTGCCCTTTCTAAGGCCTCTTGGTGTGGATTTGTATGAGCAGTTTTGTTCCAAAGGATGTATTGCTCATACTTGCTTTTGCTTATCTAAGTGTAATGAAAAGCGTAAGCCAGAAGCAGTTTCTTAGCAGTAGGTGAAGACCTGGAGGGGGTTAGGGGAGTTATCCTTCTTTCTCTATCTTGGATAGCCTGGAAAACCAACTCCAGCCTGAAGTGCAGACCTGCATGATTGTAATACTGATGCCTCGTTAAAAGCACAGCCCTACAGCTACAGGGTTTCATTACTGCTAATAAATCAGTTCTAGCTGGATTATACTCTGTCCAGATGCACAGTGGTTGTATAGCTTGGTCTGGAAGCCAACTCTGTAGCAGATATGTTGTTGGTGGAAGCTCCTTGTCCAGCCAACCCTTTCTGTAGTGGCTTAAAATATTTGGAGGAGGTTTTGTGGAAAGGTGAGAAGATGATGCATACACATTTTCTCAGACAGTGCTGAGTCATGTTTTCATCTGCTATTCTTTCTCTCAGGGCCTCAATGAAGATCCAACAGACTGCTGTGAGCAACAGTTTCTCTAAAAGTACTTATTTCCCTCCAGATGCCTGCCTAGTTTCCTGTCTATAAACTATATAGCTATCCATCAAGCTCAGATTCTGTTCTCCGGGACTCCTTTTTCATCCCCTTCCGTAGCAGGGAAGAGGTTTAACTTCCTGGTTGTGCAACAAGAAAGCTGTATGTGAAATTGCTGAGAACTGACCAAAAAATGTCTCTTTTACTTTGTATTTAGTTATTTAGTATTAGTAATATCTCAAATGCATCAGCTAGAGCTGGAAAATGGAATTTTCATGTCAGTAAAAAATTACACTGATTTAACCAAGTCTGAATACTATCTGATTTATAGCATGTGAGATGCACAAATGTTAAATATGCAGATGTCCTCTTTGGGGATGTTGTCACCCTTTAGGAAACATCCTTCCCATTACTGCAAAGAATTAGGTGTCATTTGCCTCTCCAGAATATTATAATACAAAATATAAAATTCAACTCTGGTAGTGCATATTCAATGTATACATGCACAGGAATCAGATCATACACAACCCATAGCTTAATTGGTAGTCCTAATTATCTAGTACACATCAGTCTAATTTATGTAACAAAACCAAGCTGCTCCATAATTCCATGCTACTGTGGGCTAGAATAGCTCCATTGAACTCAACAGACTTACGTCACTTTATGCCAGCAGGGAATTTAGCCTTAATATTCCAAAGAGCAATATGGCACGTGATTCACTTTGGTTCACATTTTTCCCAAGCTTTTATGTAAAATAATTTTATTTTTAGTTCAGAAGAAGAGAAATGTTTGTACAGACAGAATTGCATATTTGTACAGACATTCTCAGAATGTAGATATTAGATCCAAAAAGTACCTTTTTTGTCTTCATAAAAGCAAAACACAAACCAAACATCCTCAGAAGAGAAAACAGAAGGGCAATTGCTGTACTTGATCCAGCATTATATTGGATGCTTTTGTGTTGTTGCAGCTGGTCCAGTATCTTCAGCTACTGGGGATGGACCAGAACAAAGTAGAAGCCAGTGGCCAGATTTTGGTTATTCTGTGTTACAATCTCATTTTAGTGTATAGAAGAAAAAGAATTTTGAAGACAGATTTTTATACAGAGGACTTTTGCCATCCTAAAGTTGCTCAGTTTTGTGTTAAACCGAGGAGTCTCTTACTCAGGCAGTTTTTAGACAAAGTTTTTGTTGATGTAGTGAATTTAGGATTTACAGAAGCAAAAAGCTAGTAAACATTAAAGAACTGGATTATTGCTTGTCACAGCTTTCTTGAGTGGGACTTCAGATATTCTGTCAAAGAATATGAGCTATAGATTAGTATAAACAAAATGTTCCTGAAATTGCAGTGTCAGAGGAGGTCTTCAGAAAATGTTCAAGACCATAATATTTCTTAAGTAATCATTATTGATGCAGCTAATGATCCTGAAATGAAAAAGTGTCAATGGTGGAAGCCATGAGCTCAAGTTTGCAAAAGAAACGTCCACATAATTCCAAGCTCAAACTGTACAAAAACATTTTTAAAATATACACTAAGATTTCTCCCTTTAGCTCAACATGAAGGTTCAATTTTAATTTTGTTTTGGCTTTACTTTTAAAGTACATTCTTTAAAAACAAAGTCATTTTCAGCAAAGAAATTTCAAGGGAGATGAAACTTGTAGATTGAAACGATTGGATACAAATTTGTAATTAATTGCTATTGTGTTGTGGATAACTAGTTTTATAATTCTTGGAAGTGCAGGACAGATCCCAATTTTTTATTATCATGGAAATATATACATTATCACTGGTTATGAACTTGTTTAGAACAGTGTTTTTAATTTCTATAAATATATGCATACTTTTCAATTCTCATTTTTCTTTTTACCCTAACTAATTTTAGACAAACTCTGTATTACAGTTTGTGAAGAAAAGAAATAAAAAAAAGAAATTTATACTATTACCTATGGTCAGCATTTCATTATGCTGGTCAGATACCAATGCTGGGTATCGTGAAAAACAGCAAGCAATACTTCCTTTGAAGTCTAGCAAATAGAGAAATAGCATTCAAGGCTTAGAATACACCAGCTGTAAACACACTGCATACCCACAGGCAATTACTGTACATTCGGTGTGGCAGTATAGCTTTCTGTATTATTAAATAACTTTCTGAAAACCTAATTTGCAGGGCAGTTTTATGATATGAAAGGGAGAGGAAGAAGATTAGGATATGACTTAGCTCCATTCAACACTGATGGCTGTAGCTTTCAATATCCATAAATATCTAGACAAGTGTCTTTCTCCCCTGCGCACGTACACAGCTAATGTGCACAATGTCACGATGATCACGATGCTGAACTCCAGCCCATTAGGATACTAATTTGATCTCTAGCATACCCTTATTATAAAACACCATAATAAGTATTCCTCTGACAGGAAGCTGCTACACCTTATTTCCCATCTGATGTGAAGCTCAGTAAGAATACCTTAAAAACATTCATTAATCTGTTGCATATAATACAGATTGTAATACAAATATAAGCCTCCAAAATAGTGCTAACTTCATAATGCTCGGTAGTGCTAAGAAAACCATGCTAACTCCAGTGAGGTGTTATGAAATAAAATATCTGTATTGTCATCTATTGAAGATCACTGACGTATTCTTTTAGTATTATCATAAATGTGCATAGCACAATTATGGGCATAATAATAGATCAAGTGAAAGGAAGGAAGACCCAGAAAATGAAATCAGAAACCTTCAAAATAGATATTGGGCGCAGAGGGAAGAAACACAGGGCAGAAACCTGCTGTCTCTCCCTCTCAGCAAGACCCAAATAGCTACTTTCAAAACCATTATTTCCCTAAGATACTGTGGAGGACCCAACAGTAGACACATCCCAGGGAAAACTGGATGTAAGATGTGGGGATAAAGACTGCAGGATTCCTTCAGTCACAACTTCTTGTTCTGTCAAAAGTTTCTTTATTCGTATTATTAAGTGGTGTGATCTGCCAAGCAACAGGAGGTCTGGGAAGCTGCAGAGGGGTGGGAAATCTACCTCCTACTAGCCCCTGCTTCCTTCTGAAATGGCATCAGACCTACAGAAAGAACAGTTGTAGGAATATTCTTGGAAAGAACCTAAAAGCAGAGAGAAGAGATATTCTACTTAACGTGAGTGTTTGAGAGCTGGCTGGGAAAAGAGGTAGTTTGTATAAGAAAAAGAAGAAAAAGAGACAAAACGTATGAAAAAATATTGAAGAAAGCAAAACAACAAAACATGTTATTTATTATGCTTCTCCATTTATTGCTTGTATGTAGATGACTGGTCCTAGAAAATATATTATATTGCACCAGCTCAGAATACACACCAGAGATTACAGCAGAAGGAAAATTTGGTGGATCTGGCATCATGTGGCTGAGAAAGTCAGGAAATTATCATCAGGGGAAAGCAAATAATTCCCAAGAGATGTGTTCGCTAGTACTGCATCTCAGCTTTCCTTATAGTCGTGCAGGTTGATGACAACCCAAACGAACAGCTCTGGCATAATGCCACGATTCAGAGGAAAGCCTGATAGTTGGAGGCACGCTAAAACCACTCTGGGCTCGATTCCACGTTCTGTCAGAGCGCCGCTCGCGGGGATGGAGGCATGTGTCTCACAAGGCTGGTTGTGCATCCCGCATTCGGTGCTCTCCAGTCCTCATGCACGCAGCTTTAATTTATAGTGTTGGCACGGGATCCTGCAATGACCTCATGCCTGTAAAATACCCGCCGTAACAGAGTGCCTCTGCCACAGCTTCCCCCTTCCCAAATCGCCCCGGCAACTTCTTTTCCTCATAACATCAGGGATGAGGGACAGGGCGGCAGCTGACC
Organism: Charadrius vociferus; assembly: GCF_000708025.1. Taxonomy (NCBI): domain Eukaryota; kingdom Metazoa; phylum Chordata; class Aves; order Charadriiformes; family Charadriidae; genus Charadrius; species Charadrius vociferus. The sequence continues at coordinate 7,232,502 of NW_009646736.1, read as the reverse complement.
GCCTCTACGCAGGAGAAACCCCCGGCTGGTTCTAACCTGCACTATACAGTGGTCAGAGTTGATCATATGGTGAGAAATGTCCACAGCAAAGCAGAGGATGTTCTCCTTTGTGCTATATAAAGGACTCTTGTCCAATCATATATTTACTTGTATGTCTGTTATATATCATTTTGCATGTATATTCATGCACGAAAAAAATTGCAGGGTTTGTGTTCCACACAAATAAATATTAACTGTTTTAGCATCACACTCCGTCCCCCACTTCCTCCCTCTACCTTTGACTGAGAATAAAGTAATTTTATGCATTCCTTCTATCCTGGGCATGAAAAAGTAAATGGTGTATTACCCCAACTTAGGTAACCCTTAGGATAATTTTTTAAGCAGCAGGAAACTGGGCTATCTGGCTGGGTAGATAATGATATCAGCTGCTTCCTTCCAAAACAACAGGTGCTTTGGCATAAAAATGTATATCATCATACTGAGATGATGACATCAGTTCATACTTCAGCTTAATTATAAACTACCTCCATTAATCCTCAAATAATTAAACATTTTGTGTATGGTGCAAGGTGAAATGCAAAAGCAAAGGGTGCCTAGCTGTTCATCACAGGGTTAAAATGGCAGTTTCTAAATCATTTGTACTTGTGTCTGCCTGTTTAAATGTAAACTTCAAGCTGATTTTAAGCATTTATTTATATTTTATTGTTCCAGCCACAAGGTGGGTAAAAATAAATACTGTTAAAATTCAGTGAAAACTTGATGAAATAACTAAGATAGGTGGATTGAAGTCACATGGAGTATATATGTGCATAAATATCATGCAGAAATAACAAAGATGTGCAGGATCAGAATTTATATGTACAAGAATAATTGGGGGAGAAGTCGTGGTTCTTGGCCTAATAGCAGAATAAACATTGCAGCGTTCAGTGTTAGCAGATTTTACGCAAGAAGATCTTAGACTCACATTCATGAGCAGTACATCCGAATAAAACAAACTCTGGGCAAGCAAGCACCATGTATTGAAACAGACAGATTGAGTAACCTTTGTAGAAAAGTAGTATTAATGAAAAGTGGTGTCAACACAATTGAATTTAACTCCTTTTTTAAATAGTTCAATGCATACAGTACTCAATCACTTGAAACCTATACCTTCTCTCTTTGTGTTTTTTGATTGTAAACACAGTGTGTGTAGATGTTTATCACTGCTTCAGAACTGCACAACAGATTGCTTAATTTTTCATTTGATATAAAAATCAGTAGGCAGAATTGAGTGAGAGCTGAATTTGCAGGCTAAAAGAGCAGAGAAGCACAGCAGATAAAAGATCATGTTCTTCTGCCTTTAACTTTAAAATATAGCACTGACCTTCTTTAAAACAGATGCTATCTTCAGGAGCCAGATGTGTCTCCAAGCAAATTAGTTATAAGAAATACATCCAAGGACATAGCCATTTAAGAATCAATAAATTATGCATTTGTCATTTGTTATTGTGTGAGGCTTATGCTGACATCTTTGACGTGAATGAAAGAGTCTCTGTCCACAGTAATAGCATTAACAATTTAACAGAGGTGGTTTTATACCAAAAGGGAAGTGGTTTGAAGAAATTACTGTTTATCACCATGTACATATACACACCTTAATTATTCATTGCATGTCCACTTACCGGCCTACTTCATGTTATGTAAGTTGTGCTAGATTAAAAAGTTAGAGCTCAGGCACGTGTCCTGTCCTGCTGCTATTTCTATCCACTTGAACCCAAACCGAAGAGGACGACTCTAACAATGATTTTCTTCTCAGACAACCAAATCAAGAAAGTTTTGTTTTTCAGTGGCACTTTATGAAAAATTCCTGCAAAGAAGAGTTTTATTTTTCTAAAAGCAAAAGCCATGGTGGAATTTTTTTTTTGTGGGTTTTGTTGAAACATTTGGATGACCATATGGAACTCTTAGTGGTGCCATGGGACCATGCAGCTATGAAATCTGATCACTATCTCCCTAGTGACAGCTGGAGCCTTTACACCATCAGAAAATTTTCAGACTTCTAATTTGTCATAACTACCTCCTGTGGAAAGAAAATATGTTATGTAGTTAGATACAAGAATCTGAGGCTACAGAGCTACACATATCGGCTTCTTTTCCTTTTAGCTTTCAAGCTTCAAATTAATTCCTTGACTGCATCTTATGACTCACTGAGGCAAGAAATAAAACATACACACAAAAAGAATACAAAAAACGTATGGGGTCTTGTGAAATCAGGGCTAGCTCTTCTGTATAGTTATTGTGGAGGATGACTTATTTTGAAAAACCTACTTATGTAACAAAGGTTGAACCATGCAGTTCAAAGTTTCTTTATATTTAAGCCTTCTCTTCAGTTTTTCTCTCTCCCGCTCTGAATGACGATAAAAAAAATATCTTTGTGTGTAAGTGTAATTTTGCAATGGTTTCCATTATTTTTTAATTTTTAACATGTGCATTCTTTCTTCACCACATCAGGCCTGGAAGGGCACAAAATTCAGCCACTTTTTATTAGAGGAGCTCAAGGGAGAAGGAGATGAGAGCTCCCTGCCCACTGCAATTACATACCATGACTGTAGAAAAAGAAGAGCTCAGCTGTTCCCAGAAAACAAGAATCCTTTTGGCACTCAGAAATATAGGCATCCACCAGGCAGTCACTTTTGAAAATCATGGGGAATATGCGTATGTATGTCTATATACCTCTCTATGGGGGGAGATAAGCCAGCAGAGCTGAGAATCACATGGCTCCATGTTTAGTTGTTGCGTAGTCCTGGATAGGTTTCTTTTCCGATCTCCCAGGGCATTTTGAGAAGTTTATGAGACAGCTCAGTGACTGTGAACAGGAGAAAATGTAAACGTATGTTATCATTTGCTTTTATATGGCCACTCTGCTATTCTAGCTAGCTAGACGTCAAAAATGTAACCTTATGCTTCGGGCATAGATACCACTGCTCTTGATTCACATTTGTGGTGGTTGCAGACAAGAAGCTGAGTGCTGTGTAATCTTGTGGTCAAGAAGAAGATAATTGCTGGGTTAAGGATCCTAAATGTATCAGTGCAGCTTATGACACTTGAGCTTCCAGCTAAAGTCAATATTTCACATGGCAGTGTGGCATCAAAGGGAATAAAAGTTAAATTTGTTGTGTATATTGGAAAGATGTTTATTGTACAAATAAGTTAAAAAATTGTGGTTGAAGGCCACTGTCTTTTCCAGGACAGTGTGCAGGAGGTTGGATTAGATTAACATACCAACTTCTTATTGTTTTGCAATCTAGGACAGCAGAAAAAAATTGCCTTGCTAATTAATGAGCAAAACGGACACTAAGCTTCTAATGAAGGATCCAACTGAATCTTTCTTCCAAGTCTTATAAACATCAGTCTCCACTAACATATTTAACCATTTGGGACAGTATGCAAGAAACATAGGAGTACAGATCAGAAACAATGTAAAGAAATACTCAGATTTTTTATGATTGTTGATTACAGTCAGAAAGCAAAACTAAGGTAGATGGTAATTAAATCCAGACTCATTTGCTGTAAAAGAGAACTGGAACAAGGGAGTTTGTGCAGCCCACGTGACAAAAAAGGCAGCACTGGATAAAAGGCACTTACTGTTCCAGTATGAATAGTACAAGACAGTGTTAGGAAGATATTTGCTTACATTACCAGAAATGATGAAAGACTTTCCATTAAAAAACGATGAGGAAAAACTGTGCATAACCCTAGGAGAAAGGAAAGAGACGGCAGGGATAGCATCATGCTATGTAACAACCTGCCACCGACTTAGAAATGGACAATAATGACAAATGGACACAGGGGATAAAACCCCAAACACACTGTGAAGCCTTATCTTGGGCAGATGCACGATGCGTTGTATCTATTGCTGACAGTTACCCAAGGTTTCTGCTTTTTTACGCATTGACAGCGTTTGTACAGCATGGCATGCCAATAAAATATTTTGATTTGAAGCTGAGCACTGTCATTGTTTTCTTCTTTCCTTAGGAAACAAAGCGTGACACGTAGGTTGACTTGGAAGCTCATGTTTCATTGCATCTTGTCCCTCTGTATCCTGTTGTTGCGAAGCTTCTTTTCAGCACCAGTGCTGTTTCCAGCCGCCCTGGAGCCCTGACGCGTATCATCTACACCATCTTTTAAGGCATAGGAAGCACCGAGAGAGGAAGGGTTTGTAAAAAGAAGAGACTGCACGGAACATGGACACTTACAGCTAAACACTTCTCATTCCCATAGCTGCAGCTGTAGCCAAGCGTTTGGCAGATTTAATCAATGCATTATTAAAGGAGTCTTAGGTCCAAACTGAGCTTAACCTGTGTCTGAAACACAGCTGTTGTGGCCTCCTGAAGTCCTTGTGTGTTAATCACACAACTGTTCTGCCTTAGCTGGCTACTTATTGGTGGTGCACTCTGCTTGGTCAGCTAACCAGGATGCCATGCAGCAGCACCTCCAGGGCTGAGTCCACATAAAGATGTTCCACGCGGAAATCCTATGGGGTTTGCTTTTGACTTCTTTTGTCCCAGATGAACCCCCTACCCCACTTGCCGGTATGGCATTCATGGAGTAGTACCTGTGGATACCCAAAGGAATGAGCATCTCCATATAAAATCAGTCTGTTGTTTCTCTCTTGCTTTGCTCCATCTCCCGTTGTCTCAGGCTTGGTCCTAAGTAGACAGAGAAAATAGTATTTTTTGCCAAATTATATTCTGATTTTTGGTTGCAAACAAAGATCAAATAAGGGCTCATTTTATTATGTTGAGTTCTTTCCTATCTTTAGTATGCTGTTTTTTTCACAATCAAAATCTTTGTTACATCTTTTTGAATGCTTGATAGGATCTTTATCTTAGCTTCAGGCGTATTTGCATTCCCAGAGCCAGATTTTAAGGTGCTGTGACCTGGTGCTTTGTCCCAAGGTGGACTTTGGTCAGTTCATTGAAGCTGAGGATTTGGTCTTTCTCTCTTTTACTCAAATCTGTTTCCTAAGAATACGAAATACTGCTGGACCACAGTTTACCACTGTTTTTTCCTGAATACAGACAGACCCAAGTTTAAAATGGACTTTGTTTAAATGCTGTAGAATGCAAAGAGTCACTGAAGAGCAGTGCCGGTATGTCTGCTTTTAAGAAATAGTTTCCTTGATCCAAAACTGTCTGTAATCAATGGACCTACACTGATTTATGGGATCTCTCTGTACTGTCTATTATGTCACCTTTTCTTTAAGTACCTATGTAATTGACGAAACACACAAAGCTGGACCGTGTTCCTTCTTTCCTAATCATTATTGAAAGGGGGCATCATCCAAATGAGCATGAATGGCCACTCTTCTCCATTTATAGCAATGAAAGGGGCTTGAATTTTGTAGTTACTGAGGGGGTCTAATTACACAGAGCAAAAGATTTCTGGAAAGGTAGTTAAAATCTGGGATACCCGTTCTGGCTAAATTCCTGGTGCACTTAGCGATCGGAATGAAAACTGTTATAATATTGTTTAATTAATGCTGAATTGCATAATGATTGGCCTTAGCTCTCTAATTACTATTGGTAGTAGCTCTTCAAATTTTGATTAGTGGAGAGGTGAGCTGCTATCTTTGATGTGGTGAGGTAGCTTCTGCCACAAATTAAAACCGGGTAGTGAGGCTATAGATTAATTGTGGGTATGTGGAGCAATTAGGACAGTCTACCTCACCCTGTCTTCTGTCTGAAGTTTATCGCCTGTGGTAAAGGTCATAGAAATCAAACCTGAATTGTATCATTTTTGGGCGAGACCTGTATATATTTAAATGCACTGTATTGGGGACAATCTTAAGTCATTCTAATTCAAAACATGTTAGATATAATGTTCTTCCTTGCCGTCAGAAAAGGCAAGTACCAGAAAGCAATCTGCTGCTGGGGAGGGGCTGGAGAGGCTCCTTGGGCCACACAGCAAATCGCAGCATCCATCTGGATAGCAGTTGCTGGGGGCTGTCGTGGGGCGATGTTAGTTTTGACTAACTTTTTATTCTTGCAAATGTGTAAAGCTGTTTGATAGGAAGTTAACCAATGACTTCCAGAAACTGCACTCCCCGAAGCAGTTGCCGCAGGACTCGGCGAGGGCTGTGCTGGATGGGGAGACCCCGGTCACCCTCCCGAAGCTGCGAGGTGCGGCCGGCACAGGCTGCATCTCGGAGGTGTTTTGCAAAGGTTTTATCTTGTTTAAAAATGAACCTGAACCAAAACACAAGAAGAAATGCAGCACTCTACTGTGAGATTTTAGTAACTTTTATTCATGACAAGTGATTTTTTTTCTAATCAAGTCAGTACCCTGGTTAGAGTATTGTGGCTGTCCTTGTTGTAATTTTCTCTCTATGCTCTGTTACCATGGACTGGATGAACATTCTGAAATAATGGAAAAAAATCTAATTAAAAAAAAATATTGCCATTACTTTTTGTTATTCTAAAATGATTATGAATGAAAACAATCTGATTTAAAGAGATTGTAATGCATTTGTTTTTTTGATGCTCTACCATCTTGTTGTCTGCTTTGTATGTGCTGCTCAGGTTTCATCTGCTGCCTGACTTCAGGGTTTGGGCTTGGGTTTTTTCCCCTATCTATCTCATCCTCCCTTATCAATCCTGATTTATTTCTTTCTCCACGTACTTTGCTCCTATCCTGTGACTTACTGTCATTTCTTGCCCTGATTTGTTAGTGGGAGCATGAGAAAATAGTTTCTACTGAAGCTGCTAAATATGTCTCTCATTTATTCAGCTGGTGGGAGAGAGAGAAGAAGGAATGAGGTTGAGCAAAGTAGCCTTTGTAACCACAAGATTGTTTGCACTTTACTGCCGGAACATGCTGAGACTTGAAGCCTTTGTATGATTTTTATAAGTAGAGAGGCTGTAATTGAACTTTCTTGCTAGACATTAAGAAAAAAAAAAGATTAAAATATTTATTTTCTTCTTTTTTATACATGCAGACAAAAAACAGTTTTTGAAATCATATGAGTGGGTGCAATTATATAAACCTCTGTGCAAATAATGAGACCCCTGTGAACAATTTTAAAGAGAAAGCAAAAGCAGCCTTTTGCGTATTCATTTCAGGGAAAAGCAATTTGGCTGAAACTTTTTATTGGAGAGCTTCACTCACCTACTGTCAAAACTGCTTTCTCGGTGTTCATTTCTGATGGGCATATAAAGCTGAAACTCAGGTCTAAATAGCACAAGATTTAGGCAAAAATGAGACACCCTGCTTCCGTGTCTTGAGCTTGTCTGCTTTTAATGAATAAAAAGTATAGATAACCATTCGGAAAAACAGATATCCCAAGTGCTTTTTCAAATAAAGATATCTTCTTTAAGTCAGAAAAAAGGAAATTATCTACTTCATCACTTATGTTCAAGCACTTGCTTTTGTAAATAAAAGTGAAAACTTTACAAATGCAACGCCACCAACGTAACCAGGGCACAGAGCTTCGCCTCAAAAACCCTACCAGCACAAGAATAACTGGAAAAGAGCCAAAATAATATGACAGGAACCTTTGCCATCTCAGAGGTCCTAAAAATGAAAAGGAATAAAAGCAGGTGAAAATAATTGAAAATGACAAGGTGAAGAAATTTATAGGCTTGTATATTTATATAAAAAATATATTTACACATAAAAGTGTATTTATATAAATATAAGCAGCAAACACCATACGGCAGTAGGAAACGTGCCATCAATGAAGTGGAAAGAAATAAAATCTAGGAGCCTGTATTTCTGGACAGTTCTGCAAAGATACAGTGCCCAGCACCTACAGGTTAGAGCAGGGAAGAGGAACTCAGGTCTGTACCCACAAAGACCCTTGTTTTATCTTGGAATAATGTATGACAGAAGAGAGGCCAGTTATAGCCATTAATCTGGTTCAATTTTATTACAATTTATAGCCCATGAGAACAAAATAAGTCTATTGAAGTACATGACAGCAGCAGTACATGAGTTCGTGCTTAAAAATATTATTCTCAACGTTGGGACATCTGGGCAGCCAGATCTAATCGTATTTCTTTACTCTGCCAGAACTAGAGCATCTGACATTGGAGTTATTTGTTCAGACATTTCTAAATAGATAGTGCCAGATAACTAACTGTAATCAAAACCTTTCCTTTTTCTGACACTATTTGGATGTGTCTCCAGTCCTAAAAACCCTGTCATTCTGTCATTGTTCAAAAAAAAAAAAAAAAAAAAAAAGGAAAGGAAGAAAAAGAAAAAGACATGTTAAGCGTGAACAAGAGCCCCACGGGCAGATTTCCTGCCCCACTTTTGATCCCTTTGTGTTGCCTGAGAGGTGCAAAGGAGCTGTGGGTTTACAGCTGCTGGGTGGAGGATCCTCCAGAGGCGGGGAGGTCTCAGCAAGGATGTAGGGATCGAGCTGGGTCCTGCTCCCAGCCTGCTCCCAGCTCCGCGACCTGGGCAAGGCAGGTTTCTGCTGACCAGAGCTTCATCTTACCACCCACTCTGCCTGCCCGTGGGGTGTGCAGGGGACTGAAACATCTGGCGAGTCAGCAAGGTGTGACTGCGGACCTTCTCCCTGTGTGGAGCAGGCTGTCCCGTAAACCCCCAGGGGTTTCACAGGCTGCCTGTTTGCTGTACCATTTACCCTTAGTCACTTTCTGGTTTTAGGCCATTTTCTTCAGTCCGTTTGTCTTATCACACTTTATATTTTCCTGAGAGAATTTAATGGAGTGTGGGAGTTGTCATAATAATCTTCCCAGTTCTACATTTATTTTCCTTAGTTTGCAGGAATGTTAAGGCTCACAGAAAGAGAACAGAATTTGGTCTATTTAAATAATGCTTAGTACAGATCAAGTTTTGATGCATGTGGAAAGGAAAGAGTAAAAAGACATGTGAAAACCAAGCAAAATAAAGCCTCGCAGAGCACTGCCTGCTCCACAGCCTCGCCACATGCTCCTGATTAATAGATTTCACTGATACTTTATGGCCAGTTGTCCAACTCTAGTTTTCACTTCTAGAAGGCCCATAAATAAGAGCTAATTCTGTGGCATTCACCCTACCCTTAGAAGTTTATTGCCTTACGAGCGTGGCACACAGGTTTAGTGTGATTTTCATCTTTGTTAACAGTATTGGAAATAGTTTCTGATTTATAGTATTCCAGGACGGACTGTTCAGAGATATGTGTGTTAGCTCTTTAAAACTATTTTGCAATGTCATCCAAGTGGGATTGACAAATTTTGGACTTAATTTTTTCAAAGTTTCAATAGTGCAAAACTTTTTTTTAAAGTTTCTTAGTAAGATATGCTCATTTTTCAACCCATTCTAGTATTTATTCACATTCAATACATCCATCTGTTTGAAGAAAAATGTAAAGTGAAAATGAAATGTTTTCCTTTTTTGAAAAGCTCCATTACCCTAACTGTTTTTGTTACTGGTGAGAATTTTTCACTCAGCTTCCTACACTTTGGGCTGGACTCGTGCCAGAGCCCACTTCTACATGTAGTACGTATCGTGAGTATGCAGGATAGCCTGCTAATTAATCAAGAATCGGGGAGATGTTGCAGTTGGACTTCCTTCATGGAAAAGGAGTTGGCAGCAGAGATGTCTCCTGAAGCTGGTTCAAAGGAGGCTTCTAGACTATGGAACTGGAAGGAGAAAGAGGCACCTTCATAGCTTTCACACTGAACAGAAGGTCTCGTGATGTATGGAGCTGTGTGTGATGGTGATGTTCCCTGTGGCTTGTTTTCTGGTTACAGATTAATTTGCTTTGTGTTCATCTGTCTGGCATGTGACAGTTAATTCATTTTCTCCTCAAACAGAGGCTAAAATTCTGCCATATGACCTAGGGTAAAATCCTGAACCTACTGAAGTGAAGAAGAGCCTTGCCATTAACCTTCAGTGAAATCAGGATTTAATCCTTACTCTTTACCTTTTTGGGGCCAGGCTTCATCAGAACTGACTCACAACTACACCCCCCTCAATTTCAGTGGAATACAGACTAAAAGTCAACTTAGAATTCAATGTGGAAAGATTTGTAGTATACACTTGTGGCTATACAAAAATTATAGTCGGTTCCCAGGTATTTTGCAAAAATCTATGTTTAGTGCTTCAGTAGGTCAATAAATTAGTCAATGATATTTTATCTTCTGGGGGTAGGCAAGATAAAATTCATTGTGAAAGGAGTATATTGGGGTGCAAAAAAGAGTGGAGGGTAGGGAGAGAGATAAAAACTGTATTAACTCACTTGATACTTTACAAGATATTTTAATTTGGGCCTAGGATTTTAGACTGCTTTAATCAGATTGCAACTGGGCCCTTTTCTATGAATAGCCTTTTTAGGTTAATTACGATCAAATCTCTCTGGTTTATTATAATGAGGAGATAGCACATTCTGTAAATGAAGGTAGTAAGGTAATAATATACATTTTTTGGCATTAAGTAACCATGCCTATCTTAATTACAACAAAAATCTTCTCACAACTGAAGGCAGGTTGGCTTAACTAACAAGCAATTAAACCAGGTGAAACTGTCTTAGGAGGTGACACTTGGCTATCTGACAAATGTAATAAATCTGTGAGATCTTTCCATTTTTGCAGCCTTTTTTCAGAAACCTTGAAACACAGAATGGATGTACTGACTAGATAAATGGTATGTGGGTTTTTCTTTATATAACGCATCATTTTTAGGGGTTTGTTGTTTTTTTTTTTTTTTTGAAGGGGGTGAGGAGTAACATGGTGCTAATAAGATACTGCAGGGATCAATGTTGTGTTTTCATCTTCAGTAACGACTAAGAAGAATGAGCATTTAACATTTTAATGAAATTTACAGGTACGCCTACAACAACCTGAGACTCTTCTTAGAAAAACAAAACTTTACAAAGAACCCCGGTGATCTGAAACAGGTATGGAGTACTCGGGGAGGGGGGAATCCTAAGGAGCACTTTTTGTGAAAGAGATGAGGAGGTTTGAGAGAAGACACGAGGGGTAAGTTTGTAGGTGGTGTAGCAGTGAAGATCTGGAGGGTTACGGAACAGTGGGGCTTCTCTTGCTGTGGTCCTGTGTATGCTGCTGGAGTGGGTCCGTGCTCTTGGAGAGGTACTTCACTGAAAGGGACAGTTTGGGGTGTTAGCGCAGCTGGCTTTAAAGTTGTCAGTAAAGTTCAAACAAAGTGTAAAGCTCAGTGCTTGCAGCATTTGTTTAATGCTAGGCCATTCCAGCATTTTACAAATAAAGTATGCCTTGTTCAGGATTTCCAACACAAAGCAACACAGCGTGAACCAGAGCAGGGAATACATTCCAGATGACTTAAAAAAAAATGAAAAATAGCATGGTAAGCAAAGATGAGGCTATGACTAATCAAATTGGCTAGTGGAGACTCTCTTATACTGCATTAAGTACTGAAATATTATGTACCAAAAGAAAGCTGGCAGGGCTGAATTAGTGAGAATGAGTCATTTATTAAAACTCTCAGGATGAGGAAGTAAGGCAAAGGGATATAGGGTGAATGGAGCATAAAAATCTTTATGAAAATGCAATTAATCTTAAGTCTGGAAAAGGACAGCAGAGCCTTCTGTTTTTAACTTCTGCTTTGCTACTGTAGATCAAGACACTTTATCCTGTTATTTTTTTCTAAATCAGTAGGAGAAAAATGAACCAGGCTTCCCAAAATCATGAAAGTGGCTTTAAAATCATGAAGTATAAATAAGCTCTATATGATTCTCTTGGCATTTTTATGTCTTCTGATTTTGGACTTTAAAACTATAATTTTCAAAGTAGGTACTAATCCTGACATCATGAATTGGGGAATCAAATAAACTGAAGCCAGGAAGCTGAGAATACTGAAGCAGTGGTGAACAAGCTATCAACTAATTAACTCCTCTGATCTCCCTCTTAATTGTGATAATAATGGGCTCACAGTAAAAGACTAAGTGATAAAGAAATTTGCAGTAACATAAATAAGGAGAGTGAACCATAAGGATGATGCCAAGCAGTGGTCCCTGGCAGCCTGTGCAGACGGAAAGGCTGGTTGGGCTGGTGCTCCCCTCCTGTTGATGCTCCTCTGGAGTCTGGAGGTGTTAGTCCAAAGTGGACCCCGCTAGAATACTTGCAGTGGTGAGCCTGGGCTCCTAGCACTAACTAATGCAGCCTACAGGTCTGATTTTAATGTGTTTTGATATTTGGTAGTTCAGACATAACTGCTGTCAACCAAAAATGTTTAGTACTACCAAAGTTGTGGGGAATTTGGGCTATTTTGTCTCCAAGACAGAGTCGTGGCTGTTTCTGCAAGTACTGCTGTACGTAATATTTCAGATTATTCTGACCTGTATCCTTGTAGAGAAGGAATTGAGAAATTGATATGTGGATGAGGTCTGCTGTCTGTGTAATAGTACAGCATCCCATTTTTCAAATGTGGGCACGACTGAGTACTTTAGATGAGGGCAACCTGCATTAGACAGTGATGGATCATCCTTTGGATTCTTTTTTTTATTTCTTCCCCCCCCAAATCTCTCTGAGGATTTTTATTACATATGATGAAAATCCAGGAGCAGCACATACTTTTGATCTGCAGGTAAATGGATTGGAGTTTTGAAAGAAGCCAGCTTAAGCACTAGGACCCTACACTGTAGGATGCTGTTCTTTGATTCTCAGCCTATTTTTAGTGTTTAGGGAAGCAAAAAATGAAAGGATTGAACTCCAGCCCTAGAGAGAAAGAGAGAATATACTACTTCAGCCAATCTATTCTGTGCAACTCAATTAACAATATAACAATATATTTCACCTGCCAGAAATGTTTATCTTCTTACTAATTAGCAAATCAACACCACATTTTGAAAGGAATTGTAGCTCGTAAAAATGTTTGCCTTCACAGATGCCCTGTGCAGATTGCATCACTTAGTCTTGTTGGGAAATAGGTTAAGTGTAGGACAAGGGAACATGATAATGTTGCTTTCTCCCCTCTTCTGCGCTCATTACCTCCCTGTTGCAGACTTTCTTTTGTTTCCAGTTGCTGGAAATTTGAGAAGGTGGAGGCAACCGCTGCAGTAGGCCTTGCCCTTACCCTCTTTGTTTCTGCTAGCCTTAATTAACCTCTCCCTAGGTTCACCAAATTTGTGATTAGAATTTTTTTTTTTAAGTTGGGCTTATGCTCACTAAGCAGGTTTTCTCATAGCTGTACTTGAAACCCCATTATTATAATTTTGAATGCTGCACTGTTTGTTCTAGAAACCCATCTTAGTAATTTATCCCATATCTCTATTTTTCCCTCATGGAAAATACAATTATTTTAATTCTTCTAATTGTTTTTCATTTCCTACACTCCAAATTTGTCTCTTTCCCCCAGGCATCTCTTCATCTTAGATCATTGACTGGAAAGGCCTTTTTGGCTCTTAATTCCTTATCTGTATTCCAAATGGACTAATATTGTACAGTGTTCAATAAAAAAATAATTTAATTTGTTATTTCTTTCATCATGCAGTTGTGAAATTGGCAGGCATTTAAGATGATTCTTTAGTTTTGGGGGTGCTAAGTGTGTCTTAGATTGAGATGTCGGCTTTAATGGAAAGTTATGTGAAACTTTGGGTAAGAATGAGCATTTGAATAAGTAACACAGGTATAAACCTGCACTGTTGTTCAGTCCTGCATGTAGCAGAAAACGTAGAGCCTTCCTTGCCTTATGCAGGGATAACTATCGTGTTGTTTCCCAGCTCCCACGGAGAGCGATGCACAGTGAATCGGAGCATTATATTCTCTCTTTGTTCTTTTAGTTATTTTGCTTAATCTCATGTAATAGCCAATTAACTTGATTTGCCTTCAGAGCTGGGGAAAAGTATAAATAAACCTGGCAGAAGAGTGAGGTGGGAAGAAGCAGAGAGGCTGGAGTCCTGGAGATGCCCTGTGTGAGCAACGGGAAATCAATTGCCATATGGTCAGTTATAAATAGGGCCATCACGCAGCCTCATCGCCTTTGACATGGCCAGGTTCTCTGCTCAAAATTCCTACTTGCAGATTTTCTTACCTTTGCTCACCCCGGCTAGCTTTTTTTAGGCAGAGCAGGCAAAAGTTTTGTTGGAGATTCTGGAACCTGCCACTCTCCTCCTGCAGCTGGGCATAGGGGTGAGCTGCCTGCAGCGGGGAGTGATGGTGGGACAGGGCAGGAGAGGACCGTCACCTGAAAAAGGGAGGGAGGCCTTAGGGTAGAGTCTCTCAAGCCATGTTTATTTAGAAATGTCATCTTTTTACTTCGGGAAATATTTTCCTGTGGAAAATTCTTGTTTGTGGTTGCCAAACCAGGGTTTTAGCAGTCCAGCTGGACTGCTGTGTCTGCAGGTGTGTTTCTGTCTGAAAAAAACAAAATTGCACTTGGGCAAGTGATTTGGAGGGAGATGGTGTGAGTCACCTCCTCGCACAAGCCTGGGGATCCAGAGACAGGGCTTGTGCTGATGTGCAAGGTGATGCCCCCAGCAACTACACCTTCTGTGTGCTTTTTCTGGCATCTTCTTTGACTCTCCAAGGTAAAGCAGCCCTGCTGCAGATGAAGAGATATTGTGAGTCAAAGCAAAAGAAAAAAGAATGATAATCATGCAGTAAACACAAAGGTCAGAAATTATGACCTTGTTTTTGTCCTTAGACACCCTCAGAGCTGCCAGGCAACCGAGCAGAGGTTTCAGGATTACAGCACAGATTGAGTTAGCTGTATTTGCCTGGGTTCTTTGTGTATGCGCTGTCAGATTTGGCACCTGTGAGCATAGCCAAGTGAGTAGCTTAGTGGGCAGGACGCTGAGGTATGGTTCTAGGTCATAGAAAAATGTCAGGGTTTATTACACCTTACAGCTTTTTTGTGTGTTCTTTTTATTTTCTACATAGCTCTGGTCTCTTTATTTTCTCTTTGGCTCACACACGACTTTTGCTGGTTGATTAACTGAATATCTGGATGTCAGAGAAGCTTTTGAGTGCCCTTGCACCAGTGGTCAGAGTCCTACTTTCTGTCTGCCTGCAGATGAGGCAAGCTCTGGGTTTGCTTTTGTTGAGTGTCTCGGAATGCAATCCCTGCTCAGAGACTTGAAACAGAATTACACCCACTATATCATCCAAATTTGTCATATATAAATATAGATGTTGAGATGATTAAACACATTAGCAATTTTCAGTGGTTCTTTAATTCCATCATTCATTATTTTTATTTGATGAACCTCTTTCTTATGAAACTTATTAAAATGTTGGTATAAATCTGTTCCAAATTCCCTTGATGACTGTGTTTATACAAAATGATATACATAATGATCTGCTTTTGAGACTGCATTAGAAATGTGCATTGGTTTTTCAGTTTGTAAGAGGCTGTGTATCACTCTCATAAGAAATAATGGCTAAGATTTTCTTTTTACATTAGGGAGCTGCAGGCACTCAGGCATGGACTTTCCCTCCGTCTGAGTTGCACCCAGTGCTTCCTAAAGACTCCCATAATATCCTTAAGAGTTGGGCCAGATCCTGCAGCAGCACCTGCAGGCAGCCCTCCCTTAAGCATGTCAGAGAGCACTAGACAGGAAAGGAGACATAATGGGCAGGATCCGTCCGCTGAACTTTGCTGTCCAGAAGTTATAACTTTAACTGAAACCATCACTTAAGCACCCGCGTAACCAGTGGACAGGTACTTCCAACAGCTGATCCATTTAGCTGCCTTTCAGTACGAGCTCCTTCTGAGGTTGCCTTGCTCCCTCC
Organism: Charadrius vociferus; assembly: GCF_000708025.1. Lineage (NCBI taxonomy): Eukaryota > Metazoa > Chordata > Aves > Charadriiformes > Charadriidae > Charadrius > Charadrius vociferus. The sequence goes on along the minus strand of NW_009646736.1, from coordinate 7,216,804 downwards.
GTTGACTATAAAGAGAGCCTAGACAACTATTTGAGATTAAACACATAAGTAATCAGACAATTAAAGTAAAATGAGTTGAACCCCTCCCTGAGGGATTTTGCAGCTCTGTTGCCCAGTTAGGCTCTGCCACTAGTTAGAGATATGGACTACATCCTGTCTTTTGGTTTACAAATTTCACTTTAAAAAAAAAAATAAATTAAAATGCATTTGGCTTCTCTTACACCTTTACAGACTCATGAAAGGCATTTGGCTTTCAGATATTTGCTGAGCAATATAGTGAAGTGTGCAATTACATCTCAGATTGAGTTTAAATAATAATAAAAAAACTCTCACTGATATCAATGGGTAAATGCTTCAGGTCCTATTTTATTTATAATTAAATCCTCATCTTTCTGAAAACAAACACACAGCTGCCTCAAAGCTTCTCTAAAGTGGAAGATCACAGAAAGTATGGGTATTTTTCTTTCCCCATAGCCTTCAGAGATCTGATGAGCTTGAAGTTTTATTTTTGTCTTTAATGGCACTTTATTAATTTTTCTTCCATTAATGTTGTCTAAATACCTTCTTAGAGCCATAAAAACTGGCACCTGCAACAGACTGGCATGAAATTGTGTAACTTAATCTACTCCCCAAATAAATTGTTCATAACTATATCTTTGGCAACCCTACTTTGACCAAGTCTGTCAGAAAGCTGGTTCTGTATAATTAGCAAGAAGGAAATATCAGACAAAATGGATCTGTTATACAGCAAAGATACACTGAGTTGTTTGTCTTATAGTCCATGAGGCATTGTCCACAAAATTTCTAGAATTTACTGTGGGGCAATATGTTTCTACTCAAATGCATTTGGTTTTCACACAAAAAAGTAATTTCTATTTTGACTCTTAACAAAATATTTATAAATGTCTTCATTAGTGTCATAGAATCCTTTAGTAATCCTGTGAACAAGATACTTATCTTGTTGATCATCAGATTTTTAAAGTGGAAGAGTGATGTCTTTTCTCTTGCCATTACATCAGCTATTGTGCCATCACATTATTCATGCTGACAACTCATATGGCCTGGCTGACCACATATTCTTAAGAAAAAGGTTGTTTTCTTGTAAATGTTTTTGCTACTAATTTAGTGTCTTGCTGCTTTAAAGTTACTGATGAGTATCCAGCAAAGAATTTATTTTCCTGGTAATGAAGTGTTTTTAATCTACCTACGCTAATCCTTTCTCTCCCTCTCTCCTCTCCCCTTCCTTCTGCCCATAAGATAGGAAAAAAACCCCACCTTGTTGCAATGTTTAAGTTCTGTATAGAGTTGTCTGCGGCTTTTATGTTTGGTTTGATTTTCTTTCCTGTCTCGTAAGGAATTGTACATAAGGAGGCAAATCATTCATAACAAACTCAAAGGAGTAAGCTAAATCAATACTAGCTCCATTGTATCAATAGAGCTGAAAAAAAGGTGAACGTTCTGTTTTAATAATAGCTTTCTTAAATCCATGTAATTAAAATGGAGCAAAAGCTGTATGTTTCCTTGAGGCCACAGGTGGTATATAGGAATTAGTAAAACGAAAATACAGAGTTTAATATGAGTCTGATTGGCATTTCTTTTTCCTACTTGGATTTTAGTGTAACTGATTCCTAGGTGGAAATATATATATATATTTTTTTTCTTGAATTCAAATTTTATGTTGTCCTTCTAAACATACCTACATAGCCATTTGCAAACGCCCCCAAGCCTTGGGTGAGAATGGATTGAATGAGGATTACTTAGTGGGTCTTACATAAAAATGAATGTTCTTAAAATATCCACCTTGAAAAAAAAGAAAAGCTCTTTCTCCTGGGAGTATCCTCTCTAATTATTCATAATTAATAAATAAACAAAGAACTGTGTAGTTCTACAGCAAGTAGTTATTAAAAGGCTCTTAGAACTAAAAAGACTTCCTGGTCAGAAAGCAGATCCCCAGCTGTGCTAGAAGAATGTAGTACTGAATCCACAGAAAATTCTACAGGTTTTTTTTGTGTGTTTCTGAGTTCAAGACAGATCACTTAGGAATGGAACATCACTTTTTAAATGGTTTGAAGCCCACACAGTTTCACGCAAGCAACCCAACTTGATCCTGAACTTGTAGGGTGAAGCTCCTGATTTTTAATGCATTAAGTGGAAGATGTCTTGGCACAGGATTTGATTGATAACAGCCCTCATGGTTTGGGGAAGAAGAGATCATGCATGGCTGGGGCCATGGGTAACAGTGTAGGCTGCAGGAATTCACTGGGTAGTTATGCAATTAGATTTTTCAGGTAGGACTTCAGAAAATGCAGATGAAGGTGGCCAGGGACCACATGCCAACGTGTGTAGAGTGTGCCCCATGTCACTTGGCACTGCTGGACACATGCAGTGTCCATGGAGGCAGGAGAGCAAACCTATTTTTCCTTCTGTTGTTGGGTTGTAAAGCCAAGAAAAAGCTTTATTCTGTACTTACTCTGGCTGGAAACGTGCCACAGCAGTGCATGGGAAGTGGTCTTATGCTCCTCCCTGCGAGAGGCTGCCCGGTCCCAGGGCACCCCTGTTGCAATATAGCTCACTGGTTCCCTTTCTCCCCAGGGCTGTGACTGGCTCAGGCTGCCCTGTCCTCTTCCACTGGACCCTCCGTGGACCCCAGATTTTCTGTGTATCCTCAGGATTTGTTGTAAATGTACCCTGTCTTGTTATCATTTCCTTAGCCTGCAGAACCACCACCCAGCTGTAATCAGCTCAGTGTTGCCAAACTACTGGAATAAGGGATTATTCAGGCTCCTGTCCCTGCAGAATAACTGTTATCTTATTTGCTTCTGTACTGGACCTTCCAACCCCTACACAGCACGGTGAAGGACAAGGTTTTTCTTTATTGATTCAGACACTACTGTTTTCTTTTTTTGGATTGTTATATTGAACACTCCCTTGATATTCTTTGCTTTGTTATTTCTTATTCCCACAATAAATAACTCCTTCGGATTTCTGTAAAAATGGCCCATGTAGCAGGCAGTGAAAAGATCTTGTAGACAGCAAAAGGCATGGGAACCCTTTAGTTAAGCAACATACCTTTTGGCCTGAAGATCGTGCTTTCTTTAGAGCATCTTTGTCTTTCACGTGGGTTGCGGTCAAACCAGAACACTGAACTCCGAAGCGTCCTTTTTAGTTTGGGTGCCAAGAAAAGTTTGTCCCAGCATTACACTGGGTTGCAAAGAACAGTAAGAATGCCAAACAAAATATGTAAAAATAAAAATTAAACATGCAGCCTATCGAGCACTTTAACACCCTGAAAGGAAAATATAGGTTGTCTCCTCTTAAGGGAGAGCCCTGGCACGCTGCAGTCAGGCCCCACTCTTGTGGTTTCTTTCTTTCTTTTGTCCTTGGCTTCACATATTCCCCCTCCATGCATAACCATTTAATCGGGCAGAGTAGAGACTGCTATATTTTTGATGGCCACCAGCAATTAAATAGAGACTTCTTGTAGGAATAAGGATAGATATCCACTGAATGCAAGAAGGAATTGAATTTTTGTGCTAGTTGCCACTGCAGTTTAGAGCATACCGGACAAGAATCTGTAGTAAATCCAGAAGAGATTTACTTCCTGGGGAAGTACTCAGCAGTGTGTGGTGGTACTTCCAGTCTGAAACCCATAAACAGTCATGGCATGAAAAATATACATGAAAAGAGAACAGTGGAGGAAGTCAGGCATGACATTTCAAACATTGGAAGTTTTTTCCTTTTCTTTTAAAAGAGATCTTTAACATATAACTACTAGACCTTTGCTTGTGAACAATGTAATTATACATCCTAGACCCACACCTGTTGAGAGGAATTTATTAGTACTTATGGAAAGAAAAACGAGGAGCTGAAGGTGTTGACCTCTCTTATTAAAATTGACTTACTAGTGTTTGTACCACCTGTTGCTGCAGTGTTTAATCAGTCTTTTTAGATTGGAGTAGGTATTAGATTAGTACCAGATGTTTTCAAACTTTGCAGTTATTCCAGTCTTTAAATCAGGGCTCCTTTAGAAATCATTAAAGAACATAGCTCAGTACCTTCAACTCTGCTAAGTTTTGAGGAGGAGAAAATTTACAAGCTACTCTCTTCTCATATAATCAAGGAAGACAAATCGTCAAATAGATCAGAAGGATCTTCTTTTGAGCTTGGCTATTTATATACCATAGTCCTCCTCAGGAAAGCATTGACACGGCAGGATGATGAGTCAAAAAACTCAACAGAGGAAATGCATGTAAGCACAAAAGGTCAACTTCTCTTAATAGTTTCAAAGAGAAAAACCTTGTCACAGATGGTGAAGAAAGACAGACAAGATTTAAGAGTGTGGTTTAACCAGGCTGCATATGTGTTAACTTAACGTCTCTGAGAATTGAACTTGTTCGTTCAAGACAAGCGTACTTCCACAATCTGTCCTGCATGAGGGAGGTCCCTCTTCCAAGCCCCTAACTGGTCCTAGAATTACCACTGAGAGCCCAAGTGCCTTCCCCTGTGGGAAGGGGAGCGTGGGGGGAACAGCGTGGCTCTGACACAGACAGATCCCCCTTCCTCACCATCCATTTTTTTACAGTTGTTATGAATGAAGTGCACTACAACAGTGGGGACTGATAACACAAAGTGGTACTTGGGTGCTCCTACCACTCCGTGTGGTGGATGGTGTTTGGAGATGCTCCTGGAAGGAAAGCAAGGAAAGGAAAGAGTTAAAAATGTTTCCCAAGGATGTGTCTGACAGTAAAGCAAAAATTGCTTCCCTCTCCCCTAAAAGAGCTAAAATGCTACGGCATGCTGCAATCCAGTCAGCTCAGGATCCCTCATCATCCACAGCACTCCTAATGAGGGCCTGCTAAAATGCGGTAAGGCAGAAGGAGGCACTGGCAAACCCTTGTGACTGGAGCCCTCATGCTGCTGGCCCAAAGTCAGCCTTCCTCATACCACTACGGCTTTGAAGTGCGAAGTGCTGGAGTGGGCCCTGCAGTCTGTCATATGTGGGAACAGTATTTGGTCCAGTCTTTGATCCTAGGTCCCCTAAAGAGGAATTATTCATAATGAATAATTAGTAACAGCTCCTGTGAGATGCAGGTGACTGCAGGCTCTGAATGCTCCCCGTGTGTGTAGCACAAAGGACAGGAGCAGTACCCCTCTGTTTTAGCAGAAGGCATGCCTATATATTTATATATTTTTTTTTTTTAAATGTCTGTCAGATTGGGCTGGTAAAGCTCACCTGCAGTGTGGTGTGGTGTAGATTATGTTTAACAGGCTTTGCAGAATGAATTGTTGGGGTGTTTTTTCTTTAAAGGTTGAGAGGCACTTGGGGTGTTATTTTCTTTCAAATTAAGACACTTTCACATTGCAAGAGAAGCAAAAGAAATACTCATGCCTAAAACTCTTTTATATTCTGGATCTTGTTTCTTGTTCTTTAGTTGTGATACAGTATGTTGAAATAAGAAATAAATATATGGTCATGGAAAAAGTTTTATTTTAACTATGATAAGCACTTGTTTATGACTTACGCATGTGAAGTATTTTCCCTCTCCCACATCCTGTAGAGTGGACTCGAATTTCCATTTCTACGCATACATCAGCAAAACAATATAATACAACAACATTGCAATGTGTCAGGATTAAAATAGGAAGTAGATCTTCACTGTTCCCATTTTTAGGGAAACTAGAGACACAAATGTAAAATGCCTGAATAAATGTGCAAAATACACAGACAAATATTTTCCCCTTGAATGTTAAACCAAAAAGGAACTACTTTGTTCATTGCCGTGCAAGAGTAACTGGGAGTGGCAAGGAGCGTGTTCCGCAGGGGAGCGCTGCCAGGGATTTATATTACATAGGAAACCATTTGTTTCATGTTTTACAAACACATTCTGAAAATATCTTCTTTTTTTTTTGTTGAAAAGCAGTGCAGTAAGAAGCAGTGTTTTAAAGACGTATATATATGAAATTAGATTCTTTCTTATGAATCCCCTTAGGTTTTTTCAGATACTGTTGTTTTACCTTTTCGCTGGTAAAGGTTGAAACATGAGAGGTAATGTCACAGAAGGGTGTCATGCAACTTTGAAAAATATATTCCACCATGGCAATTCTTGCTTAGAACCCGAGTTAAAGCTGACTGAAGTTACTAGGAAAATTTCATGCTGTCAGTGAACACGGATTCATGATATTCACATGGAAGACTTCTGCTTGCATAAAGCAGCCATGGATTCTTTTGACTGTAACTGAGCAGATAATTCACAACAAAGAATTAATTTGCTTTTGGATTCAGTATGCGGTATCATCTAGGCGATTTGATGGCTTGCATTTTTTCTGAATGCAGGACTTGATATTTTCCTTACATATTAGCTCCTCTTATAGCTAAACAACATGTATGTGAATGGAAGTTTATTTTACTTAGAGAAAGCTCTCAACCTGAATGTATTTTTTCGTTCATATGTCCTAATAAAAACTTTCTTCAGGCAAACTTTTCTGATATGATAATGGGGATAATATATGAACTGAAGAGACTCAACTGCAACTTATTTGGAAATTGTTCAGTCCTCCCCACCACTCCTCATCAAGACTTTCTGCTCGGTTTGTTGAGGACACTGGTGTATGGAAAACAGTAACAGAATTTTCCAGACACTAGGCTTTGTCTTTACTATATTTATATAAACTACTTAACAAACCTAAATTCAATTACATTGTTTTTGTTTAAGACAGAAAAAGGTACTTCCCGCTAAGAACTAGCTAGTGCTGATAGACACTGACAAACTTGTAATATTTTGAGAGACCTTGGTGTGCTAAATTATATATTTCCACTTAGGGAATTGTTCAAGAGAGCAGTAATAGTGTAAGCCCATAGGTGTTATGGTAAGTACATCCATCGTGTCAGAACAGTTGTATTTAATAAAGCTTTATTCCCAACTACGGAGAGCTTTTAAGATGTTTTCCACTTGGGTAACTGTTTTGTTTTGTGAGTTTTAAAGATTCAGTTATTAGTTTAGGGAATTTGAAACTAAAATCCAAACTGTAAAATATTGTATCAAATATTTAGATTGGTGTGAGCTGAGTTACATGGAGACATGTAGTAATAGTTCTTACACAACACAGAACAACTGTTATAGCACCACTGTTAAATGGAAGGTCACAATATTTCACACAAAATAGGGAGTTTCTAGGAACATGTTTAACTCAACTTTAGGTAATAGGATTGTACAATGCTTTTTATTATCCGTTGCCTGGTTTTAGCAATGCCTGATTTCATGCCATGTAACTTGTGCTTCACAATATAAAAGAAAAATACAGACTTAGTAAATGAATTGATGCAATTCAATTTTGTTCAAAACTGAATTTTTTGAAAATACAGAAAAATCTGTTCAGTGACTCAGTGGGAAGATGGTCACCACCACTCAGTGCCAATGTATTGTGTACAGAAAGATAAAGGTCATTTTACTCTTCCCCTTCAGTACACTGCAGAAGTGGTAATAAATGCAAAAGCAGCAATCTTAATACAAATGACAGAAATATTTGGGCACTGACCTTTCTTCTAATGAATGGCTTCTTATCAGAAAAGTTGAGTTTGTTTTTTTGTCAAGTAACATGGGCATAAATAAATAATATGAGATGTTGGAGAAGAAAATACTGAGATTACAATAGAATGATAGCTGCAGATTAGGCTGTTTGGCTTTAAGTGACCATAACTGATATCAGTGACTTGGTTATCACAGAGAGCAGGCTGTTTGTTACTACCTGTAAGTCATTTTTGATCCGCATTGCTGGTCTTCGCAGGTCTAAAGTCAACTGCCTAAATTCCTAAGTTTCTGTGGCAAATTATTTTGTTGGGTGGCACCTCTAGAGGTTTAGGGTCAGTCACTGGTGGATACACCATGCAGGTACTGTAGGACTTCTGAACAGGAAAGGTATGCTCCGACCACCCCAGCTTGGGGCCTCCCTTTGCTGTAAGGCAGGTGAGAGTCCCAGGAAACATGCTCTCTGCAATGTCCTAGGTGAGTTGTTTGGTGGGGTAAAATGTTCGCAAAGACCTCATCGGAAATTTCTGCAAGTAGGGAAAAGTTCTCTGGTGGACAACACTGAAGTATGTCCTTGTCCTCTTGCCTTGGCGCTAATGCTCCTCAGTGTCAACACAGTTCGAGCCTTACGTAGCATCTGTGAGTTGGGTATTGTGAAACTCAAATGCATAGCAAAGGTCTCTGGTTTTGTCCCGTTCCCTGATTTGAGTTGCCTTCCGCCTTTTAGGTATAATTGGTATTGGACCAAAGGTTACTCTGTTTTTTCAAGTCCTCTGGTGTGAGGCACAACAGAAAAGGGCAGCTGTGCCGCAATTCACTTTCATTGGTTCAGAACAGCTTTCTTAATTTGACTGTGGCCAGAAGTATCACGAGAGACTACACTTAGGGTGAGATGTAATTCTCTTTCTCTACAGAAAGGCGGCACATAAAACTTTCATCTATCGGGTCTTTTATAAAACAAACAACAAACAAAATATCTACATAATAGTCTGTGGTTTAGAAACAAGGATTTTTTTTTTCCTCTCTCCTTCTAGTTTCCATTTGTCAGAGATAGGCTTATTTGTGTTTTATGATTTGTTTCGTTGTTTTATTTTTTATAAATGCTTTTTTAAATTATTAAAGCCATGAATAAAATGAGGACTAAGTAATTGGGTGCTTTTTAGGGAATAAAAAATATATCAAAGGAATCAGACAGAAATGGAATACGTTTATTGTATTTTTCTCTGATGTGCGAAACAATATAATCTTTCATTATAGAAAAGGAAAGTAAAATGCTTTTTGCATTGTTTTGGGTAGAAGCAAATGTAAGACTTTAAAATGCATTTATCAGGAAGTGGATTCAGCTTCCTTTAGGCAATAGCATCTTATTTTAGTACTGAGTGTAGATTTAATCTGAACTTAATAAAGGTTAGATCTCTTAAAAGCTTTCCTCTCATCTCCACATCAAAGTACAAATCCAGTTAATTCTCTGAGATAATGACAGCACAATGAAAGTATATTTGTAAGTTGACTCTATAGCTCAGTATCTATAAAATACTTTCAGAGGTTTCATGACACTGTAGATAAAACTGGAACCTCAAATGCAATGTCAAATGAAATAGATTTGCAGATCTCAAATCATTTAGAGATTTCACAAAATTTTTGCACTGAATGGGTATAAAGTGGATGATCTAGAATTCTGGTTGTGAAAAATCTAAGGCAGGCTTATATCTCCACAATTTCAGCTTGCAGCAGCCAGGATGTGGGATGCCTACATTCAAGTCCCTCCCAACTTGGATATCTGAGGTCAGAATGTCTAACCACTGGGCTACTGCCTAATCCTTCCAAATAACTTCCGTTTTGTATCCCAAATAATCTGATATTCAATAGAGGAAGGAACCTGAATTCCATTGTTCTGCTATTGAGCCATTCTTTCGCTCCCAAGAACAGACATTAATCTAACATGGAGGAAAATAAAGAGAAGAATTCGGATGAGTGCCAGAGGCTGGCTATGTAAACTGGAGACTTGGACACTCTCCTGAAAGGCCGAAAAGCCTTCTGCGTCAAGTCCTGTCCTGCACCCTAGGTGAGCCCTGTTTACCAGCCTATATTTTATGCAAGGGACATGTATTATGTATTATATCACTTTCTTCATCAACTTGTTTATCAGATATCCTTTTGCCTGAATTTAATGAAAACTTGTGAACGTTCTAGTTCTGAGAAAAAACATTTTTCAACAACAAAAGTATTTTTTGGAGCTCTGTTCTGGATGGCTTTTCTACTGAAATAAAAAATTTTCATTCAAATGAAAATTCTTTCATCTAGTTCACTAGCAGAATAATTCTGGGGAATGGAAAAGTTACCTCTAACCCCCTGCTCCTGCTGTGTATCAAAAAGGATAACATTAAAGAATCACCCACAAATAGATCCACCATAAAAAGACTTTATATTGATTTGCTAGGTTACTATGTAATTTTTTTTGCATTAGAGAGAAGTGGTTGTTCTAGATGCATTTAAACAAATCAATTCTCTGGCTGTTTGGTTTGCAAGAATTTAAAAGCATTTCATACTCTGTCATTATAATCTTTTAAAAAATAAAAATAATTTTAAATTGTTTTACTTCCAACCTGTTTTGGTTGAATGCATTTGTGAAAACCTTCTTACAATGAAAGAAATTTGGATGAAAAGAAAACAATTTTCTCCTCCCTAAATCAATCTACCATCTCTTTTTGCCTTCTGAAATACTGCATTCTTGCAAGCAGTAGTCTCAAAGGGAATTCAAAAAGCCTGATTTTGGCAATTAAGTGAGCTGACTTGACTTTTTGCACTTTCTTGAGGCTTTTGAGGGAGACAAGTTGTTGGAGGGAGAAAAGAAGATATTGCTCTGAATTGTCATCCAGAAGAGCCTACCTTTTCCAGAGACTATGGAGGAGCAATAGGAAAACTAATTTCCTAATTCACATCCTGTGATTTCAGAAACCTAAATTATGTGGACGGATACCTTTTAAAGGATATCTTACAGTGGTGTTACAGCAATCTTAGTGGAGGCACAATTACGAAATTTAAAACTTTTCACAAATCACCTTGGCACTTTCAGTGCCCCTCTAGTTTTTCTGTACTTTCCTACAACTACGATGTGTTTAGAGGTAGTTTGAAATACAGAAACAGGTATAACCAGAGGAAATAATTTTGGCTATTGACCTGTAGGTATTCAGTAAATGAGTTTTTGTTCTTAATTGCTTTGTGCTTAGTATGTGAAAGTACCTCACTGAGTAAACAGGAAAAAGAGACTTCTGTACTCACAGTCTGAATGTTAATGAATGACAATAATTTTTATGGCATATATTGTACATATGATTGGAAAGAGGCATAAGTAAAATCATGTATATGGGCATTAAAGTAGTCCTTAATTACAGGAATGTGATTATCTACTCCCATTGGTCGGATGTTCAACTTGTCAGAATTCATTTAGCTCTAATTTCTGGAGCTGTCTTTCATAGTTTTTGAATATATATTTAGGGATAAGAAGTAGAACATTAAAAATGTTTTAACACTGCATTCCAGAATCTTATAGACAATATTGAAGGAGTGAAGTTTTCTAGGAATAATTTAACTATGTTGAAGGCAGATAGATTTGAAATTGTTTTCGTGCATGAGGATTCACAGAAGAAGGCCTTTGGGAAGGAGATGAAAGGGGCATGAAAGCTGGCATGGCTGGCAGAGCAGAAAGCATGAGAAGAACGTAAAAAATGACCAGGGCAGTTGGGTATCATGGCTGGTTCCTGCAGCTCTGAGTGGAGAGTTTGTGTCTGGTGCAGTGAAACCATCCGAGAAGTTGATACCATTGAATCTGTAACTGACGGGGATACTTTTGGCTGTCTGATTTTTGATGCCTGTTCTTTTCCAAGAAATACCTCATTTAGTATTTCAGAGAGAGCTAGAAGAGATACTTGGATTACATATACACTTTGGGAACAATTTTATGTGTTTGAGCTTTGAGAATATTAAAGTAGGAATTTTATAAAAGGAGGGATGTGTGTGAAGTATTTCCCAAATTAACTTCAGGCAAACATAAATGCCTAATCTTTTAGGCAGCACTGTTGTAAATTTGACACTCTTATTTTTGACATACGTCCTACACTTTGTGCACTGTACATTTTCACTCCAGAGGCAACTATCAACAAATATTTGCTGTGAAAGGTAAAAGTAAGATAGTGGGAGAGATGGATGAAGGAGGGGATAGAGAAGAGATTGATATGCTAAGCCAGAGATAAAGCACTGTTGTCCTGAACCTCAGAAGACCAAGTCCTCTATACTTCAGTTAGTCCCTGGGACTTTTGGGTATGCAGCAGCAGTCAGAATTTGTCCTTTGCCTTGCAAATGATTGGCAGGTTATTTAAAGGCAAAGCAGATGCTTCTACCTAATTGAATGCAAAAAATTAGTTTGAAAGGTCTTTCCATTGCCCCTTCCAGTTTTGGTAGAGCAACAAAGGGTAGTGATGTTGAAAAGAACATGCATATTCCATTTGTACTGTCTCTTCATCTAATGGCAAAACATAATTATTTTAGTAGAGGTAAACTTTTGTGCTCCCGGGAGTCCTTAAGTAATTTTTGGATTAAATGGCCGTACTTAGTTTTCTCTTGTAAGTGGTGTTGCTCCACTCTCAACTTAATTATAGCTTGTTTGAGTAAGCTTCTGTGTAATGTCAAGTTTTCCCAAATGGCTCTAGAAGGTCAGCAAAGGTCTGCCGTTAATACTTTCCACAACAACTGAAAGGCTTTCCTTGTTTAAACAACAGTCAGGGAGAACGCAATTAGATACAATTACCTAATTCTTCTTCTTGTAGTGCTCAATGGCAACTGTCAAAGTAGTGGAACAGTAAAGATTAGAGTTTAAGAAAGATGTTGCTTTGGAGAGTAAGTTTATTGAAACTCTTAAAGCAGTAATTGATCTCGCTTAGCTACCTTGCACGCTGCCAAAGAGTGAAAGCATAAAAATGCAGGAAGAAAATACTTTCAAGAAATCACAAATTGAGGAAAAAAAAATTAGATATGTTTCAGAAATTCTATCAAGACCATCATTTTGGAAAAAACATAGAAATTGACACAGTGGATGGGGTTAACAAACCTCTGTAATCTGGTACCCTGTACCTGGCAGTTTCTAGAAACGACCTGCATGCAAACACATGATTTCTCTATCATAATAGACTTATGTTCCAAATAGTCAAGTAATTATTTTGAGCAAGGCAGAGATGTTTCAGAAGAAGGTGAGAGAAACTTCTTAAATTCTGACTGCTATGGGCTGGCTTGGACTCTTTGCATAATGCTTAATTTGATTCTTAAAATAGCTGTTTCCATTGATTATTATAAACTAAGTTGAACTAAAGGACAGGGGGAAACCCCAAATGTAAGAACAATCTTGAAACAAAACATTTTCTTTCAATCAAGAAAGACAAATCAGTTTGGTATAAAGCAGATTTTTTATTTTCAGTACGATTTTGACCAATTAATGAGAGCAATTTCTATGCCGGTTTTCTGACCTCCTTTCTATACCCTGTCTCAATATTACTCATGTAACCTGGCCGTGGTGAAATACTGTTGTTTTCACAGTTATCTCCAGATTCTCCCGAAGCATGAGTTTGATTCTCTTTTTTTCTCTTTATTCTCTCATGTACCTGAAAGGGGTCTCCTTACCCACATTTACTTCCCTGGGTTTCTATCACAGTCTTGTTCATAATGACAGCACTGAGTTTTCAGACAATATCTTATTTTCTGATGATTTAATGTCCCCACAGTCATACATTAAGGTAAATGCATTCTATATTTTTTAAATAAAAATAAATGGCATCAAACCAAATACTTCCAAGTGAGAAATCATCACTTATTTCTACAATGATATTATATCAAGTGTGGATTTCTGGGAGTTTGAAAAAAGTCAACAGTTTTCCCCTTTTTAATTGATCTTTTTTTCAGTTGGATTTTTCTGCTGCTCTTCATCTGATCACTTTGGGATTCTTTTTCTTTTCTTACAAACAAGTCCTCCTGGCGCTGCTGGCCACAGCAGAGAAAGGAGCAGAGCCAGAATGCCTCCTGCGTTTTTCCCTTCTGACTCCTTTGAAGGCATCCAGCTTCCCACCGGGAGCATGTAAAAAGCTGTCTCTGGGCTGCTTGCAGTGAGGAGCTGTTTGCCGCTCCAATCCTGAAAGAAACCAGGCAGGATGGTCTCCCGCAATTAATCACCAATATAGGTTTTTATATGTGTTTTTCTGTTAAGAATATCAGGATGATGTGTAATATTTACGTAATGGCACTTTTTTTTAAATTCTGATGCTAAGTTCTTAACTTACAGCACATAGGCAGCTGCTGGCAGTGAAAGTGGAAGTGGTTATTTAGGAGTACCACACATGGAGTGAAGTCGTGCGCTTTCCTCTGCGGTACTGCCCGTGTTCTTGGCCTGCAAAGCAGAAGGACCACCTGTAAGATCGAAAGCGAGGTCTTTGCTCCGTGCCTGGGCTGTTCCCCAGCGCTCTCCCGAGCCGAGGCGAGTGCTGGCCGTGCCGGGGTGGACACCTGCCCACCAACAGCAGCGCTCGCCGCACCAACTCATTTTACATAGGCTGCCGCACACCTGCCAAATGGCAGTAACTTTAATTTACTGTCAACCAGAGACGTAAGCCGGATACACAGCAAGTGACCCAGCAGGGCAAACCTTCAGATCACCTTTCCAGTCCCATGGGCCAGCTATTTCTCAGTGGTGGTTTCTCTGCATTTTAAAGACATCGACATGTGTTAAACAAAACCAAGTGCAAACCCCTTTTGTACTCATCTGGCAATACTCTTAAATGCTGTGACTTAAAAGGGAAAAGGACAGATCACTCCAGTATTGTTAGAGGAATTTTGGGTGGCATACTGGTATCATGGGATTGAGGTGAATGATATCTCTTCTTACACAAAGTAATCTGAAGTTACAAGGTAGAAACATCCAGTTGAAAGGCTTTGACAAGGTAATGAGAATTATTTTCTGTGGTAATAAATAATTTCTCCTCATTGCAATAACATTTTTAGTGATGGTATCTAAGATATACCACAACATTCCCTCCCCATGCATACATACAAACCCTGTTCAGTTTTATGTGTCATGTGAAAGTTAAGGTTCCTTAAAAAACAAAAGATGTTTTCACTTGGTTCTTGTTGTGATTTCAATGAATACAATTCTGTAAAGTTTCACTTTTATCAAATGGTAGAAGTTAACTATCTTCATGGCTTTCTACAACCACTCTTCATGCCAAGATGTTTTATTGAGCTCTAGCACTTTATAGTATTGGAGAGCTCTGGCTTTAAAGGTGATCCTAAAAGAGATGACATTAATGTGATCAAGCTGGACCACATACTCAAAGCCCACATCACTCATTTTTTCCATGTGATCTGACCTATTGGCAAGACTAGTGGTTATTTTAGTGCTGCAGTCTCCAATTTTGTCTAAAGCTGCCCATATCAAGAACTGTGTCATTAATGGGCCTGATATATGTTATACCATGAGAGTATGTGAAAACTGCATCTATTCAAAGAAAATGCAGTCAATGCGTTTTGAGGAACTGTCATTGTCACCAGAAAGAAAATGTCTTACTGCATTTGAGTACTATTCCTGAAGGAAAAAAAACATTTCCCCCCCTAGTCAATCTTGTTTTCTCCTGAGGGGAAAACACGTGCTTCGCCAAGGAGCTTAATATCAAATGGCATTTTCCAGTTTTCACTATTTGATCTTCCACTGAATGGTTTTCATGCAAGAGGCTAAATTTTGTGCTGTCATCTTTGTACACCTTTTTGACTTCTGACTATACAAATGTAAATATGACTGTGAAATGGTCACCAATATGTGCAAATGGAAAATTTTGTTCTGGAGGTGGAGAACTTTTAACTTCTGCTTTGAGAATAAGCATTTGCTTTCAGTTGGTACCATGCAGGTCCTGCACCTACAAAGCTTGTGCAAACAATTCCAAGAGCTGAAAGATGTGGGATGCCTCAGAAAAAACAAATCTGAATGAAAGAATGGTCACCATAGATGCGTGAGCACACTCTTCCCTTTACCGTGACTGCCTAGATCTATTCAGCCCCACGGGTTTGTGAGCCTTTTGGCCTGGCTTTCAGATCCTTCTTTCATTTTCTTTAATAAACTAGGTCTAGATGAGAAGTGTTTTCCATGGGTGCGTAAGGATAGGAAGCATGTTGTGTTCCTTCCTTTCCTAACATAAATATATGGCAGCAGTCTTTGTTCTGTGGAAGAGGGACAGAAATGGGAAGGAAACTTCCCAAGAGCAGCCCCAACACGAAAGTGGTGTTTTGGCATGGTGGTTTTCATCCTCTGGCATCAGCTCGTTCCTGCCTCTGACAGCGTAGCCCTGCATTATTCATACCCGCAGGGCTGTGAAGTCGGGGCCACCGTATGATCTGTACCGCGCTGTATGTCAAAACAAGTCACCAGCCCACAAAGGTTTGCTTCCCTGGAAGAACCTGTGGGATGTATCGTGAACCAGATCCGTCCTTGCCGCAAAGGGATTCGTAGCTCGTTCCACAGCAGTGCTTTTATCTCAGGTGCCACAGATTAAAAGACATCGGTGAATTAATTATAAGTTGGCTTCAGTCAGTGAGGCTGCTGAGTGGTCCTCCATACATGTGCTTTATAAAGCAAACAGGACATGTTGATTTCTGCAGAAGCAGCTCTTAGCAGAAATTTTTTTGTTCTCTAGTTTTGGAAGGAGTTGTTTTATCTGTAAGTACTCTATCTCTGGAAGACATGAGCTGCATCAAACTTGCTGTGTGCAGTTTTCTTCTGCCAATCAACTTCTGGAGGGTGTTTCTGTCTGGAGGCGATCGTTGGTATTCTTTATGTTTTGCGGTTTGAAAGAGGAGGACGTGCATTTATTTCACTACTTCTGTCTCCCTTTCTCTCACCCTTAGGATTTTCAATATTTTTTTTATAACCTTAGGGTATGCAGTGTCATGAGAGCGGGGGTGGGGAGGAAACCCCTTTTACCAGCTCTTTACCAGCAGTCAGCACTACGGAGGGCTTGGTGCCTGCTTGAGTCTGTAAAAGCATTATATAAACAAAGAGTTATATAGTAAAACGTTGGGCTTGTCCAAGGAGGGGGGGAAGCACCCCAAAACAAAACACACAAATCCCACCGCATGTTATCTGCGATAGTTTTCTGTGAAAGGCAGCTCTGATGGATTGGCCTTCAAATGACAGGTCCGTGGACCGGGTGCTGTTGGCGCTGTGACGTCATACTGGGAAACGCAGCACCGCACAGAAAAACCAGTGCCATCCAGTATTTATAAAGGAAGAATGCGATCATCTTTTACTCCTGTTAGTCATTCAGGATGATAATGGGAGACATGCACGGCTACCGCAGCATGCTGGAGAAAAGGTAGGTTTTTGACGCGCTGCCAGACGCAGTGGGTAGTAAAGACTGGTGGCCGGCTATTTCCTCCCGACGCGAGCCGCTGAATGCAAGCTCTATTAAAGACAAAGGCAGGACAAAGGAGGAAGAGGCTAGACAAATACGATTTGTGTCTGTTTCTGCTCGCTTCTAGGTGTGGACTTTCAGATGTAAATACAATAAAGGGAAAATAGAAATGAGAACAGAACAAAGTTGTCTGTCAACATGACTTCTGTGACAGATTTTTCTTGCTGTTCAGCAATGATTCTAATTCAATTGCTGGCTGCTGTGAAGGAGATGAGATGCCAGAAGCAGAAGCGCTGCAAACCAGAACAAAAAATAATTACTAGTAGAAATGTGCTGCAAATAATTCCCTTGAAAATACAGTTGCATTGTTCTTCTAGCTTGCTTATACCCCAAATATTTTTGTTTCCTAATCATTCAATTGAAACACGTTTCAACGGTATGAAACTTTGCACCTGATGACACAAGAAATGTCTGAGCAGTTATGCATGACCTGATATCATTATATTCAGGAGATTTGCAAACCTAATTTTCTTGAAAAATCTTCATCAGACAGGCTTTTTAGAGAGAGAGGGGGAGGAGGGAAGCAGGGAGAAGTCTGTCTGGTTTGGCAGGGAGAAGCGTTTGTTTTGTTTTGGCTGCTTAGTTTGTGCTCTAAAATCAACTGACATCTAAGCGTGTTCTGAGCGTGTTTCCTTTATCGACCCGGTCTGTTGCAAACTGGTACCCAGGTATAGTTTAGGCCAACAAAACCAGATGAAACAGGAGCATCCTGGCTGTGTCACAGTGCTCGGACAAGACAGACTGCCTGTGGCTGTGGCTTGGCTAAGGACTCTGACCAGAGCTTGTAATTGCAGCAGCTGTAGGGACAGAAATGAGCCGAATTTACATCTAGAAAAGCCTTCTACTAAGCGGAAAATACTACGTCACTCATGTCCGGGAGTGTGCCCAATGATGGAGAAAGATAAATGCTTAGACCTTTATAATGTTGTAAAATGAAGACATAAGGCGGTGGGGAATTGGGAGCTTTCTTTATATCTTCATGGGAATTGTTCTTTACATGGCCCAATACAGTTGACTGAGTAGACTGCCAGACAAGCACCAAAATACACCAATATAAGGGGTAGGTTTTATTCTCACCATTTTCCTGATTGGACCAGCAGATGGAAATGGAGATGTGATCATTTATCTTCAAAATTGCCCTAGTAATCTGCAGTGTTAGCACAGATTACGTTATAATTGCTAGAACTGGAATAAAAGAGATTGCGGCATCTGTAAAGCTAGTGGTAAATTTAAAGGATATAAAAATCAGCTCCATGTCAGGGGACATTCTCACTAGTATATTACATTTCATGTACACAAATGTAGCGATGAAAGAGCAGAAGCTTATGACAAACATCATTTGAATTTTATTGTTGAGTTTTTTCTGCAGCTGGTCTAGAGAAGTTACTATAAAATACAGCCCTCGCAGCCCACGCTAGTGAGGCACGACATTGCGCAGAACCCAGCCCGGGACCATGAACTGAACGGCACAGTCCTGTCAAAACTGCTATGGGATAGGGGTTTTTTAGGTGTCCCTCTCCTTATAATTTTTTTATGTCCAGATTTAATATCACTTCAGTCTATAAACTGTTTAATTTCACAGTAACAGATTTAATTTTCTAAGCTACAGGCAGAAAAAAGGAAGACAAGCCGAGACTAAAATTAAAATCGAGTTATGTACTTAACTGATTAATTAGGGGTAGGATTTCAGTCTTATACCTACTGCAGAACCGGGATGAGGTTTTGTTAGACAGTTGCATACAGTCTTACAAACATATGGGTCCTGATTAACTGCATTTAAAGCCAGAGAGAAATTCTAGTGCAGTGTCAACCCCTTTGAGGCAACCCCATCCTCCACGTAAACTGTTTGGCCAGTTCTATGTACTGCAACCTTACAAAGCTATTGGATATGTTTGTATGGTGAATCACACAGAAACTTCCAGAATAAAGGTTTAAGTGATGAGGCTTTCCTTTAAACTTCAAACAATAAGCTAGAGCTGCCATAGTTGCTCAGCCTAAGCTATAATATTATAGGCATACAAAGAAAGCTTCAATTCATAAAGTTCACGTTGCTCTGTCTGCAAAGAAATCAATCATTCACAGTGGAAAGTACTAAAGTACATTATCTTTTTATCTTGCTTTTTACTTATTTCTTTGGTGTTTTTCAGGAATTGTTGAAAATTCTTGAGAAAAAATGGGGTTAAATTTTGTTCTCTGTGCCACTACAGACTTACAGAGAACTTTTCTAGTTTCACTTGGTTTTTAGGAAGGAAAAAAAATTACCCTTATAACAGCAACAACTGCAGTGTCAGGAGCATAAAAGGGCATGGACTACTAGAACTGCAAACGATATAATATGGTGTAATATAGGTGAATACAAAATCAGCACTGTTGATTACATTCTCAGCTATTTCGCCACACATTTATCATCATCAGAAAACAACAAAGGGAGCTGTCGAAAATAATACAAGCCAATGTTGTTATTTTGTGTGCTGCTCTCAGAGCCATACAGCTCTGGAAGAAATCCAAATAGTAACTAAATTGAATAACATTCTGCAATTCAAAGAGATTGTGATGGGAAATGGCAGGAACTAATGAAATATGGTGCAAGTTTAACAAACACCATTTCAAGATGGGATGTTATTGCACAAACAGCAGTAAAAACTCTTCATAGAGATGATGAGCAGACTATGACTGCAGTAACACTCTATCGCAGGAAGATGACATTTTAATTTAGCTGACTCTGCAATGCTGAGGGTTAGATTCAGCCTGTTGCTGAAGACTGCACCTCACAATGTAGCAGGAAACCTCATCTACTGCTTCCTCTGAAGAGAGTGGCTCTGAGGTGAATGCCTTCGCGAGCAGCGCATCCAAGCTGGCACGTTGGGTGTAGTGGCTGTATCCCCTCTGATTTCTGCTCTCTTAGGCAGTTGAATTTCAAACTGGCTACAGGCTCTTTCCATTATAAAATAACTAGCTGCAGGACTCTGCTGGAGCACATTTCAGCACAACTGGTTGTTAAAATCACACATGACTTCTGAAACCATCTTTGGCAAGCTTTGCTCCTGGCTGATTCTGTCTCCTCCCTGGAAGCTGTATCTCCGTGCTTAACTAGCAGGCGGCTCTTCTTCCCCCTAAATCTATTTAGGCATAGACCCAAAAGTATTCACTCTCTGTCCTCTGTCCCCGAGTGGCCGTGCTCTCTGGCATCTTAGCCCTGCTGCTGGCCACAATGATGGGCAGGAGCCTGGTAGCTCCTCTGGATCAGGGATGCCTTGAGCTGGACGTTTAGGCTTACATTTTATAGAGTGACAAATATAATTTGGTGCCATAATCTCTGAAAGTTCATCTTGAAACATCTGAAAGGCTTCTGATTTCCAAAGAATGTTGTGTGCAACCAGCTGTGGAAAACTATGTTTCTTAAAGGTGTGTGAGGCTGGGAACTGAGAATAGGGAATGCACTAGTCAACTGTAAACACCATCTGAAGGACTTCTATACAGCAAAAATAAAATCTTCTTGTAGCCCTTAGCACTCTGTTAACTATTTTGCTTTATATTTTGAAAAACTCACGTGTGATAATTTGAAAATCATGTGTTTAGAAAGAAATTTCAACAGTTTGCTTCCTGTGCGTAGATGGGCAGAACCTGCCCTCATCATTTTTGGCAGGACTAGATTATGAAGCATACGGGTGGTTGGGGCTTTAAAGAAAGGGGAAGGATTATTTTATTTAGAGGTGTCACAAAGCGGTTCATTGCATAGAGAATTAAACTTTTTTTTTTTTTTTAACCTTGGCAAGTACCTAAAATATATGGAATGAAACCAGATTGCGCTGCTTGCCGTTGTCTCTGTCGTGCATATGTCTGGTACTCTGATGCATGCTAGAACATCAAAGTAGCGTTTCTCTCTTTTTGACACAGAACAAACAGAACCACTTCTACTCTGAGTCATCAGACAGATGTTGCTTTGGTGACAACATGCTACATACACGCTAGCTACAGCACATGTGGCCGTCTTCTCTGACATCTACACAAAGTTGAAGTACATTTGCTCCAATAATGCAGCAAAGAAAGTAGGCACCAGCAGGGAAGACCAGATGAAGCATGGAGGAAGAATAATGATTTATTCATTATCCTCCCTGTTCATGGTGACCTAAACTGGATACTAATTAAAAGATTGAAAAAAAACCCCTCAGCTTGCAAGTAAAATAGATTTATCTCTGTTTTAGGTGACTTGTGGGTGGATGGCTATAGGTGGAGAATGATGATCAGGTCAAGATTAATGAAATTATTTAAGTTCCTAAACTTGAACTGAACTCAAATGTGTTAGGCAGATAAATCAGTATTGCAAGCCCAAACTTTTTTTTTTTTTTTTTTTAAATTTGGGCTCTGGAGTACAGTTAAGAAGTACCCATGCAGGTGACCTGATCAGTCACAGAATCTGTGGCTGCAGAAGGGAGATTTGGAGCACACTTGAGCTCTTATTGTAAGCACATCTCAGAGTGCATCTGAGAGTAGAACTCTGCAATTTCCTTTCTAACCCTTGTGGAGAGGAGCCGACACGGAGCTGTTAACAATTAGGTATATATGAGGGACTAAAAAGAAAGCTCTGAGACTGCTGTAGGCTTAGTTACTACTACAACCTCATTTTCTTTCTCAGAAATAAAAAGTACATGGATGAGATCCTTAAATTCTCTGTGAGTCTACTTCTCCTTTGGGCTTAATCTCATTTACATCAGAGCGAAGTTGTCTCTTACATCAGTTTCAGATGAGATTGGCAGTATTTTATTTCTGCTTTGAATTTCTTTCCCGTGGTTGTGAAGACGAGGGGAAATCAAGCCTTCAAGGCTTCCTCTCTACAAATGCTAACCATAAGAATACTGCCTAACCGATTTTGTTCGTCTCTATAATTACTTAAAGGAGTACAGCATAAATATGAAGTAGGTGTAAATCTCTAACATTTCACACTCACCATTTGCACAGATGATGTTTATTTTACACACAATATAAATGAGTCTAAATAGCTCCCAAAGCTGTAATGTCTCAGAAAACCAGGCGCTCTGCTACAGTGGTTGACAATGACTGCCTAATCGTTTGCTTCAGTACCACCAAAGTTCTTAACTGTCCTTTGTCCAATAAATAATAGTTTACATTGCTGTCAGTCGTAACATTATAGTTTCTGATCTTTGCCAGTGTGAATCTACTAGTTGCTCAGATATGATTCTTCCCTAGTAATCTTAATATAGATAAGAAAGACAACAAATATATAAAAAAAGGAAAGACCGTCTAGAATAAATGATGTCATGTCCAGGACATAGAAGTAGAGCTGAATTGCCATACCCATATTTGCAATTATGCATCTGGACATTCACTCCTCTAAAGTACTCTGAACCCCACCGGTATGTTTAGCATTAGCAAACCCTCAGTCTTATTTTTACTGCTATTTCATGTTTGCACATAGTTTCTTGCAAGTGTTAGCATGTATTAGGACAACTATCAGCAAGACTGTAGACTGGAAGCAGTTAGTGCCGCTTAACCAGTGTTGTCAAATCACACGTCATAAAAATATTATGGTCAAATCTAAAACAGTGAGAAAAAAAAGGCTTGGGTATAACACAAGCTCTTCGTAATAGAGCTGACAGAAGCGCAGTCCTCTGAAAGTCTGCTTTGCATAGTGCTTGACTGTTTTGCTGGTGTTATTTTGATAGCTTGCCAGTGCCTTGTAGATATGAAAGCAATGTAAAACATGCTGCTAGGATGAGCTACTGTTAGCTCAGTTATCCAGGACCACGCTACTTTCCTAATCGTTGTATTTTCAGATGTGTCTTTCTGATGTATGAAATATTACAGGGAAAAACACTTGGGCTTTCATTTTTTTACCACTGCAGAGCCCTGGTGGGTCTGCTCTGTCCCCTGTGGATATAGCAATGGTTCAAGCAACGGCAGCCCTCCACGCACAGGCATGCTGTCCTGCAGACCCGCACGGCACGACACAATATGGGCATCTTCCCCCAAGTGCTTATACTGTAGAATAGCATAAATCTATCCCATGCTACAGAAATAAAAATGGAGCTGTCAAAACATTTTGAACGTTTATCTTTATCATCAAAATTTCACCTTAATACAAATTTCTCTCAAATTTGTCTTTCCCCAAAAAAAGGAAAAGCATTTCTGTTCAGTCTTTTCCTTTCTACCCTTATTGAGAAGCAGAGAGTGGTGGGGGAAAGGGTGGAGTAGAGGAAAAAATGGGGAAAGTTACCATACAAGAAAAGTAAAAATTAACGTTTAAAAAGCTTGTGAAAAAGTCAGCTAATCAAACTCTTCATTTTCTGTAGAGGATGGCAGAAGTTTTATTGTTATTATTCATGGAATTTTCCCACTTTTCTAAATAAACTCAATAAGGCTTACATGTTACCTCAGCATAGCTTTTCACCAAGTCACAAGGTGTCCTCCAGTGATTTCTTTTAATTATACTTTTAACAAAATTAAATTGTTCTTACTAAAAGCATATAGCTAAATATGCCAAAGACCTTCTAGGCTTTCCCCAGGTCTTCTCATCAGCCTGCCCTCTAGGAAAACAGCCTGCCAAAAAAGCAAAGTGTTTCATATTAAATAGGGAAGGATTGAAATCTGGTGGATGGAGCACAGAAGGGGGACTCGGGAGAGGGCTTCCTTCGTGCCCAGCAATTGCTCTGCTGCTCAGCCTCAGGAATTTGAAGTCTACTAATGAAAGAGTGAAGGTCTGAGGTGCCTTGAAGTGCTTAGCCTGGTAAAGTGCTTACCCACTTTCACCCATAGGGAAGGACTAGCAAGCCAGATCACCTGGGATTTGCTACTCATGTGCGTACCTGGAATGGAACAATATTTGTAAAATATCTGTTAGAACTCTGCAGAGATCTGTATCTAGAGATATGTGGAACAGCCATCCTGGGTGTTAAAATTTTCTGTAGCTCAATAATGTGTCTCCAACACTGCTGAACAGTGCCTGTCTGAATGAACACGCATGCATGTGCCTATAATCCTTATTTTTAACAGCAGTAGGAATAGATTTCTTTCACTCTTGGTGATGGTGATGTTGATCAGCTCTTGTATATGCTACTCATAAACAAAGTGAGGACAAAGAAGCACATGAAGGATTTCTTAGCTCTCTGTTAAGGAACACGCTATATAACTTCAAAAGGAAGATGCCAATGGAGGACTTCAGAGGTTATTCATTAGACCTGTAGAATTAAATAGAGAAAAAAAAAAATCCTTGGCACAAATGCAAGATGTCCTCTCTCTGTTGGATAAGGATTTATATTTTTCTCTTCCTCCTCCTGTGGAAAGAGAGGGCTACAAGTGAAATTCGTTTGGACTTTCTTGTGCTCTGGGGAGGTGCAGAGAAGGAGGAATTGCAGAGATCAGGGACCCCAGGAATGCTCAAGACTTGCAGTCTTGTAACACTGATGGAGCAGCTGCTCCCGTCTATTACTATATGTATGTGTATGTCTGTTACTAATAATTTAGCAGAAAAAAAATTGGATAATTTCATCAGTGAATGTTTTTCTCTCTGTTGTATGAAGCAAATAAAGCAGCACTGAAATTTAGCGGTCTGTTGTATAGATTAGCCGTCTAGCATTTCTTCTCCCTTTTCCCATATGTGTCTTGTGTATTTCTCTTGTTGCTGGCAATGTGGCATATAATGTAACAAGAAGGTGTGCTACAGTATTTGTTTGTTGGCCACCTCTCCAGTAGAATATAATAAGCATAACAAAGACAGCAGAACATGACACACAGCTTTCTGCACGCCGTTGTGTTGATCCAGCATCTGTCAGTTTCTGAGAAATTAAAGCCAAGCACCAGAATTTGAATTGGGGCTCAGAATTACAGCAAAAGACACGAGTTTGGGTCTCATTGTGCTCAGCAGGGGTCACGCTCCACAGCAGATGTACCAGAGGGAAAAGAAAACAGATGTAGGTATGGAGAGACTCGAGTCTCCACGCAGCGAAGCTGCTCCACATTGCTGGTGTTATATGGTGTTATATATGGTATTAGAACAACATTATGGTGGGGTGTTGTAGTTCAGTTGTTATTAGTAAGTGTCATTGTGTGCTGATTGCAAGCACTCAAGTGTTCAGAAGGGGGAATCAAGGATACCAAATGGGGAAAAACAATACACAGGAGTCTAATATCCTTAAGAGGATAAATTATCTTTTCCTTGAGAAAGCAGAAAATGTTAATGGCGAAGTCTGCCAAGACATTTTCTAATAGAAGTAAATAAAGATGCAAAAGATCATCCCAGTCCTTTATGTGCAATTATAATATATCACTTGTTCTCTTACCGATCTGTGCAGTCCTGGCATGACAAAACCATCCACTCACTGTAGAATATTCCAGTGGGTTTATGGTTGGTGAATCAAGGGAAAGGTTATTTTTGGTTTTAAAAAGAGCTGAAATGGAACAGGAGAGAGCTGATAAGTATGTGCCTTTCGGGAGTCTTCCTGGGAGTTATTGGGGCTTGGCTTGTCATTGTATGTGAAGCCATACATACATTCAGTACAGATCGTTACCAAAGTGTCGCTGACAAGGTAGACCTGTGCTGTGCCTGCCGTGGGGCTGCAGCCAGCTGACTGCCAACTATTTGAAGATTTTTGGGTGTGATAAACACAGCTTCTATCAGGGTAGCCTTACCGTACACACCATGGTGGCACGTGCTTCCGAGGTCTCCCCACACACCAAGTAAAAGATCCTGTTTTGAACAGCTCCAGCTTACGCACATCCCTCTTTAGGTGTTTTGGCAAAGCTGTGGCCAGGCTGTCGAGGTACTCCTGTGCTCCACCCACCCCAGGTAGCCGAAACGGCCTTTGGTGATTTTGGGTCGGATCTGATGTGCAATCAGGTGGCACTGTAACCCTCCTCTGGTGGTCGCTGTGGACACGTTTTGCCATGAGCACAGAAAATCCAAAAGCAGGATAAGCACAAATCGGAAGTGCAAAGCAGTTACTTATTAGAGAAGACAGACAAAAGATAGTTGGGATCAACACCATACCAGGCTAAAAATGAGTTTGCTCACTGCTTGCTGTAAGACATATGAGAGTAAGAGAGAGTAAGAGAGTAAGACATATGTAAGACCTTTGCTCGGTAGGCAGGAAGAGACTCCGCAGCTATGCCTTACCTGAACCATGATGTGGGTCCCAGAGAGCTGGATCCCTGGGGAGAGGGGGTTACATCAGGCACACAGACCAGAGCAGCCCAATGCCCAGACTGCAAATGTGAAGTTTGAAATATGGCTGCACATTTTAATCCTGGGCCCAGAGCTCAAATTTATTGTGCTATATTCATGAGAATATTGGTGAGTGTGCTAAATTCTCCCAGGAGTTCCCCTTAGGTCTACCACCTGCTGGGTGGTTGGTGCAGCGGGTCAAGATGATTTATTAAATGTAAATTAAAACTTCAGATTTACTACTATAAAAAAATCTACCTTAAATGGAGCAAAGTGGGCAAGGTTGTGAGGTACGCCATATTCTTACTCCAGCAAGATGAATTCCTATGTCCTACCGTAAGATGACAGTGATCTGTTCCTGACCAGGGAAGGTTTGCACAGGTTACTGGTAGTAGGATTTGCTCAGTAGTTTGGGGTTTTTTGGGTTTGTTTTTTTTTTTTTTTTCAGTAGCTTAATAAGCCTCTTCCCCATCTTACCCCAGTGAAGCCATGGTAAGCTTTGCTATGTCAAACACAGACTAATGATGGGGTGGAACAACCAACCCAAAAAATCTAATTGTGCTATGAAATGTAGATTTTAATGATAAGAAGTGGGCTTTTGACTGAGTTTCCATCAGGTAAAGTAAATAATACATTTGTATTAACATTAGTATTAACAGTTATTTAACTTTGCTGTCAGAGCCTCTTCTCCTTCTTGTGTCAGGTAACGCAAAACCTTGTGACCATGGCAAGTAGCATCTTAGAGCTTCTGAAAAAAGAGAGCAAGGAGCCAGTGGACTAAATGGAAAGAGCTTAAGGGAAGAGGCAGAACAGAGCGAAAAGCATTTATGAAGCAGAAATTCTCCTAAAGAGGTTGCTAATGTTAGAAAACCTCTCTCCATTCTCAGAGGGATCGTACAAATGTTCGTACTAGTTGCTTGTCTGTTTTGATTCCTAAACGCTATTTAACCATGTAGTCTGGGGACTAGAAGCCTTATGTGTTGCACTTTTCTCTGGAATGCTTTTCCAAACATACATTTCTTTTGTATCACAAGGAATTGCTGTAAGCAAGAGGAGCTCTGGAGTTCAGGTCCATGATCTGGAGTTGCTTTGCTCCCAGGGCGGTGTGAAGTAGCAGAGGTCAGGCTGGAGCACACCTGGTCTCTTCTGGAAACTCATGTAATAATCATAACTCAGTTAAAAAAATGCAAATAGTACTGCAGCCCCTTTTTCTCTGAAGGAGTCATGCAAGGTACTTTTTAAAGACTAAGTAGGATCGGGCTTGCTGCCAAAGTGAATGGCGACATATGCAATGATTTCAAAAGAGCACAGTTTTGCAGTATGTAAAGTTTTGCAGGACAGGATTTGGTGTTCAGACTTAACAGGGATTTTATTTTATTTTATTCAAAACATGTGAAGCATGCCAATGCAAAGGAAAGAAGGAAGGAAAAGACAATTCAGTAATAGTTGGGGTTGCAACGTGCTCAGCCTCACACTGACAAGCAAGATAAATTCCCTCATCAGCAAACTGGGCACAATATATTCCTGCACCATCCAACTAATCGTTGAGATCTCTGGCTGTAAATATGGTTCTGCATATTCTTCTTGCATTGGGCAAGGAGGTTTTCCCCGTACCCTTCCACCTGCAGAGCTTTTTGAAGGCAGGCTGTCACATCCTACAGTGAAAGAGCTAAGGTAAATGGAGTATGAGGTTAACCAGATGTCTAAGAAGGCTGCTTGGTGACAGCAAGGCAAGGCAAGTCATAGTAACTTCTAGATAAGACAGGAAGTTTAGGTGTCAGGGCAGCATGAAAATAGCAGGAAAAAGGGCTGTGCTAACTCGTGGTCAGGTAGTCTCAGGGATGCCAAAGTGCCTGGCTCTGCAGCGCGTGTCAGGGCACCGTCAGCAAGGGATGGTGAAGGCAGCTGTGGCCAGTGGAAGAGGAGGGACATTTTGGTGATTGGATTCATCTCCTCCATTGCTTCAGTAGCATGTCTCCTCTTTCATCCTGAGGCCTATGTCAAAAGGAGGAATGTGTGGGAGAGGTAAGGAAATGTGAGGAAAATACCAGTACTGCCTTGCGAGGTAACTGAGCCAGCCTCTGGGTGATGCTGACAGTGATCCAAGCTACTGTGAGGAGCTCTTCTCTTATGTGATGCTGATGAAGCTGGAGGCTTCATGGGATGATTCTTCCCTGGTGTGTCCAAGGTACGTCCTCACATCACCTTCTTTCATTTCTGTAGTAGGTCAGAAACGCTGTGTTCAACCATGCCTGAAATGATTCATAAGTGTTGAATTCAGTATACCTGGTCTGAACCTTCAGTTTGCAGCACAACCTGAAACCAAGTTGAATCACTGTGAGAATTTAATATGACCCAAGTAATTAACTTTAAGGCTTATGTAGAGTTTTCTTGTTTCACGGATGCTGTGAACATTCAGAGGAACTGCAACCCATTTGGAGGTTCCCATAAGCGCGGTTCTACCCATGATGTATTACCCCAGAGAAATGTTAAAAACTGTGTTTTTCAAATTTGGTTCTTATGGTAGGATTTTAAATTAACATTTGAGTGCCCTACATACATGTCCTAGTTCTAACTTGCTTTTGCGGAAGGCCATCATTTTAGAAAAAAACCAAACCTAACTAAATAACATGCCCAAATCTGGATTTAGGGGGCAAATTTTAGGCAATGCTGAGCAAATAACCATTCTTAAAGCTTTATGTAATCTTCAACTGTATAAAAAAATAATTCCATAAGCATGGGTTTAGACTTTCTTATCAGCTGAATAATACCCAAGTGGTACCCTACTAAAGTCTCTTTATGTAACCACCTATGAAGAGTACTGCTCCTTGCTTGCCCATAATCTCATTTCTAAAATTACCAGTATGACATCACTACTTGAGAATGACATAACTCTTTGTATTAATGGTGATCCACGCAAAGAGCACTGTTACCAGAAGGGTAGATAATTATGTGTTTCATCACATTATATCAACACAAACATATACTCTTTGGCTACTGAACTGGTATCAAGTGCGTATCATTAGTTTCTGCAATGTTTATAAGATCACCACAAATACCAATTAGTATGGCTGATGAAGAGGACATTATCTGTGGAACAGTGTTTGCCACCCCTATTCACAATCCATAATGGTCTAATCAGTCAGTCTGAAGTGCTGTGAATAAAGGAGCAGATCCTGGTTCTGTTTCAATGGGTTTATATTTTCAGAGTTGCATAGCTCTATCACGGTTAATGGAGCTATACCAATTTACACTGGTTGAAGAACTGGGAAATGCTATTCAGGAGAAATCGGTACGTTTAAAGTTCTTCTTCTGTTGTCCTGTCGCTGGATTAAAGTTTCATGGTATGAGAATGGCAGCCATGAACACGCAAGTTAAGGTCAGACAATGGCCAGAAGAGCAGATGTACAGTTTTTGGCAATTTCACTGGTTCTTCTCCAAATATAATTTCCAGATGTACTCCCTTTGCTTTAATTCTTCCAAGAACTATTTGGAGAAGTTTTAAAAATATTTTATTGTCTTAGTTTTTATGATTCCAGTTGATAAAAACAGTCCATCTTTACCAAGCTTACATTGTAATATCCGACGATGTTGTGGCAAAGTGCTGTGGTTTTATTTTTATTACGCTTTCTAAAATTAGTATAAACCATAGAAACTGAAAAACCTTCTTGGGAAAAGGGGTGATAAAGATAAAAGAAAGCAGCATTTAGTTTTCTCCCCAACCAGTTCCAAATGTGCCACTGTGCCTATTACATCCCATAAACACCAGGGCAAAAGCACCAGCTGCTCATTACTCTCGGAGGAAATGCTATTTCCTCTCATTTTGGCACAAAGTACCCCCCAAAAGGAAAACAACCCTCGTGAGCTGCAGCTAAACATCAAGTCTTTGGAATGGCGTTATATATAAACAATGTGATGTGATATGTCTCTCCTGACAGCCAATCCCTATAAAAATATAAAATAAAAAGATGCACTAAACCAAAGGGCATAAAAGGTGTTTGCATTTGAAACTGTTTCTGGAGGGATTTTCCACAAGCTCGACCATAACTGTTACTCATTGGGTGGCTCGGATAAAGACAGGCAGGGAACTAAGCGCCCTTAATACGTTAATGCCACTCGAAGGTCTCCTGCTAATGCCAGTTAGAGTGCAAAATCTATTAAAAAAAATAAAATCGGCCGAAAAGCACTGTGCACTGCTTTACGTTAAATGGGAGGCACATTGAAACATCATTAATATTTGAGATGCACTTTGATTTAAAACACTCATTAGTGCTTCCCAAGTATTGGAAAGCAAACCAGAGGGAGAATCAGCACTCCCTTAAGCGAGGACTCCTGAGGATCCTGCAGTTGTTGCTCATCCAAACACCAACCTAAAGCAGCTAGAATCCACCCCACACCAGTATCATCCATTTTTATTAGGTAAATTAAAAAGGTGAATTTTCTAAGTTTTTTGTTGTTCAAGGGCCACAGCTGCTGCCTGCTGCTTCCACAGTTGAATGCAATTCCACACAACTGTCTTTGCCATCACCTCTTTTCCCAGCTTGGGCTGGCCGGGCACATCTGAAGTACAGGTCTGGAAAGAAAAAGAGAAAATCCAGCAGTTTCACCGGTACCAGCTGATAAATAGACAAGATTGGCATCTGCTAATGAAAGGCTTGGGGAATGAAAGGCATAAAGCAAGGAGGATATATCAGTGAAAAGTCTTTTACAGAATGATTTGCTTGTGGATTTGGGAGTTGCTCATTTTGGAGTGACTAAGGCGATGAACATAGATGGGGAAGGAAAGGTGTCGACACAGGCCAAAGATCAACCACAACTTGAATATATCTTGAGAGGTATCTGCGTGTCACATAAATTATATTGTTGTAAGGCATGGGTGGACACTAGAAAGTAAACCTCAAGCTAAAAATAAAACCCCAAAATGTCAAACCAAATGGACAGGGCAGACCAATTTGTAGCAGAGTTTCAGACGTAGTCTGCTGCCTTTCTGTATTAGGTGGAGGGAAAAGTAAAAACAAAAGTCAAATCACTGTAGTTGCTAATAACCTAAGTAACCCATCTAAAAGATTGTGAAAACATAGCAGATGCCAGTAGGATTGAAATTAAAGCACATTCAACTCAGAATGCAAATAGTTCTGAGACCGTAAGGTTTCCCTAAAGCTCTGGCAAACATTTGGCTGGATTGATATTTTGGGCACTGATCTGCATAGCATCTGATTGTGAGCTGAATATGAGCAATGCAGAAAGGCAGATTTTTACTGGAGGAAAAAAAAGGCTGCCTATTGCCTTCTGTGAGGCTGAGAGACGAGTTATAAAAAGCCTTATGGCGCATTTCCTCGGTTTCAGTCGGCGCGCGGAGCCCCAATTTCCACCCCGAGGGCGCTTTGCAGCACAGCGCGGCATGGCGAGGGGTGTTCTCCAGCGTCTCCGTCTGCCAAACTCATCCCTTAGAGGACAGCGCCAAAGGCCCTGGGTCAGGCCAGTAGCTGATGTAAACCAGAGTAATCCCAATTCCTGTCAGCCTTGAAGCAGCACTCTGCCAAAATACACATTGGCTTTTGGTTTTGGGGCTGCCAGAGAAATAGTGGAAAATTTTTGTATCTTATGAGTTTTGCCTTTCTTCTCTTCCTCGATTTCACATAGCATGCCGATGAAAAATTGGAATGAGTCCAACGCTTAATTTTTGGATGGCAGTAGAGAGGTAGCTCCCATTTTTGGTAGGCATAACTGATGTGGGTTGAAAAGCTGTTGCGAGTTGTGTTATAGAGCAAACGTCTCTGCTATCTAGCGAGTACAGTGAGCATCAGCACTTTCCAGTGTCTTGGGTGAATGTGTGTTCCTGGGTCAGTCCTTCAAACAGCATTTTACAGAAACATCTGGGCATCAGACTTTATTCTGTTTTCCCTGACATCGCGCTGCTGCTCGTCACAGGTTTAGATTAGACTAGAAGAAAGTCACTTTGAAAAGATTCTTGTCCCTTCTAATTAGAAATAGAAATTTGGTTTAGCCTCGATGTTTGTAGTATGTTGATATCAGATAGACAATTGAATCTTTCTTCACAGGAAATTACACTTCTAGAGCTTAGTAACTGATTTTGCTGCTTGTTGACTCTGAATACGCATTGAATTTTCACAAAAAATGGTTCATATAGAAATTTTTGTTTTAAAACTATTAAAAATATATAGCTTTTAAAATCAAAATAAAGATTAAAACAGGTTAAACCCCCCCCCCCAATTTAATTCAAACAAATAAGAATTTTATCAGCATTTTAGGAGGGATTACAGTTTTTGCAAAAATGAAAATGTCATGAAATATTTCAGGTGGCCCAAATATTAGTTTTGAGACATATTAAAAGGCCTGGATTAAAACCAGAGCCTATAGGCACTGCTAATTATCCGTGTACTGTGTCTAGTGCAATTTGTGTCAAAAGCCAGTCAAACATCCAGCAACGTTACGGTCTTTTGCCTAAGTACATAAGATGAAAGAAGCAGGGAGTTAAATTCTCCTGTCTGAGGCAAGATACTGTTTCTTAGTGCCGAAATCCGCTGACATGGAAAGACAGAGAGGCTTTCATTGCCGCTAATGGCAGTGTACCTATCCTGTGAGTAATTACCAGTCTCCAGTCTTTGGTGCTTCTCTGCTCATGAGACTAATGTTTATTCAGAACAATAAATATAAGGTCTATGACACTTTTAAAGTAATGTTCAGATGTGTCTGTGTAACCATGGATGAGTGGTGCTAGTAGTTTTATGCTTTAGTAAACATATTTGACTCTCTGAGTGCTCCAGGGACAGTAGTGGAGTGTGGCAGATGCCGGAGAAGCAGTAATGATTTGCAATTTTGGATGAACTTGCGGTAATAGAGAATGTAATGACAAGGTAGGGGGATCAGCTTTCATCGGCTTCATTTTCTGCTTCATACGGAATATTAATGATTCATTTAGCATTGATCTGTACGGATTCGGAGCACAGATTTGTATCTATAATCTAGGAGATTGGTTAATTCTTACATCCTTACGCTAAGTAAATCTTACTAGTGCTCACAGCTGTCTCTGCGTAGTTAATGACCCTGAATAAATTCCATTATAATTCCTGGATGGTGCAAAGGTTTTTCATGGTGAGGAGCTGAAACCCTGCCCGCCACCAGCCACCAGCCCAGGTGTAAGCTAGCAGTCTAGCCCCTAGGCCGAGTACCTTCCACAAGGTGTTGAACATTATCCGCTACCAGACACTTCAAATGGGAATTTAATGCATTCAGTCTCCCAGAGACTGGGCTAGCTTTTCCCCAGTCCTCACGCACGTGTTTTACCTATATAAGAGCCCCTGTCAAAGTCAACATTGCTAATCATATACGTAGTGCTTAGCTTGATTTTTTAAACATTTTCAGCTTCCAGACCTGTGTTTTCAGTTTCGGCCAAGTGAGAAAAGTAATTTATTTCTCTCAGTGTGTGACGTTTTTGGAAACTTTGTTCTTCTGACTTGCTAAAACAAAAAGTGCTTTTACTTGAAGTAATCATTTCATCTGGTCTGAGCATTGATGTGCCAAACATAGCAGGCTTGGAGAAATTAATTTTTACTTATTTTGTCACAGGTGAACAAGAACATTTTTGTAGGGCGCTATTTTCGAGTTACAAGTAAAAGGATTGTTTCTTTACTTGAAATTGTAGTTACTTAACAATCAGATACAATAAAGTAAGGAAATTACTATGGCTTTTGGGAAACAGGTTTCTAACCAGTAAGCATAAACCTGGAACTGATAGAATGGAAGAAAAATCTGTATTTAATCAATTTGATCAAATTTAACCTTTACAAAATTGAGCTTTGCCTGCATAAGTCATGCATGCACCTGCTGTGCAAGAGGAGGAAATCTTCTGTATCTAGGAGACTACAGCCAGCTAATCAACTTTAACAGTATATTATTTTCCTGTTTTAAAAATTTTTTCCTATCTAAATCCTAGGGACTGACTAACAAGAACACAGAGTACCTGTGGTGCCTTTTGATTTACAAGCTTCTAGGTACAGTCCATGACTCAAATTTATCTTGTTCATAACTGCATGAGCAATGTAAAATTTAGAGTAGCTACCACAAAAGTGTAATAGAAGAAGTAGCCAAAATTTTCACTGTAGTGATAGGATTAAAACAAAATCAATATCAAAATGGTGACTATGAAATAACAAAAGGAATGATAAACATGTTTCCATTTGTGTTACAAAAGAATAGTTCTCTTCAGGTGCTAGAACTATCCTTAGGGCCAGGTTTAGATATCAAATTCATACTGTCGAGCACCTGACTCTACAGCAGGAACTGCTGATGTCAGTGGCACCATCTGTAGAGCAAGAAGTTACTCAGTGTGATCAAAGATGTAGAAACTGGCTCTCAATAGTTTCAAAATGTTTTCCCATCTGGAGTCGCTATCATAGGTACTTTAGTGGAAGGCTGTGCCTGTTTTTCCTATCTGAACTGGGGAATCTGCAAGTCTTGTTTTGTAGTGGAGGTGAACTGGGGTAGCAATTCCATAATTGCTATTGAAGCCATGTGTAGCACAAAAAAAGCTGACATCAGTCAATAGCATCCTCTTACTATACCCAGAAACCGTGAATTTCTAGAACAAGCTAAACAAGAAGCTCAAAAGCAGACAGAGCTAATCCCCACTTTTGATGAAAGGCTGAAGTTAAATACTATGTTCTTTGTTTTTCAGAATAATTTAATTGAGAATGCATACCAATCCTTAAATGAATCTCAGGACAACATAGGAAGACCAGATTAAATTTTCATCCAGTGCTTTTTAAAATGAAAAAATTGTTTAGGCATCTCCAAGTTACACAGGTAGCTTGGCTAGTATGAATAACCACAGGCAGTGAGTCAGCAAGCAACTTTAGGAAGCGTGGATAAGTTTGTTTTACTGTGGGATTAGACAGAAAAGGGAGAGTGACTCTTGTAATATATCAAGCGTATCTCTCACTGAAGAATTCCCTTTCACTCCTTGGGTTGGTTTTGCCGGCTGTGAAGACAGATCTCTTTTTCGTTTGTTCCTCGTGGAGTACCCCCAAGCAATTAAATGAAAGCTATTTCAGTTACTGTTTCCTAATTCACCCGAGTATCAATATTTTTCATGTAATGTTCATGTTCTCCACTGGCTCATGAATACATCCTGTAGTGCTTTATAAAAAAAGTGGAAAAATTCCTCTGTTTGATGTATTTAAGTGGGTAAATGATGTGTTGACTAGATAAAAGTGGAATTCTGATTTATCACTCCTTTACCTAAGCTTAGCCTTAAATTCCCTGCTGCACTTATTGCCTCCATACCCCTGCTTGGGAGATTCCAAACCATACAGGAAAAAAAAAAAAAAAAGAAAAAAAAAGCAGAACAGACCTTTGTTTGACTCAGATGAATTTGTCACTCTTTAGTAAAAGTCAGAACCCAAAGACTTTGATGTGTGAACACATTGTGAACTTCTTCTCCTGCGCTTTTCATGTCACTAGGACTGCAAAGGACACATTAAATAACAGAGCTCCTCTGATATTCTAGAAGCAAGTGCCAACAGTATCTTATACAAAATCTATTCTCATGGGTTTACAAAGAAAATAACCTGATCCAAATATACATTCTAACTCCGAGTACATTTTCAGAATGAAACAATGCTTCCTTGGTTCATCTCATGGGGAGTCTCTACTCAGTTAAAACCAGCGTGAGTCATTAGAAGTTCAGTATTAAAGCAAAATAGAATTAACTTGAGACAATACAGATCTCTTTTTTTGGACTTTTCTGTCTAAAAAGTCCTAAAAAATGGTTCAGAAGGCTTTGGAGTTCATATATGAAAGATATATGTAGAAATATCAGGATTAGTGTAGGGAACAGTTTGTGGGTTTGATCTTGCGTGGCAAATGTTTCTCTCCCTCTTCCCCGCCACCCTGATTTTTCACCATGAGAATATAAATATTTGAAATAATAACAGGTGCTTGAGCTTTTTCAGGGTTGTGGTTTTGGGTTTTTTTTTATTACTTTTTTTTTTTTTTATAACATGGAAAACCAGCCACAATGTTTGCTTACCCCCAACCCCCAAATAGAACCAGTCTTAAAGCCATGGCCTGCTATGAACAAATCAAAGAAAATAAGAAAACTCCTCTGGGCCTACAGCAACCTCCTGAAGCTAATTTCCTTACTACCAATATAGATATATCATTAATGTATTGCAGATCACTGATATCCTTAGCAGAAGGTAACAAGAGCTATGGGTAAACAACAGAAAAATGAGATATACTGGTACTCTGATCTAATTGCCATCAAAGCCAGGGAGTGAAGAAGCGATTCACAGGCTGTGTGGAAAAGTAGGGCTGCCGTATCTGAAGGTACTGTCTTTGAAGGGGGAAAAAGTTTGTCAGTGAAGTCTCACTGAAATGAAAGATCTATAGAGCTTTTCTTTTTACTTCAATTATAAACTATAGTAGTGATGAATCAAGAATGGCATACCGCTTCTTCTGTGATTTTTTTTTAGATTTCTCATTTTCTTTTGTAGACAAAGCTGCTGATAGGCACAGCAAAGCAAAGGTGTTTCCTAATGATTACATTTTGTTAGTGTTCGGAGTCAGCGAGCACACGGTACAGCAACGTGTGATTGTTGTACAACAGTGGGAACATGTCTCACTGTTGCCGTGTCTTCCTCATGACTGCCAGAGAAACGCCTGTGTTGGCAAAAGCAGCTCGCAGTGCCTGCATTGTGATGCTGGGAGAGGGCAACTTGATGGAAACTAGAGCTTGTTCACCACTCCATCAAAATATTTCTCCATTAAAACACCGCCTTTCTGAAATGCTACCTTTTCAATAGGACAATTTTAGTGTTGCATTTTAACTTTTGCTGCGAGTGTGCAAGCTCGCGGGAGATGGGCACAGGAACCTGCAGTCCCCTCAGCCCCTTCCCGGGAAGCCCAGCCCAGAGTTCTGCAGGTGATCACAGCTCCCTTACCTTTCAGTTTGGTGGTTTGTTCCATGATCCTATACTATTTAGATCAAAACGTCAGTGTTTCAGAGTTTTCCACGGTATTCCATTACTTTCAGGATTTTGACATTGCATTTTTCGTCTACCTTCAAATTTAAAGCAAGAGTTGTAGTGCCTACTGGAATAGGAATTCTGGGTGTAAACCAGATCAGCTACAGAGGTGGTATTATCGCCTATATATGTTATTGAGAAAAGTGAGATGTTTCCCATTCACTGTGCTAATTAAAGCTTTTTCATTCATGCATGGTAGACTCAGCATTATTGCTATCCTTGCTTGGCGCTGTAGTAAAGAGTGTGTTATTGCTGATCAGATGACTGATTTACAATTCATAAAAAATTTATAAAACAGTTAAGAACTCTTGAGCCTGAAGCCTGACTTTAGAAATAACTTTTATTTAATTAGAAAAGCTGGGTACTTTTGAAGTGGAAAAATTCTGAATTCCTTACTAAGTTTAATTATAGAAAGACATGTTTTTTTCTCATTCATCTGTCCTGTAAGAGTATTTCAGTGGTCTATGTGACTGTCGTGAGGAATGATAGCAATAGCATGATAAAATTCACAAGATTGGTTTGAGTACATTCTTAGGCCACACATGGTATTGCCGAAATGGTAGAATGCTAAGCAGACAAAATAAGTTAAAGCACCAGCTAATGGATGACTGCATACAACATCTGTATACATTTTAGATGTCATTTTGGGTGCACAGCAATTTGTGGAACAAGCAGATCAAGGCATTTGCAGCAGCATTTTTTGAAAAGACAATTCACTAGAAGAATTTGACAGTGTTTTACACTGTCATTTTTAATTATGTTTTAGCAGTGTCAGTTTGCACTTCAATTTTGAAAATATTATTTATTAATTTAGTATAATTATTGCATACAGTGAGCCAACTTTACTTTGAAATGAAGATCAAATTTTTTTATTTGGATTATGTTTTTAAAAGCTTTTTTTTTCCACCCCCAACAAACGTAGGTTGTTTTCACTCTGTCTACACTGAGGTGATAAGGTAAAATGCTCATTCCTTTCCAAATGAATATATAATGATGCTAGTACTAAAACAGTTAACTGGATAGCTGATATTTACAAAAATCTTCAAATGTAATGACTTCAAGTTCTATGTTGAATATTCATTAAATATCCTTTTCTCATAGGGCTTATAAATCCTACAAACTGCAATACATACACACTTTAAAATTTGACAGAAAATACTCATATTTCTAAGATAAAGGGTTTTTTCTTCTTTAAGCACTCTCTCAAATCATATATAATCAGGAACATTGGCAACACTGCTGCTCAGAGAAGGACAGAGTGAACATCAAGAAATCCAAATGAATTCAATCCCATTAAATGTAATGGTGTGGTAAATCTCACTATACCATCTGCTGTAGAAGGCTGAGACACTATTGGAATTCCACATCTTATTTACATAGCAGATAAGAATGTGTTGGGCGATTTATATGGCGAATGAATACCCAGAGACAAAACTAAGTTTCTAGTCTGTTCACATCTGGGGAACATCTACATCTGTAAAGCATTATACAAAAACTACTGTAAGTTAGCCTTTCTGTGAAAGACCCTGCCACTTTGTTCCAACATTACCCATTAAAGAAAAAAAAAACAACACAGAACAGTGAAAAAGTTCCTGGAAACGCTGGTGGGAGCTGAGCTACTTCATCAAAAGAAAACATAACCTTCCCTAAATTAGTACATATTTCCAAAGGAATTAGCATCGAACATTGTAGCAGTTAGGTTGTATCATATTTAAAACATCTGTGCTGTGAGTTCAGAAATCACCCTGTGGCAAAACATTAAGGAAAATATGCCACAGATTTATTCTTGCCCTCTCTTGAACATTTAGATCGACACTCTCCATTTTAACTAGATTCATAACTTTCATTTACTTAATACTGAAATAGAACTGAGCTTCAGCCCAGTTTTAAACCAGATGACATCACAGGTATATCTTGCACAATACATGAACTATAGAGGAACAAAACACCGCACAGTAGCCTCCACCTGATATGCTCCTCTTTTTCATTATTTTAAAATGTTGAGATTCCTTGGGAATGGCATGTCCTTTGTGCACATTGATTACAAAACCCATCACTTGTCAATTCAGTTAAACATTAAAGTTCTAATACATCAAAAGTGCATAGGGGAGCTGACCTGGGCAAAGAAAGCATTTTATGCAGGAATATTAATAGAGTTCTTCTGCAGCTGCCTCATGTTCTTCAGATTGGAAACCTCTGAACCAAAGCCAATTGACAGTAACATATTTGGAAAGGAAGATGCTTTTAAATTACCTCCTTTCCATTTAATCAGACAAGCAACCTCTGAATCCCAAGCCGTAGGTGAATGTTTAAGAGAACATTCTTTATATAGTTAGCTGAACCATGCCCAAGAGCGCCCACTGACAGCTTTCCTATTACCAGAAGGACAATGAATCATATGAACTTTGCTGACACACATGCTATAATAATTGTTACATTTTCTTTTAGAATATATCCTTGGGCTTGCTTTTGGCCTCGCCTTAAAGGTGTCAGCTTGTAAGCTACATAATGTAGCCTGCCACTAAATCATCAATAAGGGTTCATAAAATATCCTGTAATAATTTAGCAGTGCATTGGTACTGATCCTAATGGAATCAGACATCAGCAGTTATGCTATTTCCTCCACGGATTCTGGATACTTCTATTGAACATTTGTTAAAACAGTTGTTCATCTACAGTGTACATATTCCTGCCAAGCTTCATGGAAATATTTCTATTCATTATTTTTTAACGTCAATTCTCAGTAGAAGTTTGTCTTTTCTGTGTGGAACTCAGTCTGATGCTATATAGGCATTTTTGTTTCATAAAGCAGATGTAGTTATGTACATTAAAACAGGAACATTTGCATTCCTTTCAGGTTAATGGCCAAAAAGCTATGTATTTTTCTATATCACGGACCTATTAATTAAATCTCTTGTCTTCGAAACCATACCTTAGGCAATCTACATTCACGTCCACTTGATTTTTCTCCAGTGAACGTTCTGAAAGAGATTTCTGGAAAGCAACAGCACATTTAGGATGCTAACGCAATACCAATATTAGTAATTGTTATTAATGATATGTATACTGTTACAGGGAACAGCTTCTGTTAAAAAAATTTCTTATTGAAGCAACGTGGTCATTACATTTACATATGGTAAATATTTATCAGTAGAACTGGTGACAATAATTTCATCAGAGTAGGGATTTACCGTAGATTTTACCTGGTGTTCGCCAAGTGTGTGGCCCCTTCTGTCCTGGATTTCCCTTCTGCTTTGTTTTCAGTTTGGCAGGGCCTGAGGCGGGTGGTGGTGGTTGGTGGTACTGCCTGCAGAAATCCCCATGTCCCTGCCGAACCTGGCACATGGAGGTGAAAATGTCTTTGCAGTTCCTGGCAGGCTGTGGCCTCAGAGGTAGGGAGTGCCCTGAGCCCACCCTGCCTGGTGCATCTGGGTGTCCCTCAGGAAGGTCAGGTGCCACACAGGGACCTGCAGGGATGGCAGCGCTCTCAGGGTATGAACGACTGTCACCAAAGCTCACAAAGGAGACATGAAAGTTGACATGAGATGGGTCCAGTTGGCTGTGTTAAAGGCTTGGCAGAGTACTTACCTGCATGACTTTATGCACCTGACTTAACCAGCGAAGTTCTAACCCATTTAGTTGGGCTACTTGTGGAGCCAATGTGCTCCTCCAGAGCTGGAACAGCTCTCTCAGTTTCTGTGGTTCTACACTGAAGACTTCCGTGATAAGGTTTAAATATCTAAATATGATTAACATTAAGTACCTCCTCCCCATTAAGAAATGCTGGGATTTATTTAATAAAATAATTGCAGTTAAAACCAGTGGTGTTGTCAGATACGAGTTCTATGAAAAACTGTTGGATTTTGTACTGTGTGGATTATTCTGTGAAATTTGTTTTCACATAATGTTATGAATTCCCTTTAGCTTTCATTAAAGTAGTCTATATTTTGCTATGAAGAAAATGACAATAGAAGGCTCAAGCCATAACTTCTTTGATCCCCTTCTGTCCCATTTATACCTTTCAAAGGCAGTATCATTTCTAGGTCTGCCCAATAAAGAAAAGGCTACTGCTTACAAAACAGTGTTACCTTCTCCAGGGGCTCTGTGGATACCATGTATGGAGGTGCAGATGTGGGTGGAGATAAGGAATGGTTAGAATATGACTCCTTCCAGTCACTGTGAGGCTTAAGACCTTCTCAGTTTCAACTTGAGAAAATATATTTCCTTTTTCTCCTCCATCTCCCCAGAAGGTCTTCCAAGGAAGACCCCCCTATGTCTTGATCTCTCCATACCTCATGTTTCC
Organism: Charadrius vociferus; assembly: GCF_000708025.1. Taxonomy (NCBI): domain Eukaryota; kingdom Metazoa; phylum Chordata; class Aves; order Charadriiformes; family Charadriidae; genus Charadrius; species Charadrius vociferus. Next base: position 7,175,246 of record NW_009646736.1, on the reverse strand, counting down.
ACAAAAGCTTCAGTATCCATCAGTGTTTTACCAGACATTTGGGAGTTTTTGATTTCCTGACTGTACACCTGCCTGCTCAGAGAACTTTTCCAGACTGTGACTAAACTCTCACAGCAACAGCAAACATCTAATTTCCTTTGTCCCTTGTCACTAGGCCCTTTATCTTCAACTCTCTGATCTTTCATTTCTCCTCCCCACACTCTGTCTTTTCTCTTGTGTGTGTATCTTGTCTTCACCTTCCCTTCTTTCGTACCAATCTGCTTCAGATCTAATTTCACATTTCCCCACTTTTCTCCTTGAGATAACTTACTGTATCTCATGTATGAATAAATACATGTGTAAACAAATATGTGTGAAGGCATGTATGAATAAATAGGCATCATGGTAACTTCAGGACTTGACTGTGTCCTCTTTTTTCTAATCCTTCTTATTGGCGTTTTTGCTTATGCTTTTTGCTTATGCTATTTCATCCTAGTATCTTGTCCTCTTTGCTATCTGAGGGCATGAAACACATGATTTATTTGGCAATTCTATTCAAATAAAAATGGAAGAATCCCCCACAAATGTAGTTCTCATTCACCTGAGCTACTGCTTATTTCCTTAGCCAAAATGAAAAGAGATGGTTGAATTGTCTTCTCTAGAGAACATGTTAAGTCCTAATGAACAGTATTCAACTGGGAAATCCAGGAGTCATAAAACCCCTCCAAGACATGACTCCTCCTGTTATTCCCCCTGAAGGGATATATCACTGCCATTCTGGGCAAGGGTTGCAAAGACTGCTTGAGCATTAGATAGTTTTCTGCTTTATTTCTAAGACATGAATTTTTGTCTCTCTCTCTGTCTGCTTTTTTCTTTTTTTTTTTTTTAATAAGAATGTCAATCCATTTCACACAATCTTATCTTTTCCAGTCTACAGAATGATACCTAAAATAAATAGTTATCTTTTTGATAGAGGTTGTTTTGGACTCCTGATTGCAGGTTGAATATTCCAATGTGTTGTGATAATATCCAGTATCTCTCTATTTCACACACTTTGTGATGTTTTGATAGCATCCCACTTATGCAATTGCAAGTCAAACATCAATAAATATTTACTTTGCAGGAGGAGAACTGGCTTTGTAGCTTTCAGTTTCTCTAATACAAACTCTTGAAATAATCAGACTGTGTAACTTATCATTCAAAGATAACCAGAACTGTTTTATTTGCAAGTATTCAATGTTCCAGAGGTCTGAAAATATCAAATGACTTTTTTGGCAACTTAGGCGATAGTCATTAAACATGCAGTTTAATTTACTTCATGACACTTCAGCCTCTGGTATAAGCCACTAGCTGAGCACACAATACTTAAGAAGTCCAATACAGTCATAGAATTAGCGCCGAGAGCACCACTGAGTACGCTGAAGAGTCTGTGTAAAGACCTTGCAGTAAGGGAGGAAGAGAAGCAGACAAACAACAAGCTATGTTTATTCAGTCACGATACAGACTTTCTATATTTTTCTCTTTTATCTTAGTTTAGTCTGCAACTAATTATGTACTGGTTTTGCCAAATGAATTATAATACCTTTATCTTAGCTGCCCATTACAACAAAAATCTTAACTGTTGGCTAATCACTACAGAAAATACACTCTAATGAAAATTATTTTCTATCCTTACAGTCAGGAAATAGTGGTGAATAGTCAAAATACTGAAGTTCTCAAAAAAAAATTTGTCAGAAAACATATATATAAAAGTTTATTTATGCTTACCAAATAGATTTTTGGCTTTGTCTTTTCTCACAGCACGGGAAAAATTGCAAAAAAAGTTGTTTGATAAGACTGTGGGCAAAGCAGTGAACTGTAACTCAAACCTAGAGTGAATTGGAATCCATTATGAGTTCAATTTGTATTCATTCGTACATTTTATTTATTGTTGTTTGTACTTCTAATATCCTTCTCTACATGCAAACCTGTACTTTTTGCTTTAGGTCAGCTACAGTATGGCCTGTTTTTATGCCTGTTCCCACCCATCCGGAGTCATGGAAATAAGACAGAAATGCTATTTTCTGTCTCTGTGGTTGCAAAAATATATTGTTGTAGAGTCCTGCTCTTTCAGAGCTACCCTTTCAAAATGAAAGGAGGTTGGGTGGCCAACTGTGGGTGGCGCAGGTGGCCATAGACCGTTGCTGAAGCACAGCCTCAAGACCATCAGCATTTATAGCTGCATCCACCCCAATGTGCGGTTGGTTATTTTTCGAAGAGAAAAACAGTGTCACAGTTTTTATAAGACAGACTGAATACTTTGAAATGTTCCACAGCTATTCTAATTGTTGAATGTGGCTAGAGATGCGTTCCAGTCAAGACACTGTCAGACCGTGGAACAGCCAATAATCCTATTCGGCTCTGGAATATTTTCGGCTTGAAAAACTATTTTTTTAAATAGAAAACATAAATTCTCCAAAGCTGATGCTGAGTATAATCTTGCTTCCTAACACAAACAAAAGATACTTTCTCCTCAGGCAGAGAAGTGGGCTACTCTTGTCCTCTTTATAGTCTTTGCATCCCAGTGAAGAGGGTGATGTTGGCTCAGAAATACCAGTATAGACTAATAAAAATGTGTTCCACCGTGTGGAATATGTTTTTTAGTTATTATGCTGCAGACTTTCAAATGTTGTAAAAATGCGTGAAAAATACAATACCCTATTCTACCTAGCCAAGAAGTGCCAAACTCCATCTTATTGACCGGGGGATGTCAGCAGTAAGCATATTAATACTTAACACATACAGTGTTTTTCCTATGGCATTCTGACATTAAGTACCCTGGGAAAAATCCTAGGATATTCCTAGTGAAATGGCAGAAAATAAATCTAATTTTTAATGGAAGCTTAGATGTCTCCAGAGACCCTTTTTCATCCTGAGGTTTTAGCCGTGCAGCATGGAGCACATTAAACACAAGAGCAGTGAAACAATATTGCAGAACAGCGCGTGTTTACTCATTAATGAGAAGTTCTGATATAAAAGTGGACATTTCTTGCAGGGTGGAATCTTTTCATTCTTGGTTTTGGTGGGGAGGGGGGAGACAGGAAAGGGAGGAGGGGGAATCCTTTAATTGTTAGTGCAGGTTTTAAACTGACAAGCCTCAAAGGCAGAATACCGACTCTTTGATCTTAAAAGGGTTGTAAAAGGATGGTCTCACTTGTGTTTATTCAAATATTTGCAGGTAAACGCTGATAATCTAAACTGAGTCAAAGCTGCAGAATTTAGCATAAGTGATTTGCATATCAAGAGCCTCAAAATAAATACCAATTCAGAGATCTTAAATGTTGTCAAAAACTAATCATGACTTGAAATTAACTTGGGGCTTGCCTACGTATGGAAGTCTGTGCTCAGGAAACCAAAGCGTTCATTGGCAACCAATAGTCTAATAGATATGTTTAATCCCCGCTGTGTGGTAGCTGGAGGTATCTGCAGTCACATACCTGGTGGTTTGGGGCATATCAAGAGCAAAAGGGCAATCTGGCAGGGCAGGGAAGAGCTGAGCTGATACGCTTTGCATCCTCACCACCAGACATTATCCACTGGAGACATCCTTTGGAGACAGTCTGTAGCTGATTCTAGTTAATAGCTGAGAGAACTGCTTCTAGTGAGTGCTCTTGTAGACGACTTGCATTTCACTGTTTCTAAGCAGGGCTGTTAATTCTTGAACTACTGGATTCTTGACAAGTTGTTTTACTATTTGTAATTATTCGTATTTCAAGTAAAGGCATCACACTTTCTGAATTACTTGATTGTCTTCAAAATCTATTTTTAGCACCTAGTTCCTGCTACTTCTTTTGCAGCTAATGACTTCTTGGCATAATTTTGTGCCTGTTACTTGACTGAAGGAATGTACATCCTTTATGAGCACTAAGCGACCCATTTGGAAGTATAGATCCTTCATACTTCCTCTCCAAAAGTCAACAAAAATCATCTGTTTTGGAAGTCTTCTCTGTGCACAAATGTTGCAACTGATGAAATGAGATACTAATAATTAGCATTTATTGAGTCAGATTACCCTTACTGCCCAACTTAATAACATAAGATAAAAGTTTCAGCCTCTCGATTCCCTTGGGGGAGTGTTTAAGGCATCAACATTTATAAGAGAGAGTAGGAAATAGTTTCAATTTGGGCAAAAATTTGCAAACGGCTTCATTTAGTCTGACCTGATCTCTCATTGTGTGGGAAGAGTAGCTGATTACAATGTTATAGAGTTAGGTCAACACTTCAGTCCTTCTCCTTCTGTACATTTCTTTGCATTGCCAGTTTAGATCTTACATGAACAACAGAGATCTGTAAGACGAAGACCAGTTCTCGGCATTGGAAATATATTAATGACAGACTCCCATAAAAGGAAAAATTAGCAGCAAGCAGGTGGCTTTTTCAGCTAGTCATTGCTTATTTAATTCCCTCTTCAGGTGTTTGTCACATACAAGATCTTTCTATTTTGATTGACCTAGGGTGGAGTGCCCAAAGTTTGAGCTGGTGACATTACAGGTTATTCTCCAGGGAATAGAAGTGGTACATTACCAATGAATACAGCAACTTAGTAAATCATTGAAGGTGAGTGTAGGTTTCAGTTCTCTAGAACTCGATCTCCCTGAAAAGTGAGTAAGTGTCTATCGAATCCAGCTATGGGTCTTGAGCTGAGATTTTCACAGGAAATTAGGCATTGCATAGTAAATTAGCTACCTTTTTAAGGACCTGTGTCTTAAGAAGCGTAACTGGAGTCCCTCTTTCTAGGTCTAATGTCCTGAGTTAAAGTTTGCTGTTCGTACAGTGTCATGGTTTAACCCCAGCCAGCAACCAAGCACCACACAGCCGCTTGCTCACTCCCCCCAGATGGGATGGGGGAGAGAATCAGAAGAGTAAAAATGAGAAAAGACTCATGGGTTGAGATAAAGACAGTTTAATAGGTAGAGCAAAAGCCACGCACACAAGCAAAGCAAAGCAAGGAATTCATTCACTGCTTCCCATGGGCAGGCAGGTGTTCAGCCACCTCCAGGAAATCAGGGCTCCATCACACAGCACGGTTATGTGGGAAGACAAATGCCATAACTCCAAACATTTCCTCCTTCCTTCTTCCCCCAGCTTTATTTACTGAGCATGACATCACATGGTATGGAATGTCCCTTTGGCCAGTTGGGGTCAGCTGTCCTGGCTGTGTCTCCTCCCAACTTCTAGTGCCCCCCAGCCTGCTCGATGGCAGAGTGGTGTGAGGAGTAGGAAATGCCTTGACTGCTGAGCAACAACCAAAAACCATCTGTGTGCTATCAACATCACTCTCATCCCAAATCCAAAGCATAACACTATAACAGCTGCTAGTAAGAAAGTCAACTCCATCCCAACTGAAACCATGACATTCAGTCATGTTAAGCCATAATTTTATGTGAAGTTATTTAGAATAAGAAGAGTTTTGATGACCCAAAACTGACCAACAGGGTATTCCATCCCATCTGCACCATGCTCAGTATAAAATATGAGGGATCAAAGGGTCAGCCCTCTTTCTTCAATGGCCGGCATCTGAGGAGGACTCTGTCTGTTCATCTGACTTTGATCCCGATCCGGAATCCCGATCCGGAATCCAGTTCTTGTCCATCACTGAGGGATTTTGCCAGTGCCAGCTGGTGACGTGATTGTCATCTTGGGAGCTTGATACGGTTTTGTGTATTTTTCATTTTTTTTCTTTTTTCTTTTATTTTAAATATTTCATTAAAGTAGTTTAGTTCATTCTAAACTCATAAATCTCCCTCTCTCTCTCCCTTCTCTCTCTTTGAAGAGAGGTTGGGAGGAGCATCTGTCAATTGCCCTGTGGCCGGTTCGGACCAAACCACGACATAAGTAGGCTCTTTTTATTTAAACAATTAAATAAAATAATAATTTTTAGACAGTGTAGGAAAGCAATTTTTGAGAGTTTGTGGAAATTCTGGTTATTTTCTTCATTAGAAGATAAGACTAAAATCATTCCTTTCTCGGAAAGGAAGGTCTGCCAGCACTGGGGAGAAGTTGGAGTGCTAACAGAAGCACTCAGCACCTACCTAACGCCAGCCCTGCCCTCTGATGATGGTACTGAATTCTGACATTGAGAAAAACTTCTCGGCTGGTGTTGCCATAGTTCCCGGAGCTCAGCACCTGCAATCCAGCTGCCTCCCCACTGCGATGACTCATTGACATTTCAACACTCTACTTTGTCCACCTTATTGACTCTCCAACTTCCTGCCTTATTGCTTTATTCTCTGGTTCTCTTCCTGGTCCTGTTCTACCCATCTTTTATTAGTCAGATGTCCAGAACTCATCTGACTCTGAAATTTTCATTTGCTGTATAGGATATCTTACTAGTGCTGTTATACCGCTCTCCCCACACCTCTTTTCTTCTCTCCCAACTCTTGTCCACAGAACACACTTTGGAGAGTTTTAAGACATTACCACAAGAAATTTGACTTGTAAAATGGAATAATAACTAATGAACAAGCAGTTATACTTGGTCATTAACAACAGTCAGTATAAGCTTGTTGCTGTCTGAGCCTGGGTCTAATCTTATTATTGTTTCTTGAGTTACTCAGGCCTTTATTTTTAATAAAGCTGGTTTGAATTTTGAAATTTAAATATATATGTTATAGTTTTTCACCAAAAAATGAGTGCTCAAGTTCAGCTACTTTGTGTACAGTTGGACACTGTGTGCAAAAAAGACATTGGATATTGTTTTTTCTTAATTTGCACTATTTTTTTTTTAATACACTTGTGCATATCTGGTGATCCCATCATATTTTTTGAAGTTTTTGAAAATGCAGATTTAGTGTTTTCCTCTTGCAAAACCTAAAGCATGCTTTCAAAGATTAGGTTAAACCTGACTGAAACTTCCACACTATCACCCCAGGTTTTTTTACACAGTAGCAAGTTAGGAGCTAAAAAGAAAAGTAGAATTAGTTTGGTGTATAAATTAAGTAAAGGCAGATTCTGGCTAGAAGTGTCTCCATGGTAGTTGAAAGGCTATTAGATGTTACATGAGCTTCATTTACATCACCGAGAGTGATTAGTTATAGTGCAGTAGCTTGTTTAGTTTCTTGCTAATAAGGAATTGTAGGCTTAATACATGCCTCTAGAAGAATATGATCTTTTGTCATTTTTATTTTACATATCACAACACTGTAAATTTTATTTCAGCTGCAGCATGATCCTGTATTGCACCAAACCCCTTCTGTGAAACGCCGAAAATCTCAATTTCTGATACATTAAGAATTCTGAACACCTCAAGAAATTCTGTTCATGCGCCTTAATGACACTTCTTGGACTAAATGTGGGAAGAATATGAGCAGCCAATTGCCGGCTGTTCAGTCTCACTAAGTTTATAGTGTTCTGGACCTCAGAAGATTTAGTCCCACATACTAAGTCTTGGGGGATTTCAACAACAAAATCTTAGGCTTTTGATCCTGCTAGTATACGATTATCTTAAATACATGAGTAATTCAGCCGACTTATCTGGGACTGCTCAAGCCCCTAAAGTTAACAGTATAGTTGTAGGATCATGGCCTTAACCTTGGGAGAGAAATATTTCTGTGGGGATTTCTTATTTCGCTTCAGGAGCATTGTAATTATAAGTCCTTGTGAGTGAAACTAAGACTGTATCACCAGGTTTATGGCATTGCTTCACTTTACAGTCACTGTCATAAAACCCAGATTAATATTGTTCCATTGTGTATATTTTACACGTTCTTTCCTAAGAATGAGTGTGATAAGCCATTTTCTCTCTTTTTTCCGTAACAGTTTTTGTTACATGACTCCCAAATTTTAATGCCTAATATGATCTTTGAAAAGCTATAAACTTTTAACAGACTTTAAACATAAAATGAGTGAATAAATTTCCAGGGAGTCTGTGGTTTGATCCCAGGAAATCCTGATTAATAGCCTTTAGGTTTTTTTAGACCACCCTGAATACATTGTCAAAAACAGTTGACTCATTTTATGGCCATTTATATTGTAATTCAACCTACTAAATTTATAACAATTTTTTTTTTAAAATGCTAAATGTAGACATAAGAATTTATATTTCTTCATATAAGACCATATGCTGAACACATTCCTTGCTCTATTTAGTTCAGTCTTGTAAATGTATAATTCTATATATTTGATAACCACATAAAATCTATTTTTAATATAAAAAGGGCCTAGTACAAACCCAGTGTAATTAATGTGAAAGTAATTGTATTCATAGTATTCCTGTTGTTTTTCATTGATCAAGACTTGCTCATTCAAAAGTGAAACTAATTTGCACACGTGTTTGAGGAACCTCCCCTATAACATTCTTGGTAGGAGGTGGAAAATATAAAATAATTTTGCAAGGTAACTTGCTTGATAATCTATTTTTCTCTTTATTTAATGTGTAGCTTATATAAACAGTATTTTAAGAGTCTGGTGGTTGTATTTTGTTCTTTGTTTGTTCTAATATCAATTAAAAGAAAGATGCTGTACTTACTGTTGGTCTAAATCTTGACATTACTAGCCAAGATCAAGGCATACTGCTAAATTGGTCATTTTGTTTTAATAACTTGGGAATCTTCGTTGCTGATCACCTTGCAAAAACTTAATTCCTTCATAGACTAGATTACCAGAAACTTGAATGGGTGTGGATCCTGGCATGGGTCTGAGCAAAGGTAGTAAATACTGCCTGTGGTACAAAACTGCTGTGTAAAAAGGCTCTGTCTTGATAGGGGATGTTTTTGTGTGCATGTGCTTTGTTCATATGCACATACAGAAAGGATGGATTTTTTTCATATTAAAAATGGGATTATTTGGTCATAGTATTTGCAATAATAATATAGATGCAAAAGAAAAGAAAGAGTCTTCTACAGAAGGATGGTTATTGAAAAAATAATTTGCATATTGTGCAAAATTTAACAATTCCATTGAGTAAAAAAGTAAACAAAACATATATATAGAACCCCTCGATAGTTAAGTAGCAATAAATAGAATATATTTGCATTGTCTTTGCAATATGCTCAGATTCGATTTTTCTTTTCAAGAAGAAATAAATGATTTTCCATATAATAGAAAATTGAGTTTACTATTTCTAAAATGCTCTTAACATAGAAAAAGGAAACATAATATTAGTGCTTATCACAGCATTTAAGGCGTCACCATCCCCCCTCAAGCTTTCTACTCTTAAATAAAAAAGGAAAAATCCTATTGTTTTCCTAGCTTCACTTTGCTTCTAGTGATTGATGTAGAATTTTACTGCCATCCAATGGCAAGGACCTATTATAGCCTAAGTAAATGTCTAATGCTTTTTGATCAAATTGCAGTCTAGGGAATTTAACTTATGTAGTACACTTAGAACTTACATCAATACATCTCTGTTCGTTACACAGTGAGAAAGAAATATGACTACAGCTTCAATTTATTCTGTGTTTCCTAATTCAATTTAACTCTGAATTACTAATATTGTGGTACATAATTACCTAAATGAATAAATCAACCTAAGCTACTCACTAAAAAGAACATTAGGGTATAATATTAATTTTTGCGTGTACCTTGTCATGTTAATTTAAAAGATTCCTTTCTCTACAATTAAGAGCGTGTTCCTAGTTGGCAAAATATCCTTTTGCTAAAATCTTCTTCTCCATTTTATTTATCTAGTCTGGAGACTTTACGGTTGTTATTGTACACTAAAGAATTGCTTTATTACTCTCAAATGTGTTATAGGGTTATTTTGTGGTTTTTTTTTTTTCTTTTTCCTCACATACACACAAACCTCTAAGACAGAAAGACAACTGCTTAAAACTATAATCTGATATGTATTGATTTTGGTATAGTTTTATCCTCTGTGCTTTCACAATTCAGCTTCAACTGGTAGTCCAACCTAACAGCAATCTAGTATTAACACACTTCATTTTTTTCAAGTATTTATTTTAGAGAGACAACAATATAGATACATCTAGAGGAAATAACTTCAGATCATGGGCAAGAATATAAAGGCAAGCCTCCACCTTGTACTGCTAATGAAAAATTACAATAATTAGTGGCTGTTAAAGGAATAAAAAGCCCTACCGGGATGGAGGAAAATGTAAGTTTTGAATGAAAGACAAAATTTAAATAACAGGGAAAAAGAACAGACGCTGTTATTTCTATTGTTTCGTTCTAGCTGGAAGACTTCTCGTGTACTGTCTCATCATTAGGATAGCTCTCCATTGCCTGTTAAAGCCAATGGACACACTTCCAGTGACATGAAAGAGACATAAGCCACGTCCCGGTCATGCATTCCTGTCTCCTTGCAGGGACGGCTACCTGTTGTCCCACAGGTATATTTTAATTCAAACGTGTAAAAACTTTTTTGGCTTCTCACAAAGATGCAACCTGCGGATATCTACTCTAAGCATCCCAGCATCCAGGAACACTTTGTTAGATGTTCTGTTGGTGTCTTGCCATTTTTTCAGTTCTTTTTAATAACTCTTTGGCCACAACCTTTGACTATTACCGTAGCTGTATAGAAAGAACAATCTTTGATTAAATTACATCATTAACCAGGAGCACTCTACAGCATGTAAGATTATTGGAGATTAATCAAGAAATAGAATATAGAACAAAGTGCCAGAAGACTTGGACACATGCCTGTATACCTTAGACAAATTCTACACTTATGAAAACAATTGCAAAATAAAGTTTTCCTTCTGTAACTGAAACGCATTGATGTTAATCAGCACAAAGTCTTTGGCGTGGGTGTGCAGAGAAGAGTACCACGCTTAAAATATCAATATTAAAATAGGTATGCATATTTGCTACTTTAGTACTCTAATACTAAATACTGAAACAGAAAAGTACAAAAGAAAATGAGGATCATGGGAAGTAAGTTATTTGTATTATTGTGTTTATTCTGTAATTAATATCAGGACCCTACAACTGCACATGGCAAACAGCTCACTTCTCAGTATTGCTATATTAGCAATTGATTGGAAAATGAGTGAAAAATTTCTATACAGTTTTAAATTTGAAAATTAAACTTTCATGCAATGTTGATATTCATAAATTATATAACTGGTAGAGAACGGGATAGATTGCCATGATATCATGACATACAGATGTGTTCGGTTTCCCTCTGCCAGAATTTAGATTGTCAAAAAAAAGCAGTGTCGGAAAAGGAGTGTAGGTGAGTACAGCACATGTGTTCTTCCTAGGGATTATCCATTTATCGTTAGCTAAGTTGCTAATTCATTTTCTAAAATGTTCTTATTGATACAGTTCTCGATGTTTTTGCAGTATATGCTTATGCAAATTTGTCTGGTGAAATCAGTTAAAAATTAATTTGTGCAAAAAGCTACACCTTAACTTCAATTTTAATACTTCAAGTCAATATAACTTTCACAGAGCAGATACTTTCTCATGTTCCTCAAAATTCACTTAATTGGTTTCTATAAATGGATGGGAGGAAAAATTTAATTTCAACAATTCTTGCTTCATGTTTTGAATAATAGGTTTTTGTTTTTTTTTTTTTTCTTCTCTGCGCTTTGAAGGAAAGGTCTGTGTGACAGCTAACAAAGCTGCCCTGGCTTTGTAGCCCTCGTTTTATGAGACGTGAGATAACACGCTCTCTGCATGGGTCTCTACAAGTTCAGCTGGCCACAGCACATGGGCAGGCTTCAGGAAACGGAGACTTCTCCCCCTCTTCTGCACACAGATGTGTGCGGGGGGGGCTCTCTGCTAGCTGGGGGCACTGCAGATCACAGGCGTAGCACAAAGAGGGAGTCTGGGAGCCGGGCGAGGTGTGCTTGGGCAGATTTGGGGCTATACCATGGCTCCAGCGTTCCTGCCAACACAAGCAGAGCTGGTAAAGTGGAGGACATGGAGAATACAGTGTGTCGCGTTTGTAACGGGCTATAGTTGCCTCCATTCAGCTATTTCCCCCACTGCAGGAAATCTCGTCAGTCTGTCCATCCATGACTTCTTTTGGCCCAGAGAGGAGGAGAGCCTGTGTGGTGACACGAGGCGGCACACGTGGCCCTGCCACCACCAAGAGGGAGCACCCAGCCACCAGCCTCACCCCGGGAGAACTTTCTGCTCATCACCTCCCTCCTTTCCCTCTGCCCGCATGTTAATGCATATTCAAACAATGCATCAAAATAACTGGAAGGCAAACCACCACCGAATCGCCAGCCCTCATTCCTGAATAAGCCGCTCACAGTCAATTGCCTTTTCTCTAGTTTAATTTTCTTTGTGTGTATTATAATGTTCTGTGTGCTCAGTGACAATCACTTCTGCAAAGCTGCATTTCATTTCCTCTGACCACTAAAACTGTGATCTGCTTTACTTGCCTGAAACAAGTATCATGCACAGATTTTAATTATTTAGTCATGATTTAGCATGCATGATATATGGGTATCATTATCAATGGCTGCAATATCTCTTCTTTTGGCTATTTAACATGAGGAAGATGCTCTTTGTTATTAACATCTGTTCATCGGGGACACAGACCTTCTCAGCATTACTAGCACCTTCTGTTTTTGTCAGGAGAAAGGAAAGTGATCAAGAGCCTCATCAGAGCCTAATTTGGCACTGATGTGTTTTCCTTTCTCTTAGCGTAGCCTAGATCTAAATTGTCCCTTAAAATTACAGTAGCTTTTAAAATACTGCTCAATAACTAGATCTGACTAGGCGTAGACTAAGATGGTACAGATACGAATGTAACATTATTTAAATGTTATGGTTGTGTGTGGGCTACAAGATGAAAAATAAGTTAATAAAAGACGTGGTGGAATTAGAAAATAAGATTAGTGAATTGCTTTAGCCGTGAAACCATCTTCTAGCTATGAAAAAACGGCTAATCTTATTTTTCCCCCACTAAGCTCATTCTCGTTTTTCTGCAGCCCAGTGAAGGCCTCACAGCAGAAATGTCCCCTTTACATTTACCTTGTTATTATGGCAGGCATTTTATTAAGCCTTTTAAGGACGGAGCTTCGGTTTGCAGTAAAACAAGGCTCTGGTTCTTTGCTGCTTTCCTGCGGTGACGTGGCAGCGGAGGCAGCGAGCAGTTTGCAGAAGGGTGTCTATGCCTGGCCACTTTCCAGCCGGGTCGAACCTGAAGGGATGGATGTACGTGGAGGAAAGACCACGCTTGAACCTTTTTGCAGATCCCTCTCAAAGGAGAGGTAAACCAAAACGGGGATTTCTACGAAGGCGTTTGATTCCGCGAGCGCTGCCAATACCAACCAAATATAACAACGTTTGTGCTCCAGACCGGGATCTTATTTCTTCCTAAAAGAGAGCATCAAAATCTGATCATGTAGATAAAAGAGGAAATTTCTCATGAATATACTCTACATGATTAAAACTCCAGCTCCCTATGGTTTAGACCTGGAAGACATTTTAATTATCTATCTAACATCTTGCTATTTCTGGAATTTTGACTGCGAATGTTTCTGACAGTGTTTCATGGAGTATCCTTTCCTCATACTGTGCTTTTTTTATACTCCAGATGTACAGTAAACAACAAAAGCTTGTTTTATCTTTTACTCTCCATCAGATGAAAGTGAAAGATAACTAAAAGGAAAAAAAAACTTTTAAAGAATATATTTTAATCATAGATATCCTGCTTATAATCTAAAAGTCCCGTAACAATCTTAAATACACTTTACCAAATAGACCCAAACTGCACATAACTGAAAAATCCAAAGATTAACAGTACTGTAAATAATTTTTTTAAAAAATCAGCCAAAAAAAAAGCGCCTTACGTCTTTCTCATTTTCCAAGGCAAAAATTATTTGCACGTAATTATTATTTTTAATCAATTGTATCAAATTTCAGTACCATCCTGTCAAAAACTACCAGCACAGAAAAAAAACAAAAAAATCTCCATTATAATGATAAGCATGTTTTGATTCTGAATACATAAGTAAGAGCAACTCAATTGCCAGGGTGATTTTCCAGATGTAATCCAGCCTACGAGATAATACTCCTACTAATTACATCTAAGTAAGAACCTAAGCAGCACATGAAAGGTACATATCAACTTTACAGTGGAATGTCTTTAAAGTTTATATTAGAGTGACCACATAAATAGTGTTTTTAAAGCATGGGGGAGTTATATATTCCGAATGAGAAATATGAAGAAACTTGGACAGATTCAACCTGTGCCGAGCACTTGAGTGGTTTCTAAAATTTCCTTATCACTCTTTAAATTAATGGACTCGTGGTTTAATATACCTAAAATCTCATCAAAAGTTTTCTCAAGTTTCTATTTCCTAGATTAGTCCCCGAGTTTAATTGACGTGAAGCAAATGACTGATATCCGTCAGGCCAGGCTCTCACCCATAGAAAATGTCTATGCTGTGAAGGTGAATGCAGCGATAGGACGCGTGAGCTGGTGAAGACCTTAGCTTGCAAGGCAGAACTGCGCTGTGTAGCTTGTCCGAGCAGGGTTTAATTTCGTTACCCAAGCTGCATTCGCTGCTGCCCTTGGCAGCCTCTCGCAGGGCGCGTTAGCTGGAGCACAGCAGCGTGCGAACGCGGCTGCCATCGGAACTGCAGTCTTCACGGCAGCTGGTGCCCAGAGCTGTGCCAGCGCGGGCTGTGCTTTGTGTCACTTCTGTGTCGCCCTGCCCGTTATCCAGTCAGCTCAAGAGGTAATTCAGGATTTTTAAAAAAATTTGTAACAGAAGTCTCTAAACTAGGGGTGTGGTTTTGTGAGATAGGTCTATAAATATGATCTTTTCACACGAGGAGAAGAAACACAAAGAAAAATGAGCTAGTGAATTCCTATGTACTTTGTAAGACCAGAGTAACCACTTTGATGATAATCTAGCTTGTCTTTGTGTGCAACATGTAATTCTTTAAGTTCATCAATTTATTCCTACATCCACAACCTCACATTGAGCAGGAGTATATATTCAGAAAGCCTGCGGTCGCGTCAAACTCATTTTATGTGAGGGGCTTGATCTGATATCCTGGTGCTTGGTAGCAAACACTTTCAGCAGAAATTATTAAGTTAAATAGTATTAACAGAAAAATAAGCTGTATTGTTATTCTATTTGCATTGTCAACCAAGAGATGCCTGTTACTAACTCCAGCAAGCAGAGCTGCAGGAAATGATTCCTATATCTTTTGGCTGCTGCCTCTTTTCTGTTCACCTGAGTAGAAATGGGGTTTTGGAGGCTGATGCGGTCAGCTTTCCATCAGTCGAATTGTGAGTTATTTGTGCCACAGGAGCAGGGACAGCTCAGGACCACCTCTGTGAATTAGCTCAAGTGCAGCACCACAGAAGCTGCTCTCAGGAGCAGGCGAGTACAGCTGGTGTCCTGCCAGACAGGGCCTGAGCCAATATACCCGTGAGATCTATGATGGCTGTGTACACGCTCAGCTCCAGTGCTCTCTGGCTGTGTCTCCATAGAAGGAGGTAGAGAGGTAAGTTATCTCAAAGCCAGTCAGATCCAGCTGCGGTCTGCTAAGACCGCTCAGGTTGTGCCCATTGAACTGAACACGTGGAAACCCTCTTTTGGTAGCAGCCAGATTTCAGAAGGGCTATTTCGGATAAGTATATGGCTGTATTAATGCAGGGACCCATTCATGTCTAACACTGACCTTAATATAATAAACTCTGGGAAACCAGGTGCTTAGAGCATAATACAGGTATACTGAATAGCTCTGCAGGAGACAGCTTTGATACAGCAAAACTCATACTGTTTTGGAGCTAATTGGTTAGTCTAACTGAACCAAGTCTGATTTCTCACAGAGATGCTGCGAGATACATGTGTACTGTGCTGGGTTTGAATTTTAGAACATTTTTCTTCTCTGGGCGTTTGTATCAACTATAACCAAGTCCCTCATTCTCAGAGAACGATGAGTTGGCAGTGTTTGGAGAGTTAATGGCACACGCACACATTACATGCCGTCCACCGGGACCTGCTGCTGCCGAAGTACTCTAACCTACACAAACCGCTGTAGCAGGGCCTATAAGCTGAGTAAACGTATAGCATCTGGAGCAGCTTTTGAAAGCACTGTGTTCAACTTTAAAATACTAATTTACTGCTTCTTCCCCAAAACACCATCCAAGCCTTGTTCTCCTTGGAGCGCAGGAGTATTTAAAACACGTATCTGGGGCAAAGACAGCTTTAAAAAAATGTCTTGCATACTCAGTTTTGATTTTAATCCATAAATTCACCTGCACTTTATTAAAGTTTTGATAATTTGGGCGATGTCATAAGAGTTCTCTGAGCGACCACTTCTGTTCAGCACCTCTGCACATCAGGCCACATACGAAAGTCATCCATGCAAGGTTTTGACCATTAATGATCTGATATGGTAACAAGTCATGGGGGTATCAAAACTCACTGCCACCTCTTGGCCACGCAGCCTTGTGTCAGCAAAAATAAATGCAGGGAATTGAATTTGCAATAGGGCTCTTTCCAAGTATATATAAAGCTTTAAATTAATAGACTAATGACAGCCAGCTGTGATAGGGCCCGAAAAATTCTGGGATAGCTCATACCACATTTCATGCTCAGAATGAAACATTCACTTCTGAACCAGGGTGAAGAAGGTTCTGGGCTGTCACCTTCCCCGTGCAACCCAGGAAGGGTTAACAGCATCGCCCACCCTGAGAGCTGTGCACCTGTGGAGCTCAGCCCCACCCTGGATGGGGCTATCAAAGGCTGCAGCCTGGCTGGCCCAGCTGGTTGCCAGAGGGAAGGAGTGAGCCGCCTCTGTGCTGGCCAGGAAACTGCTGCTTTAGCTTGGAAACTGGAGGGGTTGACTGAAAGGGGTAAGTGATTTACATGGATATTTTGCTCATGGACCCATGTTGAGTAATGGAAAATAGTGATGTTTTAAAGAGGAGTGGCAATAAGCAAGAGGGGTTTGTGAAAGAGAGAGCTCCCAGTATCAGGTCAGTCTGCTCATGTGGTTACTCCTGTGGCTCCCAACTTCTTTCATATCAGGGTCTCTGAGGGGTTATATGTGGGTTTAGTGAGAGGGGCTGTTTGGCAGAGTGAAGGAAGGGTATAGTCATCATGACTAAGAACAGGCAAGTGTGGACCTTCAAAAGTTTGCTGGCTGATTTCCTGAAAAAGAATTCTCAAGAAGCAAACACTCTTATAGTCTTAAAAGACAAACCCTCAGCTGGTCAAGCAAAACTAGTTTCTGTGATGTGGATATTGTAAATATAGCTGTGATACAGAGATGTCAGCTTAGTTTTTGGTAAGAGCTTATGTTTTGGCTGGGGTAGGAATGGTGAGTATGACGCCAGTTCCTGCTTTTTGACCACTTTGGATAAACATTGTATAGTGTTCCAAATTAAGTGGACCGATGGAGTTGCCATAGCGGGAGGCTAATTTTCTGGTGTTGGATGATGGAGCTGGGTCAGTTTTTTTGTTCTTTAAAGACTGAGTTGTGAAGAATGCTAGAATAACAGCAAGAAAACAAAGTCTGTGAAGTGCGAGCAGTAGTAGGTCAAGTGTCCAGATATTGTCTTCTGTATTTTTTTTCCTCTCTGTTCTGGAAGCAGCTTCAGAGCTTGAAAGGCATGCGGTCTACAGTATCATTGCTAATCCAAGAATCCAATACACACAAAATTGTTATTTATGCCATGAAATTGCTCCAAAGGTTAAAATGTCTTATATGCCAGTACAGTAACTCTCCCTTGAGGTTCTGTCAGGACTGAATTTAAATGGCGTTGAGTCCAGAGTAATTCCAGGCCAATTAGCTTTGACTACACTGAACCTGGAAAATTGCCTCTTTCAGGAAGCGGCCAGACTTGTGCTTAGAAAACCCCACTCATATTCTGCTCCAGAGGCTGGATATAAATCTTTCGTGTTCTCATTAATCTTTTAAGCTGGGGAACATAAACATCTGGAAGCTTGCACTTTCAGAGTTCTGTAACAACATCTCCAACTGGTTATTTCACTTCTTTTGTCTATAATAATGCCCCATTTCATTCCCCATGTATTATTCATATATATCTTAAATTTAATCACCAACCCACTAAAGTTAAAATCACACTACACCTGAAATATAAACACCATCACACTGGAGTTGAGAACGCATTATGCCTTATCCATAATTACTATCATGCTGAGGTAAGGTTCCCACCTTTTTTTTGTGTTACCGCCAAGGCTTTTCTGGTTATCGGTGTCTTTTTGTACCTGTGTAACAAATGCCACCTTTTACAGTTCTTTTCCTCTTGGGTCCTTTCCTCTCTACACAGGGAAATTTTTTACGTTTCATGCTCAGGCTTGTAGTTAGCTGTTCTCTGCCACGTGCGAGATTAGCGTTAGCTAATTAGGGATGTGCTGCCTTTGATGGCTGAAATCACTCTGGGTGTGTCCTTTGTGTTGCCCCAGCAGAAGTGTCACTGAGGCCTCCTTATGTTACAGAGGGAACATCTCCAGCAGTGAACCCAGACAATGTCCTCTTTGCCTGAGCCGGCAGTCTGTGCCCTGCGCTCATCCCGCCTGGCAGTCCCTGTCTTCGTTTGCTCCCCAGACAATTTTGTGATTTCAGTAGTGAACAAAGAGGCTACTATAGACTTGGCAGAGTATTTCTACAGATGACTCTTTGGTATCGTTGGGACGGTGGTTATAACAGCGTTCCTGTGCAGGGGGACAGTGCTGTGGTGGACTGATGGTGTGCCTGTGCTTGCATGGCAGAGGGATTCTGCCAGAGCCCTGAACGTCCCTGTTATCCGTGGTACCATGAAAATAAAGCTGGTCCTGTAGGTTAGGATTTCTGTTTAATTACTGGATCTTACCTGGAAGTCTGTGGACTGGCAGGTCTCTTGCCTATTCCAAGTCTTGGGTTTCCACAGATAATTGGTGTTGGTCACGGGTCTTTGCTGTAAGTTTTCTGAGAAGAATCATTTCCTTTTTTAATCTTGGTTGCCTAGTTTGTTCAAGGCACCATGTGCTATCCAGCTATCTTGAGTTCTGATATTGCCTCCTTATAACATGTATCTATACATACATAATAGAATATGTATAGTACATATATACATACATAATACATAATAATAAGTAATTAATTTTGGGTCAACAATTATTGCAGGACTGCACTTGTATCTTTTTTTCAACTTATGTTTTTGTAAGGCCACCTAAAAAAAAAAAAAAAAAAAAAAACAAACACCCTGGTTTTGAGGGGAAAAAAATGACTCAAAACTTCAGGCAGAAAGTAATTACATGTAAGTGGCCCAAAAGCTGCTCAGCCACAACATTTATTCAGTATATAACTAGTAAGCATCAAATGCATTTAAAGTGCTGGAAGTCTGTACTTTGAACATTCTTTAACATTTTTTTTTTGATGGAAAGCAAAACCAAGTTACATGCAAAAAAAAAAATTAAAAAAAAAAATTGGCTTGTGCCTGTGTCAAAATGTTGATGCTTTGTTCAGTTTCTCTGCATTTTCTCATGCTTTATATGAGGGTAATATGTACACTTGGTGCTTTATACAGAAACCTGAACTTTTGTTCGACCTTTGCAATATCTGGGGTCAACAGTGCATAAATGGAGTGAGAAAAATTTATTTTAATTTGTTGTCTGGCTATAATTAAAACCACTAATGTTGTTCTAATGCTGCCTTTGTTGCAGGAATCACAGCGGTGAGCGCTACATCTCACCTTATGTTATCTTCAAGAAGCCTTTCATGCTTATGTATTTAATTATCTAGCTTTCTTTTAATGTATTTGTCAAGCAATCTTAAATATATTATTGCAATACCATATCTGCAATAGTATCTCCACATAAACAAATGTGCTTTTTAACTACAGCATTGAGAACTCCCTCTGGTAGGATTCCCAAACTGCTCTGCAGGTTGCTGGCTACAGCAGACTACCAAAACAAATCTCTTACCATGATCAAGGTCAGAGCAAGGTCAGTCATTCACAGAATATTACATCTCTTCTTGGAGGCAGGAAGCATTTGATATTTGATTTCCCTATGCACCATTCTTTGATGGATTTTCCTTTTCTTTCCTGCAGAGGGAAGAAACTGTTATGTTAAAACTGTTATGTGTATTTACATATAATGACTGATATATATTTAATACTGATAGTGTTCTGGAAAACCATTAAGAAAATGCATCTTCTGGCTCTGCAAAAGTATGTAGTTTGCCATTCTGCTGGAGCCTAAGGTGATCCTTTGTGGAAAAGTGCGTTCACGTGAGGACACTGGTCGTAGTGACTTACAGTCACATCAGTTATTTCAGTAAATGTTTAATCCCCAAATAGACCTCTGCAATGATTTATGAACGATCTAGGAGGGGAACACTGCTGCCATTTTAGAGGGCTAAGTTACCTGGATAACTGCACTAGGCTGACTTGCCAGGGTACGACCAAGGTTTCCATTTTCTGTATGTGTACATATATAGAGTTGTGGAAAACTGGCTGACTAATGTTGTGGCTGAAAACTGGGCAGTAGGTATGCATACTCCAAAATCTTTTGGTTCAGAAGTTTTGGTAGCAAAAATACCAAAAAGATTACTAAATCTCCTATTTCTCATTGCATGGTCTTCTCACCGTTTTTAATTCAGAGTTAATAAAATGTTTATATCGCATAGTTTTGAAATGTGGGAATTTTATTGTGGGTTTATTTTTTTTCTTGAGTTCTACTTGATTCACTTTCCCCTCCCCTGGATTTAGATGCTAGGGCTGCCAATGTCTTCCAATATAAAGAAAAAAATTGAGGATCTGGATAGGTTATGGTCTATCTCTTAGCAGTATGCTGTGAGTGTTGCTGTGCTAGAATGGAGGAAACAATTTGGTTTTAGGTCAGAAATGAGTAAAGCCCCAGTTAACTGAAATCAAATTGCTATCTGTGACCAGATCAGGGCAGCTATGTGTTGCAGAAAGTCCAGGATGATGTGATTGATGGCAAAACGTTTTACTGAACTTGGCAGCAGTGATAAACATGAGTCACTGGTAGATGACACTCATAGAGCAGTGAGAGACCCCTCCCTCATGCTGTCATAGTCTTTCATGAAGGATCTCAACACACAACCAATGACCAACGGAGAGTAAGACCAAGGTGTGTTAAGCTAGAGGAAAAACCTGGAGAAACCAGAGTACATGTAATTTAATTCTATTCTAATTTGATCAAGTGCAGAAATGCGGAATTTCACTAATTGACTTGTATGTTGCCTACACATACCTTGTGCTCCAGGTGCTTGAATATTTAGAAAAATTGAATTTGTGATATTCACAAACTATGTTTAGCAGCACATGATTCTTAAAGCTGTGTAGCAAATGATGGAATATATTAATTTAAAAACAATTATTGAAGTTCTTGTGTGCAACTAATTAGGCAGTACCCACAATCTATGCAAAAAAGTGTCATTTTTTTCAGTGTAAAGCTCAGGAAACTTGGGCAATGTTATCTGGATTGCAAGCGCTCCAGAGTAGTAAAAAGGTTGCAAGTATGAGCAACAATCTATGTTTATCCTGACAAGTAGATTTTTTTTGTTTTTCCTGGTCCAGAAGTTTAAAATGAAATGAAACAACCCTGAGCCAGATACCACCAACAAGACAAGTTTAAAAATAATGCTATGATATGCTCATTCTTTGACTTCAAGTTGTAAAGCTTGAGACTTGTTCTCAAGATTCTGCTCCTTTAACATTTGCGGAGGTTCAGTCAATTTTTAAAAATCAAAACACATGCACAGAAGCTTGTGGAAATGCATGTTTGACTCATCAAAGCTGCTTCTTCTGTATCAATTTGTTCTGTTGCTTGTGACGAAAGATGGTGCATGGGGCACAGCTGTGTATGGACGAGTAGAATGTAGTTTGGAAAATACAAGTTCAATTATTATGCTAAGCTATGATTGCCAGTGGGGTAAGGGAATGAGTATGGGCATCGTTGGGCTGTGAGGGACATGGAAAAACTGCTGGGTACTTCCTTAAATGCATCTGTATATCAGGGCCAGAGAGAGAAGGCAATCTCATCGGCATAAATGGCTCTGCAAGTAGTTATGTGTACTTGATTACAAGAGTGTCTTAAACACAAAATAACAAGATAGCTTGACTAATTTTGGTTTTTAGGCCCAGTGTAAAGCAAAGCTGGGCCTGGGCAGGGTAGTCTGCAAGTTGCACATGCCCAAGAGAAGCTGTAGCACACCTGTGTTTCAGACCTATGGTTCCCTGTTTCCACTGACTGTACTGGGAGCGAAGCAGATGACAACTGAGCTGGTGTAGATCATGTCATACTTGATGTATCAGAAAGGATCCAAATACCTCACAGTTGCTTGGTCTTCCTAATCTGGTTGTGCTAAAATTCTGGGTTTTGTGAATGGAAATGTCAAAGATTCTTCTACTAGTTTGACAAAGTGTGTAATCCAATGATAAATTGTACTTATTTTGGCATCTGTGTCTTGTTATTCATGAGAGATGAAGACTAAAATACGAAGTAAATCCCAATACAGAGTGCATGTGATGGATGGTTGGCTTTCTCTTATTGTTGCTTATAGTCCTTTAACTGCTTGTCATTAAAGACTAAGATGGTAGAAGAGGGAAACTGCCTTGGAAGTTTTTAGGGCTCATTACCTTCCTATTTACTCTCTGAGCCTCCAGTGTCCTGGACAAGATATTAAGTATCTTTGTTCTTTTTGGAAAAGATACTAAAAACCTAATCTTCACTAATTTCTTTGCAATCAGTTTTACAGTTTAACTGACCAAGAAGCTGAAGCTGAGTTCAGGGATGCCAGCCACTTCCCATAGTTCCTTTTGGCTAGCGAGTCTAATATTCAAGGCAGGCACTTCTGCAAGTCTTTCACAAGCATGGTGACTGTCATTCACAAAGCTACGGATGTGATATTCATCACTTGCATTAAATCAAAACCTGAAAAGGTAGAGGCTCTCTTCTGTTAAGGAAACCTGTAGGTGCTGGATTAGGGCAATAAATACAGTGGTCTTTCATCCAAACAGCCTCCCTCACTGAAAAAGAAACACATAGATGCACATAATGTACCTTTTTGGTTTCTTCTCTACAATTATGCTAACAAGCTTCATGCTGAGAAAGGATTAGGGCTGATGGACAATCAAAGACAATGCTTCCTTCTTGGTAAAAAAGGTGTGAAAAGATATAGGCACTAGAGCTGGAGTTATTAGGCATACCTGCAGGAGGCCATATGACTAAGTTAGGCCACGAGAGACTGAAGTATAGAAAATGCTTAGTCACTATTCTAAGCTCTTCAATGACATCTTTAACACCTTTTGATTCGAAAGGAAAAGCCACAATGCAAATATTCCCCCGGCAGGTTCTGCTCAGTGTTTGCGGCTCAGCGGGGCAGCACGACACCTGGCTGAGTAAAATTCCCAGTGGGAAACCTGCACTCGCCCTGCCAGCGGGGCATGGGCACCTGCAGGCGCTCAGAAAGCAAAGCTGAAGATTAAAGAGGCAGGAAGGTCCTATGGAATAAGCCCTCTGCCAATTTCATTCTGTATTCCGTAGTAGGAGAGGAGTGAATTAAAAGGTAGAATCAAAAGAAATGTTATGTAAGTCCCCTTAATACTTTTTATTAACTGTATTATTGCTTCTTTGGAGTGCTTCAAAGAATAGCTGAAGCAAGATGGCCAGGGAAAGACAAAAATTCTTGTTGAATTGCATTACCAAGCAATTACGGCTTATGTCTTTAAAATAAAATTCATACGTGCTTTGGTTATCTTGGTCTTTTATTCAGTCTTTCCTGAAGATATTTTACTTTAATTTCAATAAGAAAGATGTAGAGATTGAATCAATTTTATTTCTTCTTTGTAGTTGGCTGTTTATTATCCCTTTTAAAATTTATTCCCAACTTTGTGTGTGCAGTTCTTTTGGAACACCATAATTATTTCTTGCCTGCTCTCTGACTATATGGACTATTGATGCTAGCCTGTGAAACCCAGTGGTCTCCAATTGAACTAATCATAAAATACTATGTAAACATCTCCCTGCATCAAGGATATGTATTAAGTTACATTCCACACAGACAATGCGAAATAAAAATATTGTAACTTAGAAATGGGTATCTAATACAAACGTTATTAATGTACCTCCCAAAGACTGCTCAGAGGCAAAGGTGACTGCAGGGGCGGAGGTAGATGGTTACAGGCTGCCTTCTCTAACATCTGTGTAAATAGTGGAGTGGTGGCCCCTCGAAGTTACAAGGGCTGCAGTTTCAAATATTAAACTACAAAAAAGTCTGTCTGTGACTGTACTAAAGAAATTGCCTCTGGTATCTTTTCTTTTTTTCTTTTTGGCCGCTGGTATTAAGAAAAATACCAGAAGACCACCAGGGAAGACAGGGGCAGGAAAAGGACATAGGCATAATGAATGCCAAGATTTAATTGACACAGTAGCAGCTCATACTGTCTGTTCTTTTTGTGGAGATGTTATCCTTTGCATGTTGATAACACTAATCTTCTAAAGAACCACACTGAACCCACCCCCCAATTATTAAAAAAAAAAAATAATAATAGTTTCTTCTTTGAAAAATACTCTTTTCCCCAAAAGCCAAATATCCTGAATATAAAACAACTAAGCAGAATGTTTAGAATAAGTTTTGATATTAAGGAGAGATAGTGAGCTGTTAAAAATAACCTTAAAAGATGATTGTTGCTGTAGAGGCACCAGTAGTCTAGAGGAAGGATAGATACGTGGTTTCACACGGGAAACTAGGACACTGAAGCCATAGGTTTCATTCTCTCTCCTGATTATCCTGTTAGACTTCCCTGCAAGACTATTTTCTTGTATTTCACCTATGCCTGATTTTTTCCACCCCAACTTCAGCTTCCGTTTGCAAACAGGTGTCAAGGTACCTGTGTAAGAATGCAAATATGAGCCCATGTAACAATTTATAAATTGGTCCAGAGAGTATTGTTTTAACGATGTATGGAAGGAAAAGCAGTTGAACAGAGATGCAGCCTGCCACATATGTCGGGAGATAAGATAATAAGCTGGAAATCACCAGTTCTGAATTTCAGCATTTCCATTTTCTCTTCAGTGGATAGAAATATTGTCACAGTTGAGATCTTATGATCAGTCCAAATACACAAATATCGTAATAAAAAAAAATAGAGAAAATTTAAAGCTTTCCACTGCAAGCAGTCACATAAGCTTAATATCAGTGACAACATCTGATTATAATTCATCTAGGTAACAATGCTGCTGTAAAAAAACAGTTTTCAATAAATTTGGGTAGAGTAGGTATAAGGAAATATTAGACTGGATCAGAACTCTTTTACTGCACATTGAAAGTATTGTGACATTATTTTAGACCTTCCCTTAAATCAGAAAGTACCATGGTGTTTGGGGGATCTATTTAAGGAAATTGTGAGGTCTAGTAATGACCTAGAGAGATTTTCCCTGGACTCTTCATCATCACTGGGACTGGAGTCCACTGCAGGTGATTTACGTCCGTTAACACCACTTTGAATATTTCCTTCTCCTTTTTCTTGGGTTTTTACATTTTTCTTAAAAACATATGTTTCAGGGCAATCCAGACTTAAGTTCCAGTCTAGACTGAAGCTTATAGCTTGCAATTTCTGTTGGGGGTGGGAGGGAAGGCACACAGGGACCGGAGAGGGAGTATGGTACAGAATTGTTAATACCGAAGTGGTAAGGTTCTGCACCTGGTTAGTGCAGAAGTTGAGTTGGATTTTAACAATGGGAGGTAGAAGGCAAAAAATCAGAATGTTCAGAACCATGCAGATGTAACTGGTCTATGCGCAGCATGTGGTTCTTCTGTATACAACTGTAAGTCATATTGATGATGGTCTTGCCTGTCACAGTTTCAATGGCATAGTTTGTGTTTAAAAAAAACAACAAAAAACCAAACACAAACCAACAAAATCCAAACAAAAAACCCACCACCACACCCAAAAAAACCCCAAACCAAACCAACAAAAAAACCCCAACCAAATCAAAAACCAACTACAAACCCCTAAAAACCAAAAAGACTTAATCTTTGTGACTTAATTTTTTGTTTTGCCAAATGAGGAGCAGGGAATTTAACTGGCTGTTTCATTTTAAGAACCTACTTTTTTCCAAAAATACCCCAATACTGTTCAATTAAAAAAATAAAATAAAACCTCCAACCCCCTCTTCTTTCTGTCACATGGTTTGTCAGAGGGCGCCCATGTGGTACAGTGCAGCCCAGCGAAGATGTACATGAAGCAGCTTTGAGCAGACACGCGGGATAACCTGTGTGCTTTCTCCTGTGCAGCAATACCGACTCCAGCTCCTGAAACAGATCATTGAATGCTGCACCATATACAACTGCCCTCTTATTTCCTCAGGAAAAAAAAAAACAAAAAAAAACAACAGCCCAACAGTTTAATCATGCCTCATTATAATATTTGAAACAGCTGAGTTCAGAAAGGTACAAAATTACACTTGCACTGCAAGAATGCCAATGCTGTGTATGTATTGGAAGATTCTGAATGCCAAGCTGGCAGAAGGTTGGTCAGAATTGTAGTGCAATATGTTAAAGTCTGTACACAATATAGGTGTGGACTTAATGTTGGAGATATCTTATTGCTTAGCATTAAGGTCATAACTCTTATTTTCGTTCCCCTGTTTGCTAGCTCTGATTTCAGTGAAGCAGCTCCTGACTAACCATGGTGGTATTCAGATGAAGGCTTTTAGACAAAACTCAGCAGGTATCCAGCTCAGCTGTAGCCATTCAAGGGAGGTAGAGAGGTAAGATGTGAAATGAAATCCCTTCATATATAGGAAGAAGTTAGTCTAACCACTAGGTTATTGCATAAATAATGTAGGTGATTTTTTGCAGGATGCTTCAGTTGGAAAGACAATTGCTGTGGTATGCACTGGGCTCAGCGGTCTGTGCTGACATGGTCCAGGACATGGGGCAAGAGGCAGGAGTGCCCTTTGCTTTGGCTCCAAATGGGAGTGGAGGTGCCTAAGGGCAAGCTCTGGGTGCTTTACACAAAAGTATGGGTTAGCCCAGGCAGAAAAATTGTGTGGGTGTCAAAAAACCCACCCCAAAACAACAAACCAAAACCAACACAAAAATACAAACAAACAACAAAAAAACCCCCCCACACACCACAAAACCAACCAGCTGTGGCAGGTGTTGTGTTAAGGGGCTCCTGTGTTGAGCACCGCTGTGGAGCAGTCTATTGACTGAACTGCTCTCCTGAGCTGAACCAGTGCGGGGACCTGGCAGCCGGGTTGTGTTTCCATCTCGGAAGAGGACTGGGGTGAAGAGCACAGAAGCGCTGGGCTGCCATTGGATGCTTCTTCCCAATGGCTTTCCAAGGATTTCTTCGTCCTTGCTCATGGAATAGCAGTGCTGGATGAACTGCCTGCTTTCAGCTGAAGTTAGAGCAGTGTTTTTACAGCGGTATGCTGCTTTATTGACAAGAAGACAAGCATATTTTTTATTGTATCAGCATTTACTTTCCAACTTTTTAATTGGAAGTTAATGATGTACGGCTCTTCTAGTAACCAAATGAATATCTGAACTGCTGCAAGTGGCTTTAATAATTGTTCAGCTAATCATTTAAATTATCAAAGATCTTTACTTGTGCAAAGTCATATAAATGGTAAAAATTAAAAATTAATCAACTTGATTTACGTAACTAAAAGCTGCCATCTAATGGATATTTTTCAATAAGAAGACAGCAGTAATTATGCCGAAAAAATATTCGTTCCTGTAGTTTGAACGATTATAGCAATTTCCACCAGGGGATTTCGCAGTCAGGTTCCAGTTCTGGGCAACAGTGATTAATATAATGGTTATTAATGAGAATTCATTTTTGTACATCGAGGGGTGTTTGGGTGTCAGTGTTCCAAAAGCATTGTGGTTAGCATATTAATTATAAAAGATAGCATTGGACTGGTGACTAAGTAACTATATTGATTTTTTTTTTCTCATTTTCTGTGATGTGAAAGGTCAATTAGACTTATAGAAACAATGGAGCCTTTCACAGCAGGAACTATCGTTTCTCTGTGCTGACATCTTTTTAACCATGTACAAAGTTCATTAAATGTGCAAAGGTAGTAATGTTAAAAGGAAGAAAGTGATTGGGTCAGAGGTCACAAACCGTGGCAAGCTGACAGCCTCTTGTGGATTACGCCACGGGAGCTAAGTAATAGTGAGAATTGCCTTTCAGGTTGCCCACTGGGACCGAGGGGAATGAAGTCATAAGCAGCTAATACTATTGGGTTAATTAAAAGGAATATTGACAGCAGCTTTGTTTGTCTTGCACTGGATGGGATGCTGTTAACCAAGTATTTTATTGGGTTACATAACATTAGCGAATTTTTGTCTTAAATAACAGATTGCCAAATTTTAACATCCACGGTGTTCCAGTAAACAGGTATTGAACCGAACATGTCTGACACTTGTACGGTCTTCTATTTCACTGTCTCCCTTCATATGACATGTTGTCAGATGTAACCCATTCAAGTCATTTTCCTTTCCATTGAAGTCTGCTCTCCCAGGTGTTAATGTCCAGACATTTTCACAGGAAGGTTACAAGCGACTAAAGCTCTCCTCTTCCTGAGCTATCATGGCTTACTAGACATAACTGGAGTGTCCACTGTCATTCTGTTCATTTGTTCAAGCGTTTATTGAGTTTTTAACTCTTTTTAGCTACCGTCTCATTTAAAACCAGAAGATTCAAAGCATGCAAAGCAAAACAAAAATCCCAATGCTAAGGACAGGAGGTATTGTAATCTAGGACTTGATTTGATTTGTATTATTCTAATGTTTGTAGGACAGCTGAGTAAAGCATTCATGATCATTCTGGTGAAATTAATAACTTTAACAGCACATCTGTGAAGATTTCAAAATCGATTGCCATTGCTGCATAAAAATGACAGGTTTTCATACTAGATGTCCAAGAAAATAACCCTACCTTTTAATAAGTTTTCAAAGTGTTTTTTTCTTCAGTGGAATACTGAAAACATTAATTATAAGCTAGATGTGACTAATTTGCTTGTAGTCTTCATCTCAAAACATCAGGGTTTTTACTTTTCCATGCTTTAAAAAAAAAAAAAGAAAGAACTTGATGTGAAGTCTCCATGTAGCAATATGTGTCTGATTGCTTCGAATTTTGTGTGATCGTTCTTTGATTTCAAAATGAGCTCAGAGCTGGCAGTGCAGTGAAGATGTACAGGTAGACTTCAAAGCTGACTTTCTTCTTCCGTTTTCCATTTTGACACTACTGTCCCTTTGGTTTGTTTTGCTGAAGCCTACGGTAATACGTACTTCATTATCTGACAATGTTAGCAAAAAACGGAAGCAGAAATATAATTACTCTCTTCTCCTTTCATATCTCGGTTGATAAACAGTGAAGATGAAATCACGCCTTGCATGTACAAGAGAGGAGTGTTATAGCTGTATTTATATAAGAAAAATGTAAAAGCATGTACTCTTATGATATAGCCAGATTGCTATGAAATAATAATTTCTACCTTTTAAAAACTGTTCCTGTTGCAAAATGGGAGGGGTGCTGGGAATGGTGAAGACTCAAAAGGAATTGTGAGGGATGCTCTAATAATCTTTGGATGTACGTGTGTTAAAGGTTGCATGACTTAAATTAAGAAAAGGACAAATTTGACATCTGACAGAAGCTAGCCTGACAAACAAAACGCTGGTGCCTTTCTGCACTGCTTCAATTAAATAGGTATACAGTGGTAGACAGCTCTGTTTTGGTAGTTACACAGTCGTGAGGGCGTGCACTCTGCACATAGAGCTCAGTTTATTAATGACAATCACCTAATTATTTCTCGCAGTAACTCCAATATCTTTTTTGTGGCAATGTATGCATTAAATTAAACCCTTCACTTTGGGCTATAATCATTGTCTTGTAAAATTCCATCTATTCAAAGCATCCCGGAATGCCCCGTAATAAGTGTTGTGCTGTATGTTATATTTGGAAACTAAACTGCTCATCTTGAAGGAAGTGTCCGAGCTCTTCAGAGTTGCTAATGCTGATTGCACAACAGCCCTGTGAGATACAGAAATTCTGCTACCCAGTCTGGCACACAGGGGCTTGAGGCAGAGTCTTGCCCAATACTTCGCAGCTGTGTAGTACAATAGCTACCTCAGGGCAGGGGTCTCATATCCCAGCTTAGCATCCCAATTGCAAATTTCTCTGCTCTTTTCTAGGGACTGGGCGCTGTGTTGGTTGAGGTAGGGTCCAACAAGCAATAAAAATTCCTGCTTCTATAAAAGCCAGGTAGTAATTGCTCAGTGGAAAGCTCAGCAGACGTAAAGAAGGTGGGATGGAAGAGCAGCTTCTGTTCGCCTCTGGAGTCTCTGAGGTAAAGCAATATATGCATGTTCAGTGGATAAGCACTGTGCTCTAGAGAGAGATACCTTGACACTTGTATTCACATCTTTCACAGTTCTCATCTGCAAGTGATAACTTTTGACACCACTGCCTGTGTGTGAAGGGTACTGATGGCCAGAGTAATATATGGTTACTGTCCTTGTACTGTAAGGCTGGCACCTGAAACATGTAACCCTTCTAATGAAATAGCTCCACGGGTTTGCACTCCAAGCTTACGTGATCTAATTTGAAGGCAAGTAAGTGGGTCATATCTACTACCTAAGCATGAGCCCTCGTCATTAGTGTGCCTGTTATCCAGTGTTGTGTAGCATATCTGCAGGGGTGCAATCTTGCCTCCGGGTGTCCCTGATATTTGTGGTTACTGATTAGTTGCTGCCACTGGCTCTTCCTGATAAATTCCACATGTGGAGGCGAAGGCCTGCGGTAGCCTGATGTCATGATGCATTGGAAGCGTGCAACCAGGAGCTTTATCAGGAGCGCTAATTTGTATGTTTTCCATAGCTACTTTTAAAAGTTATATGTCTGACTTGTTGGCTGAGATTTATGTACAGAAGCAGCATTGCCCAAACTGCACCTGAAGCATGGGTTATACTTCAAAGCTGCTGCTGCTTACAAAGCACGCTTTTGTCTCTACAGTGGTTTTACACCTGAATATCAAGTTGGCTGAAAAAGCAATGGGGTGCAAAGGATTATAAAACTAATCAGATTAATTCATCTCCCTTTGTACTGATCACAAATGAAGTATATTCTCATAGTGGCAAGTTTTTATTCTGGAGTGATCAAAAGGTTTTGCCCTAATGCATGTTAATTCACTAAAAAAAAAATAATAATAAACCAGCGTGGACCTGTGAGCTCAGTTGAGCACAGACCACTGCACACTAGCACCACGCGTGTTCCCTACGGATTGGTGTAAGTCAGCGCTATAACTGCCTGAACGATGTCCCAGTGTGCCAGCACACCACTATAGCTTCCAGACAAGCACTGGCTCACACATCACCCTCCTGAGCTACGGATGTCTCCGTGGTGGCTCTTCAGCCAAGTGCTGAAATAGCTCGTGTACAGTTAAGTCCGATAAATGCCTGATGTCTGCCAGGGAGACCACTTTGACATCCTGTGGCAGCCTGCCTTTCAAACAGTCTGTAGATTTATAGCCTTCAGCAAATACGTTGATTTTGTTAGGGGATGTGGAACTCTTCTGCGCTGTCCACTCTTCTCTGTCATATTTCTGAAGCTCTTTGTGAACAGAATCTTTTACTCCTTTTATTCCCTGCAAAGACTGTTTGATCACATAACCGGAAGTCATCGCTTAATGTTTCTGGAGATTCTCTGTTCCAGATCTCGGAGTTTTTGTGGGTTATTATTATTATTATTATTATTATTTTAAAGAGTATTTTTGGGAAAGTGCCTCTTCTTAAGTAGAAAGCTCTGTTACTAAGATTACAGCTCAGCTGTAAGGTGCAAAAGTTAGACAAAGAAATCTTCTATTTCAGACATGATTGCTTCTCCACACTCCTTTCTGTTGTCCTTCAGCCGATGTCACAGTTTCTTCACCTACAACAGCCTTATTTCAATATTATATGAGAAATGAAGAAACTGTGCAAACCAACTCCCCACTCTATTATGATGTTATGAGCTTGAGGAGGAATGAACTCATTTGGGAGGAATATGACATCCCAACAGATGTCTGACTGGCTGTTACTTTTTCATTCAAAGATAATGGTGTGAGAAGAATAGGGAAATTTTAGTAAATATTCATTCTTCAAACTTCTGTTTTAGGGATGCTGACTTTGTGCAGAATGTTATTTCATCACATCCACTGACTTTCTTATTGTAACTGTGGAAATTGGTAAGATTAAAGCATGTGATTGAAGCTGGTTTTGTTTGTGATGGTCCCAAGCATCTCCACCTTCTTCGTAAAGATGTTTGGTGCCAACTCGTCATTTAGTATTCAGTTATACCTGGTGGGTTGTACTAATCTTGAACCAGAACCTCAGATTTGTCTTGGTTTCTAAATGGTTCAACAGAATATGAACCAAAGTGTGCTGTTTTTTTGAAAAGCAAACTCAGTCTGGCTATCCTCACACTCCAGGGAAAAAACCCATTGTGTCATTCATGTATGTTGTGACTGTCCTTTTTTCTATTCAATTTAAAAAATAATCATGAACATAGGCAATGGTGAAACAAAGTCCTATTCTCTGTAAGCTGAGAGAAAATGGCCTGCTGAGTATCTATTTTCAGGTTTACTCTGCTAGTTTATACCACTGTTTGTGAAAACAGAGTGGTAAAAGTTGCAAACTCCAAAAGTAGAAAAGTGCGCTCAGTGGTAACCAAAAATTGACAGAAGCATATGTCTTCCCCTTGCTAACCTTTATGAAAAATAATACCAGATAATAGAGATTTTGAGACTCTGACATTTTAAAATGCCACATCTAAAACCTAAAAAAGCTAAAATTCAGATTTTTGTTTTTCTTTAAGTCTGAAAATTAAACCACTTTGAATTACTTCCAGATACTTAGACCTACATACCAATACAAACTGCCAGGCCATTCCCCTTGACTCATTAGCCTGACTCTGATCAAGGCTGGTATTTAAAAGAAATGGCTGAGTTATGGAGTAAACTGTCCACAGGGACAGTTTTTCTCTAGCCCTCATTATTTAGGGTTGGCTTATATTCCACAGCATGATGTTAAGCAACTCGGATACATCATCAATGGTGGGAACATCTCAGTTCTGAAAAGCAAATCTTTTAGGCATATTTTTCAAAACTTGTTATAAATCAATGTACATTTAAATGGCAAACCCATGAAATTCTGGAACAAGTTTCTTTACATATGTATATAGTACTGCAGCATAACAATCCTACAGGAAACAAACTTACTCTTATTAAAGTCAGGCTTCATCTAATAGCTTCCACATACTTCAGTGTGGAAAAAAGTTATATACAAATGTCCTCAGTCTTTTGGAAAGGCTGTGACCTGCATGATATTTAAAAGTCCACAGGAGTATATAGGAATGAACACAGCAGTTGTTCCTTCATAGTATGTTATTACAAAGAGAACTGGGGGTCAAATTGCATGAATGATAAATGGAAGGTGCTTGAAATGAGTTGGTTCTTTTTTGAACATTATACATTGACCTTGGCAGTTTTGACAATTACATCCATCATTTCTAAGAATCCATTCCAGAACACCCGTCTGTTCTCTAATGTGGCCAAGTAAACAGGATTTGTGAATATACGAATCAAAGATTGATCTCCTGTGCCTATACACTGATTAACAGTTGGTTTCTTGGTGCAACTTTTTCATTCTATGAATTATGCGAAGATCATAATTCACCACGGCACACCTGTAGACAAGCATGTTGGAATGCTTTAATCTTCACTCACAAGGTCTCGGCAGGATCAATAGCTGGCTTCTGAGTTTGATAAGCAAAATGGAATAAAACCATTAAAAAGCACATTGTACACAGCTAAAATGATGTTTCACTGCCTTAGTGTTCCCCCTAGCAACAGAACTTGCTGAAGACAAAGATGGGACAAACCGGGGTGGAAAAACTTAGCTGCCCATGAACATCAACATTGCCAGGCACTCAAAAAGTAAAAATAAGCTGTAAATTCCAAGCAGAAATGCTTATCCATCTCAAAGTGACCATGTAAACAGGCATTGCAATCCTAAGACAGGTAACAAAGCGTTCTTATTCCAGCAATGTTTAATGGGAAGGTATTCTTGAGTAGTATCTCTTTCTTCATCAGAACAATTGTATTAATTTGAAAGGTGCTAAGCTGAATCGAAGGCGGTATGCAAATTAACAGTACAATAATACACACAGAATTATCTCTGCACACTTGCTATATGCCTTCCAGTGTGCTTCTACATATTCATTAACAAAAACCATGGAAAGCAATGCAAGCCTTCACTGAAGAGGTGAAGGCTGAGATGACTGAAAACTTGCTCAGAGTATAAATGGATGCAAATTGAAAATCGAGTCTGTAGTCCCAGAGTGATGACACCCAAAGCTCTGTCACCTTGGAAGGGATCCAAGTAGAGATCATCCAAGCGTAATTCTGTAATAAGGGCAAAATCTGGCTTCATGAAATTAATGTAAGGGCAACTGCTATGGAGGCAACTCTATAAAGTAGAACTTTGTCACTTCCTTTTAGTTCTCCTCAGAAGGCATAGCAAAAGTGAGACTAAGGAGAGCTCTATGAGATAAGTAGGTGGCTAGTGTGAAAGGGTGCAAGCTTGGCGGACACAAGAAAATATAATATTCTATCTCTATAGCTATGATAAAAATATTTAATAACTTCTGTACTCTTTGACAAGTAATTGTGCAATACTTTTTTTTTTTTGGTACAGAATTACTTTGAATAGGAATACACTAGGAAAATGAGAGAATTTTGACTCTGCAAAAACTCGCTCGTTCTTAACTTTACCTACTGTTCTTTCACACTGATTTTTGGTAGGACTACTTACACTTATGTAAAGCATATTAATGAGTCTGTAAAGGAACCAGACTAAAAATGCCTACTAAAAATGGTTTGATTTGGGATACAAACTGTAGAAAGTATGTGAAGCACTGTAACATCAATAAAGCACCTTTTGCCCACTGACATCTTGTGTTGATCCAGGTTATCTATAGATGTACATTACATTTGAAAATGGAAGACTTTTTTTTTTTTTTTTAAGCAAAGCATTATTTTTATTTTGGAAACCGAAGGTGCATTTTAAAAAAGGGTATTTAACACAAATGAGAAGTTCATAAACACTCAAAGGACTAGCTCTCACATAAAACTTAGACTCAAGTTGAATAAATTAAAGCATGCACAGCCTTGCCCTAACTAAAATCCATTCTGAGATTTCTCTTCCACAGTCACGGAATGAGCACAGAACTCCATGAGATCTTGGAGCTGAGCATCTGCTGGGAGCGATTCATTATGAACTACTCTTATCTTAGTTTCAGTGAGAGGTGGTGCCAACCTATATTTTTGCTTTTTTTTCCTCCTGTTCTTTTTCATGTGCTGCGAGAATGTCATACCTCACTAAAGAATGTGATATTTCGAATCAAGTCACTTTTTAGCCCATACAATTTCCTTAATAGAGACATACCATTCCTTTGCCTGCAATTTAGACTGGCTAATGCAGACACTACTTTTGATACAGGTTCTTCTGGTTTTGGCTCCCAAACCACCCTTGTGTATTCTGACAGTCTTCTATTTCTACAGTTGTATGATGTGCCTTTAAAAAAAACCTGCACAAAATCCTTCCACCATAACTAGGTCTGTCATTAATTTCACATATTACGTTATAGGAAATGACAATCTACTACATTTATAGTAAATGTCAGTGTGTTAAATGTATCTTTGTAACCTGGTAACCCCAACTGCCCATCAGTTTGGTGTTATAATATACCATTACGAGGGAAAGGTCGAATTCAGTTACACTTCAATGAAGGCTGCACTGTATTGCTGCTTTTTCACAGTTTGCTTTAAAGCACTACCATTCATTTAACTCCTTATTAAGACTTCAAATATCGTTATGTCTGGCTCACGTTTGCTGAGAGAAACAGTATATTCTAGAGTAACTGTTATTTCAAATGTTACTGTAGAATGAACTTGTAATCCATGGACTTTTCCATAGTGTTTCAGAATTATGCTTTTGTACAGTGGATAGCCTTTTCTTTTGCCCTAAAATGTCTCATCTCCCGCCCCAGTTATGTGATGTCACATCCTATTGATTTAAATGAGGATTCACAGCATCCACACTTACCAGGGTTTTTTTTCTATGGCTTGTTATACATAAGCAGTTCCTTTCCAGTGGTATGTCTGACATTTGATCTATGCAGCCTCAAGAGTTACCAGTGGATGCATGAAAATATATTCTTTTATTGCACATGCTCTGCAAGAGATGTTGAGCCATCATGCTCTCCTCTTATTCCTCTCTTGGGAAGTAACTAGTGACAACTTAGATTATGAATGTTCCAACATTGTTGCCTATAGATAAACCAGCTCATATGGTGTGCCCCTGCAATTTGCAGGACGTGTTTGGTGAGTCGCAATGTTCCATGCAACTTTGTGTTATGAGCAAAGCTTTTAGTCATATATTGCTTTGAGGAAACTTGAAGGAGGAAGCATGCAAGGAAAGAGGCTTTCTACATAAAATTCTGTCCTGTCTCTAGCTCTTGAGGAATAGTACTAGAAAAGCATAAAAATGTTTATAAAAAATTTTATTTTTTCTTTTGGGTGGGCAGGGAAGGGGTTGGAGTAAAGATTAAGATCAGCAAACTGTTCTTCTCTTGGAGGAGAAGGCTACCTCCCATAACAGCTAATCAAGTAGAGCTCTTTTGTTCTGTACTGTGACCCAAGATTTTTCATTTTCATATTGGGAAAATGTGGTTCCCAACTTCTTTGCCTGCTGCAGAGTTTCAAAACAAAACCGTTGATGTATATATTCAGAGGACTGAAGTATGTTGCTTTGGTTCTTGAGTATATTGGGAATTGATACAGCATTTATACTTTACTAAAGCTTAATAGAAAAGTGAGTAGGACCATTCACAGACCAAATAGAAACATCTCACTGGTAGTCCCGTGTGCTGTAAGGGCAACTTTATCACTCACGGGGGTGGAAAGTTACCATCAGCAGTGTTCCTCCCCTCCTCCTCCTCTTGCACCGAACGAACTATAAAAAACCCAAAATGGTTACGTGACAAAGAATTAAACAGATTGCAGCAGGTGGTTTCACAGGTGCCTCCTTAATTCCTGTTGTCACAGTCTGTAGCTCAGTGACAGGGAAGGATGGAGATTCCCTGACTGCTAGTCAGAATTAGGGTAGGGTGAGGGGAGTCAGATTAATGGCTCTAGCTCAAGCCATGAGCCTATTACAGGGGATTATTATTATTAGTGGAATTAGACATACTGGAACAGACCACAGGTCCATCCAGCTGAGTATTCTGTGGCTGGAAGGGGCGTGTGCTGACACATTGAAGGAAGAGTTGCGGTGTTCCCTCGCACCCCTCTTGATAAAGGCAAAATGGTCAAATCTGTGTTGTCTCTCTCTTGCTGGGACAGCTAGAGGGATTGCTTCAGCAATCTGCTTACAGTTGGCTAATGCAAGCGCAAAAAAGTTCAAGTTGAGACGAGCTTAGTGTAGCTGCTGCCATTGGTCAGGGGGCGAGTTCCTCTCCAACCCACCGGCAGCGCTGCTGAATTTGGACCATAAGGCTCCCGGTTGGGAGCATCAGATGTCAGTGCATGAAGGACATGCGTGGAGCCCTCCTACCAGATGGGGTGCTTTGCTAATCAGTTAAATCTGCTTTAGCTGATCTTTTCATAGCATGGATGGAAACCAGATTTTTGAGTTCATTTGAGCGGGATGGGAATATCTAGCAGCAAAATACTTCCCTTTAGATAGTACTGCTGAAACAGGAGGGATACAAAAATTAATTTCTCAAATCAAGGCAAATGTATGCATTTAATATAAGTGTCTATGTCTTTTTGTGAGGATTGTTTTCATTCGTGTCTGCCTAGTTAGTGATAACAAGTTAAAAATTTATTGTGGTCAGGTGTAAACAGCTCTCACATTTGTATGTTAATTGCTAGTAGTGATGGCTTCCAGGAAAGTTGATCAGTCGATCAGAAAGACTGCAATAACCATCCTTGCGGATGACACCAAAATCGTACATGATAGGCAGGGTAGCTCCCTTCATTCTGTACATGTCAACCTTCAGTGGCCTAATGAAAGCAAGAGAATTGCTCCCATCAGAATAACGGAAGAGTCACGATTATGTCCAAAAGAAATAATGAGGTGTATAACCATGGCTAAGGAAGAATTCAGGGGAGTAAAAGACAGACCTGTGAAGAGCAACCCCCAAAAGCTCAATTGCAATGAATTTCAAGTACAAAGGGATGGAAAAAAAATGAGCTACCTGTCCCTAGCTAAGGGAAAATCCAACGAGCCAATCCTGCTGTGAAAAAGGAGTTTAAATTTGTTGGTGGGTCTGGTTGAGGGATGGTGAAGGCCTGTTTGTTCTCTGTGGTCACCTACAGCCGCCACGCTGCCCATGCCCTGCGCTCCGTGCGCCTGCCTGCGCACAAGCCTATGCACGGCTGAATTCTGCCGTGAGGGTTTGGATGAGGTGTGGCATGGCTGAGTCGCTCCAGGAGGCACAGCTGGGCGCCAGGGACCTCCTGCGGTTTGGTAACTGCTAAGGTGCTGCGTGGGGAAACGGGGGGAAGTCATCCTTGCCTCCTTTGTGCACCCGCCCTGTACTGTGGATGTGAAAAGCATGGAGAAAATGCCCCAAAAGACACGTTAAAGGATGTTTTGAGACTGAAATTTAAGTCTAATCTGTCCATGTTAATCTCTAGATCTGAGGCCTTATGCCTTGTCACAAAGACAAAGCTTTACCTAGATCCTAATTTATGCAAATAATGAAAATGTCTTATGACATACAAGTAGTCTGTTTTAAAGGGATTGTACTTTATTGAATGATGTAGTCATGATTCATGCAGAAAAGAAACTTAGTAGTAGGAATAAGCACTGCGCACATTAATCCTTTGTGCATAAATTATGCCATGCATGGATACTATTCAGGTCAAAAGCTGAAAAAAGATGTGTTCTTATAATTCAACTGATTATAAATGACCCACTTATACTGTTGCATTTTGTAATGAATAAAGGGACCTGCTTTCCTGTTGTAACCAGTTATCTCTCTTTTCAAAATGCTTTGAATTTTTTTCCCTATGCTTAGTTATTAAAGTCAAATTACTCTGCTCCCTTTTCCTGGTTTGTGTATTGCACGTTGTGAGGACATGGGCTAAGAAGGAAGAGTAAATGCTAGTATAATAATATTTTTATTGTTTTTTCTGCTTCGTTGGTAGCACTTTTTGTCTCCTTCAAGAGAGTATTTAAGTACTTATTAATGTGTAGCTGTCTCTCTTACTAATTACAAATGTTTAGTTTGTTCCCTAGTAATTGGGAGTTGGGTTTGCAGACGAAGCTGGAAAAGTTTTAAATATAGGGAATTATCTTTTAAAACAAACAAAAAAAAGTTCTCAATAGAGGTATCTTGGCCTTCTTGCCTTTATCTAACACTGGTAATTTAGTGAAAATCGTTATTATATCAATTCCTTAGTACTATTACCTGAGTATCTTTGGTATTAAGCTCAATATGGATGAACAATTTCAGCATTTGGTGTCAGAGACTGAGTTTCGTGTCGGCAGCTGCCATCTAGGTGGTGTCGGAACTGTGTAACTACAGTCAAGCTCAGCCTCGTCCATGTGAGCTGCAACCACAACAGTATCAATGGACCTGGAGCACAGTAGCTGATTTTTGTGAACGCATGGATAAAATTTTGCCAGTGTATGGCCCAGCCCCAAGCTGGTTGCTGGGCAGACATCTGAATTAAGCTAAAAACATATATAAACTTTGCTTAAGAAAGATCCAGTGATTTTGTGTAAAAGGTCCAGTCCTGATTTCCCATTCAGTTTATGCGTTTACAGTCTGCTTTTTAATGTCTGTTCTGTTTGTGTGCCTATTGATAATGGCTTGATACAACACATGGATGCTACCTTTTTCTTGGGTATATATTACGTTGCATATGCATAGGGATGGATTATGCTAAAGCCTGTGTGTAAAAGATCACTTCATAACTTTCACATTTGTTGGTGTAAGAGGCATCAAGAGGAATGTGGAGAGTGGTGGTTTTGTTGTGTGTGTTTGTTTTAACAGAAATGTCTAGAGGCTTAATGTGTGGAGACAATTTACTGCCATATGTACAGCTATTGCAAGAGAAAGAAAATTCTTTGCCTAGTAAATGACACACCTTACATTAAAAGAATAAGTATTTGTATGATGCTGCCTAACAACACAATGTAAAAGAAAGCATAAACCATTACTTTTTTTCCTACTAACTCAATCCGAGTGTTAGAGTAGCTGAATCCTTAAAATACAGAAGGGGCATCTCCTGGCACAGGATTTTCTAAAATTTGTGGTATGACTTAGACTTTATGTATGTGCCAGTCTGGATTTGGTGAGCGCTGGACATAGTTTTCCACGTTACCTGAAGCACTGTGATAGTGATGGGGACAGAAACAGTTGACTGAGCTGAATTTTAGACATAGCACCTGGTGAAATATGGGGTTAAAGCATCAGTCCAAGCCCCTGCAGTACCAGTGGGCAGGGAATAGTATTTTGATGATGAGTGTTAAGAGTGCTTATGCCAATGTAGCCCTGATAATTTGATTTTTGTCATCTTTCCCTTCTTAAAAGAAGAGCTCTTGGTCACTTTAAATTTTCTGTACCCACTAGGAAGTGCTGTATTTCTTTGTTTTACTTTGCGTGTATATCTGATTTAACTATTTATTTCCAATTACATAGTGCATCTGGAGTCTAAGAATATATGTGAAGCAAAGAAAGCAATAATTGCTTTGCCATAAAAAGATTTTTCAACAAGCTGTAGATTTGAACTTTAAATGCCAGCTTTCAGAAATGGTCTAGCTATTGTTGGTAGATAATGGCACAAGATACAAAAATGCATAGAAAGCTAATTTAGATAGATTTAGATTGGGATATTTAATCCCTTCAGTTTAAAACAGTGGTTTGCTTTCAACCTGCACACACTGCAGAAATTCTTGTCAAGGGTTTGCTCCTCAGCTGCTGCAAGTTTGCATAGCTTACCTAAGCTCGATGATGACATGAAATTAATAATTTAGTCAGAAACTACTGTTGTAACAGTACATGCATGACTCTCGGAAACAAATTCCAAGCAGGTTTCCTCTTTCACTGAAGCAGGCAGTTACCATGGTGATGGGAAGTGTGCAAGAGCGAGAAGAGACAGAACAATGCATGACTTCAAAGTGCTCCCCTTCCCACCAAAAATGTCACTGTTCCCCATTCCCCAGCACTTCCTACGCATCAAATAGCATATGCCAGGACACCAGAGGAATCCTAAAAAAGCTTTTGCACGAGCAGAGAGAATAGCCCTATCTTCTATTAAGCCAAGTCTTGCCATCCTCCATGTGCCTTCTAAACCTTCCAGTGCCTTGGAAAGTCTTCTGCCAAAACCAACTACCCTTATTCAGGAATCAGAGTTACTGTAACCCAGTTCTCACTGCATTTCAATTTTAAATTTCTCAGAACATTAGAATAATTAATATAAAGACAACAAAGCACATACCAAAAGGAAGCAATCTAGTCTTTGTTTTGGAACTTTATCCTTCCAGCTCTGATTTAAACATTAGTCAAAGCATAGAGGTAATGATAAAACTATGAAGAAATAATTTTTGATCTCAAAAATATATATTTTAGCATAAGATTTAAGACCTACTTCTGTCCTGATTCTCACCTACAATGACGTCAAAGAGGAAGCAACATGATGCGAGTCAGGGTAGAGATTGCCTTGAGAGAGAAGCTTTGAACAAAAAGAGGAGGCCTGCAGCCTTGCAACAAAGGAAGAAATGCCTGCGGACAAATGTGGGTCCCTGTAGGCAGTGGTAGGCATGGAATTTCATTCAAATGTAGAAAATAAGCAGTGAGCTCTTGGAATGGTGGTGTGAGTGTACAGTTGCTGTGCTCTCTTCCACTTTGATTCCTACCAGCAGTGGGAACAGATGGCGCATTACACCTCCTCCCCAAAATGAACCATCATTTCTGTTCCCACCCACCAATCCCAGCCCTGCGAAAGAGGCAGGGACCTTGGAACAGAGCTCCTTCATGCTGATTTTGTGTTGGTTTATTTCCACTGAAATGATTTGCATAACACTAATGGAAGAAGGCTAGAAAACAATCATGTTGTCTTTAGGAGAGGGGAGAAAGAGTCTCGAGGGAAGTATGGGAGGGTGTACCGAAGATGCATCCAGTTCTGGAAGCTGAACTAGTCAAGAAGGTTCAGTTCAAAACTGTCATAAAGCCTTGCTGTACTAGACACCACCAAATAAGCTACCTAGGGGAAAGTAGATCTTTAAAAATCAAGCAGTTTCTCTCGAGGATGCTGTGTTTTAGGACATGCATACTAGAAAACCAAAGTAGTGAAAACCATTCACCCACCCCTCCATATAAAAGTATCTCTCAGACTTTAACAGAAATATTGCATTAAATAGATGTGCACTCCTTTCAGCCTCCTGAAATTGTCCTGACCACAACCGCATTGGCTAGGCTGGAAGTCAACTGAATCAAAGCCCGTTGAAGTCAATGTGAATATCCTGTGATTCAACTGTAAGTGAACATCTAGACTTGAATTTAAACATACATATTCTACATATATTGCAGCATTTGGGCAAAGCAAAATGTTTTTGGAAGAATATCT
The DNA here is from genome assembly GCF_000708025.1 of Charadrius vociferus. NCBI lineage: Eukaryota > Metazoa > Chordata > Aves > Charadriiformes > Charadriidae > Charadrius > Charadrius vociferus. Next base: position 7,132,671 of record NW_009646736.1, on the reverse strand, counting down.
TTCCTATTCTGTGATGCTTAAAAGAGTTAGAATTTATTATTTCAAAAGCCTTTATTGCTCACAAACTTTTTTTAAGGAAACCTCAAGGAGATTCTCATAGGTATCGTCCTTTCCTTTTGCATATGTATGTTGGTGTTTTCTGGTCAACTTGTTTCTGTATCTCTGTTCTGGCATGTGTTTGTGTGATACCAGGTCACAAGAATGCAATAGCAGATGGGTAATAGAGCAACATAATACAAAAAGCCTGAAAAATAATTAGCAAGTTGGTCTTTTGTGTTTTTTTTTTCTTTTTTTTTACTTTATACAGCTGCAAAGTGGAAATAAACATCAGAGAAACACTTGCCCTGTGTATGACAATGAGGCGCAGATTAGCAACTGGCTACTTATCAAGAAGAAAGCAAACTAATCATCCTCTTTGTTATTGCTTTCATATTGTTTTTTTCAGTGAAGCTGGCTTAGATGGATGTAATGGATATCTGTGTTGTATGATTTTTGGGTCGTACAACGGGTGTAGAGCACCCTCTACTTTCTTTTGATCAAATAACGCTCCTGGGCTTGAAGAGAAGGGTGTGTAGGGGGAACATCGATGCTGTTTTCCTGCAGATTTTTGTACTGAAATCAGAAGAAAGAATTTGTCTATAGGGTTCATTAACTGTTGGCCTCTGCTGGCAGTAACCCATGTTATATAGGCCACCATTGTGACATCCTCAAAAGAACTCCCTGAAGGAGGCAAAGTCTAGAAGGAGAATATCTACTCTGAAGTTTCCCACCTTCCCTGAACTATATCTGCAGAGCCACCCCAGGAGGGGAGAATGTGGCTTTGAAAAATAACACCTTTGTTATTCCAAGTGTTAGAGATGAAGCAGAGTTTTCACATGGCCCCAAGGTTTTTGCACCCTTCACCAAACACAGATGGAAACTGGACTCTTTGAACTGCTTTGAAAATCTGTTACCATGCATTGCTGTGGGGCCTGTGAAGCAGCCATTGCTAACTTCTGTCTGCCTGCAATTTTTATGGCCATGTGATGACAAGGGATTAAATAGCTTCATTTTAGAAGCAGACAGCTTTTAAATGTAAAAATGAAAAACAAAATAAAACAAAAAGCCCAATAATTCCTTGCTTAAGGCAAAACCTTAATAGATGATGAGGTAACATTTCAATGAATGAGGTGAATTCTAAAGCAAAAATGCAAGCCGTTTAGAATTTAAAATTGTATCTTAGGCAATAGTTGCAAAACCTTCATCACATTATGATCTTAGTACATTGGAATCCAGAAAATATAGATTATCCCTTGTTCCCCAATATCGGATCTATTGGAATTATGGTATACGATACCACCACTGTTCCTCATAGTGTTTTCTATTTAGTGCCTGTAATTTACATGGAATTATTATAGAGGTGCTGGAAAAAATTGTCAATTTATTCATGTAATGAAATCTTCTTTGACTCACCTGAATTAACTGTGCAGTTGATGGCAAATAACATAGAGCATTCTATAAGAAAACACGTTCTTTAAAATTTGTATTGCATCTTATTCATTCTTTCAGACTATCAGAAATGTGTACTTATTACAACTGCTCTTGGTTTATTAGAAAAGCAACAGCCTTTTTTTCCACCATTACTTTATATATTGAATTTAACAAGCAATAGATTGTATTGTACTTTCATCTTTTTCTTTATTCTAGAAGTACTTAGTTTGTTAGCAAATAAGAAAGTTTTTTTTTTTAATAGATAAGTAATCATTCAGATTTTGTTTTTCTAGCTCTTTCAGTAGGTCTGATTGCAGATGCCTGAATCAGGAGATGTGCCATGCTAATACGGGCCAATATAGACATCTAATAGCCTGCACTGCACTCTGCTGTATTCTCATCCATGATAGATATAAAACTTCAGAGGAGACAAAGTGAGACCTTTTCTGCAGGCTCTGTCCTCACTGCCGGGGTGGAGGCTCTGAGTGGGGTGGTAGGTGCCGGAGCCCCCAGGGCTGTGCCGCCGCCGTCTCCTTTGGGCTGGAGCTTCCATAAAGTCTCTTGACCCCAGATCCTTGCCCTTTCCTCTCAATAAGGTGTGATGATCAGCTTTTGCTTGGCTGAGATCCTCTTCAGAAGTTGATTCGATGACCTGATCTTCTCTCCAGCTGGTGAAAATTGGGATGGCCTGTATTGGCAGAGTGTTTTGGTGTAAGAGCTTCAAATACTGCAAGATTTCTTCATTAGCTGAGTGTTTGGAGGTGTGGAGCAGCTGATAGTACTCTGTTATCAGCAAAATTAATCTTTTATTTATACCATGCAAGTATCTCTTACAGTGATTCTTTTTTCTTGGAGTACTCTGTGGTTTTGTGCACTGGAATATACTGACAGTTTGAGAAATCCTTATCTAAAATTTCTGGAGGTTTGATCAGATTTGCTCTGGATATTCTGCTGCTCCTCATGTCACTTCAGCAGCTCAGGCCCTGTCAAATGTTAATTTTAACTCCAAAGTGCCTTATCATGTAAAATATAATATGACATATACAACTGCAAACTATAAATTAGTTAAAAGCCATAAATATTTCAGTCTGTCAGCTGTTAGGAGCTGTTGTGGTGACTCTGGAGGAGGTAGAGGTGTCTGCCTGGAGCACGATCTACCCAGAAAGAGGGAGTGAGAACTGGTCTGCAGCTTCTCTGCACGTTCCTCGTGCCAAAGATGACAATGGGCTTTCGCTTCTCTCCACCGAAGGTTTCGTTTCCCCAGGAACTGGGACTAAGAGTTAACGGTGTGAGAAGCCAGTTTGGGTCTACTGCCTTTCTGGGTGGTATTGTTTCTTTTGAAATATGGTGGTAGTAAGGCCAAATGCTGGAAGGCATATGGGAATATGACGCAGCCTCCAAGACCTGAGGTTGGTGCAGCACTCCTGTGGGTAATTTCCAGCTCAGCGCTGAAGTGGCAGAATAAATCTACTACCACGGTGAGGCTGTAGCGTTCAGCACAGCTTTCCTCTGCGTTCAGTGCAACTTGAACATGTGCATGTTTAGGACAAAAGAAGTGTGTTCTACATGTACTTGCATCATCTGGAATGTCACTCATGAAAGGAAATTTTATTCCAGCTCCAGGAACCTCACTGTCATAGTTGCAGCTTACGTGGAAAACTTAGCTTACAACAGACATTGTGTCCTGTGTATTAGAATTTTCCCTTTGGCAGTAATTTTTCTGCTTTATTTGAAGTGATACTCTGCAAAAGGCAGTTCAGGCACATACAGGGTCTTGCACCTTATCCTTTTCATGCTAACATGAGTGCAAAGCGTGCACGTGTGGTGTGTACAGAGCAAGAATAGCTTCAATAATTACTAAAGAAAATAGTGACAGAAAAATTTTTGCCATGTGTGAGTGTTCTCTTTCACTTGCTGATAAAGGCAGGGACATTTTAACAGGCAAGTGGGACAGTCAGTAACGTGAGGTGCGGAGGCACAGGGTCAGTGTGAGCAATGATAAGCTGGTAACAAATCTTTAGTCCTTGCTTGCCGTTAATCTCACTGACATTTCTTTATCCGCTAATTGAAATATTTCTTCTAATTCAGTGAGTTTTGAACTTTAGCAGAAGTCATTTTAACTCTGAGAAAAGCTCAAGAATACTTTAATGTTTGATCACAAATTTAAGCTAAACTGGAAACGTACAGGGCTATATTCTCTTCATTAGAGGTCCTCCTGTTATAAAGGGATACACTTTTTTTACATTGTATTGGAGACGTATAAGCTTCAGCAGCATTCTGATCACTAATTTTAAAAGCTCTATTCTCTAAAATACATAAATCTTCAAAGACAATTTTCTAGATCACAATTAATTTGTTTTTTATCTCCTTAAAGAGTAAGAGACGCTCTAAGTTATGTCACTACGATCAGTAAAATTGTGTCATGGTGTTTGGAATAATAACAAATATGCAGGCAGTGACATCAGCCCACTTTTCTGTAGGTTAAATAGTTTTTGTACATATTTTAAATCCTATGGGTAATATTTTTAAGAGCTTATTTTGCAAGTGAGAAATGTTCCAAGTGGAGCTTTTTTACTCGCTACATCTTTTGCTTGGCAAAAATCATAAAATCATTCTTTCAGTTACAGCTTTTTCTCTGCTGGCTTCCCAGTTTCTCTATGTCTCTGGATGATCCTTGTTTCCTTTTCTCAAGAATCAATTCCACGCATACGCATTTTGGTGGGGAGTGGTGGTGAGAGAAACCACCAAACTCTGGATTCATGTTCCTTTTTTATTCACGCTTATAAAATAGAGGAAGGTGGGAACATGCCACCAAGCTGCCTAATTTCTCAGTGAAGCAGAACTCATTACTGTCCTCAAGACCTGGATTTTTTGATTTTTTGAAAAATTATTCTGGAGATGAACATGAACACTATTTTGAGCAGTCAGAGATTGCTGCTTCTGTCTCTTTTGGGATTCCCTTTAGATTCAGCTTTTTTAGTCTGACTAGAAACAGAAAGAAGCAAAAGTTACTATGCAACAAAAGTGAAAGAAACAAGGAAGAAAAACCTCAAAGTATTTTATCTTGTACATTACTGTTTTACTCAATGTGCAAGCTTCCCAAAAGAAATATTTTGATTCTGTTGTTCTTTATGATCTTTTCACTTTTTAATAGAAACACATCACTACCAAGACTGCAGGAATTCAACGTTTTCAAACAGGGCCCTGATCTTTGACAGATCTAGAGATGTTTCACAACTCGGACTTATCGTTGGCCTGGTGGGTGAAGTGCTCAGGTGCAGGAGGCATTAGCCTTGTTCTGTTGCTACTGCAGGAGAGTGTTCTGGTAAGGAGTTGAATAGTGATTCCAGATCCCTGGTTTTGATCAGGAATCACACTGTAGTGCTTTCACCTTCCCAGAGAAAGCCTAACAACAACAAGTTTCGATTAACATATTTATAGTATTTTGCCAAGTTACTTAGATGCGATTAATTTGTTTAGACTCAAAGGTTCAAGACCAGTGGAAAGCTGAGTCTTGACAGCAAGAGAGAAATGGAGAACAAGGAGGAAATGTAAGCATAGTTATTGCTCTGGCTAACAAGCTGAGCAAAATTCTTGTGTGCTTCAAGTAAAAACCTTGTGGGTGTAGCGGGGAGGTGTGAAAAAGGCTTATAGGATAGCATCCTGCACAAGGATATGCTGTCTGTGTGTGTACCAGTTGGCTGTTTCGTCATTACCACAGAGCACAGCCTTGCCGTGGCCTTGGAGAGAGAGGATGCCCCGCTGGCGGCTGCAGCACTGGCTGTATTCTGGCAGATCCCATGTCAGTGCTCAGTTACCCCTCTGTTTCATATGGCTGCTACTGGCTAGCTGTAAATCCTGCTGTGGGTATGGATCATTCTTATGCTGCTAATACAGTCAAATTCTCTGCTGAAATATAAAGAAATACTATACTGGAGATATTCAGGTTTTTTTTCACATGGCCAAAGCCTTTTGTAACAATAAAAGATCAGTTCATAAGCTTTTTCGCACTATGAACTTCATGCACTGCCTACCTTTGTGGTGTAACTACATTGATCCCATCTAAATAACAGATCGATCGGTCTTTTAGCAAATTATGCTCCTATCCCTCAAGCAGGAGTACAGACCTGGCATTTTGCAGCTTGGGTCTGTAAACATTGTAGTAACCAAGTATGCCACATACTTGGGGCAGTGGCAGATCTATGTCTGGCTCTCGTAGCAGACACTTATCTATGACAATTTGAAAGAGGCTTTGGACTAATAAAAGGTCATATTAAGGCAACTTGGTTGGTATTGAGTGCAGGAGGCGAATGGCTTGACTACAAAGGAACAATTGGGGGAGGCTTAGTTTAATAAGATACTTTTAGCTTATTATGCAGTCCCTCTCCCCTGTGAATACCCCACTCACAGTCAATTGATCTTGGTTGCCGTTACTTTCTTCTACTCTTAGGTCCTGATGCAGAAATTGGATCATACAAAGTGTGATATGCTTTAGACTATATGTGTTGACCCTTAGTTGATTCATGAACTTTGAGTCTCTTCCTGTAGCCAGGACCCATGCTGCTGCCTCGAGCCAGTCTGCCGTGCAGAAGCCCACTGCCTTCTACCTCCTCCTTCACCCAGGGGCCAGGGACTGATTCTTTCCTTCTTGCTCTTAGGAAAGTGATCCCACTTCTTGGTTGTGGCAAGAAAGCTGCAAGTAGCGTTGTGGGGTGTCCTTATTGCCTGGCTGGTGTGGTGCTCGTACACCAGGCTTCTGCTGTGTCAGCCTGGGTAAGAGGAGAGGCACCATTAATCACCTCTTTAGAGCAGTTGAAGTATTTGGTGTGGTGCACTGGTTGCTGCTGCTGTAAAAATCTTGCAGATAAATGCTACTGGTGTAACGTGTTACTGGTCTGTAGGTAGGTAATATGCTTACGTAGGTGCGTAATATGACACACGCCTTGGATACATCCTAAATGTATGCCTGAGGGGAGACAGAAAATAACTGTAGAGCAGCAGATATTCTTTTTGGAGACACGCTCAGCTTTAAATGTAGGAAGAGAACAGAAATGAGCATCTCTGCAGCATGCACAGATGTATTAATCCTCTGAGATTTTTCACTGTACTGTGAACAGGAGTTGTCTAATCTACAGATACAGAAGCATCCAGTGAGACAGTGTTGATTCTGCCTTGCCTCTTCACAATCAGAGACGCTTTCATAAGTCTTGGAAGAGATTTTGTATCTAAACCACAATGAGATGCTTAATTTTTGGAGATGGTGTGTAATCAGAATAATTCTTCCCGGTGTTACACTGTACCTACCAGTTCCAATAGCCTTTTAAAGAAAATGAGGTTGAGCTAGACAAGCCTTTCCTGCTGTTCAGCTTTCCAAAGTGACTAATCCTAAAACTATGAATGCCACTTTCTCTAAGGAAGTGATAAAAAGTTGTGTTCTATATTGTTATTATCCTGGAGAAACACTCATTTTTCATCAATAGCTAATGAATGCTGACACTTGTATGTTGGAGGTTACCAGACATGTAAGAGGCAGTAAAATTGGTCATTGTGATACAACTAGTGGGAAGGAGGTTCACAATTCTTTTCTGATGCTCTTTCTAATGAATCCACAAAATTTACTACTGTAAATGGCAAGCAATGCAACGTTTTGGGTAAAACTCCTTGGTATGTGGCTCTGCAAGATTTAGACATAGTCAAGCAACACTTTTCAGTACATCTACAACAACGACTCCATGTTTTATAGTTTGCCATCTTGAACAAGTCACAGCTATTTGCATGTTTTCTGTACTGGCAGGTGTCTTTGCTTTGGCCTCTCACCACTAGTTGATCCAGGCTTTCAAATTGTTAATAACCGAGTAAGTTTTAGATCCTTATGCTTTTTATAATCAGTCATGTAAATACAAATTCCATGGGAATTTGTACTCTACAGGGAGGGGAAAGGCATGCAAGCCTTGGCAACTATGAAATAAGTCTCTGGCTCCTTACTAATCTCTTGTGCAATGTATATAAAATATAGAAGCAAGTGAAAATAGTATTTGTTGGATATTATTTAAGAAGACAGCCCATTTTTAATTTCTAAAGAAGATGGCGACAGTATTCTGAAAGGAAGTATTTTTTGAAACAATTTTGAACTTTCTGGTACTCCACAACAATCTGCTAAACTACTAAGCAACTTTATTTTAGTAAACAAATAGAAAAAAAACTCAGCCTAATTAAATTTAGTCAGCACATTTATCAACAGAAGTGATTGGGGAAGAGCAGTAAGACAATTCTTGGGAGCAGCTGTAATCAATTTGTACACTTTAGTCTGAGTGTGTGTGTAAAACTATACAGAAATTACTACTATGAAAGAAGTTAAAGTTTAACTCACATTCCTTAAAATGAAGGAAATGCTCACAAGGGTTTCTGCCGAGGAATGTTAGGTGTATAGAAGCTGAATCTGCTGTGTGTCCTTTCATGGCCTCACAATCTTCCTATTCTTTCCATATTTTTGCATAGTGCAATTGTAGTTCGGCATCTCATTTTTCACGTTTTCTGATATTAAATACTTAGTTATTCCTTTGATGCACTTTTCTCTTGGAGCATGTTGGATTGCTACGTGCTCAGCTGGTCAAAGCTGCTGAGCTCCCTGTTGTTCTGTTACATTCAGGTTTATTTATTCACATCAGCTTAGGATCAGAGCCTGGAGTAATTTTTTTCTGAAGTAGTTTTTTTTTTTTTTTTTTAAAATGTGAACTTAATATGTAAATGTTCTGTCGTCTATTAATGCTAAAGGTCACCTGGCTGATTTTGTTCTTTCTTTGGATTGCAGCAACCCTTTGAAGAGTGTTAATTGATTGTAATTGTTTTAGTTAATCAATTTCAGGGGATCAGGAACCTATTTTACATGCAGGAGTTGTTTGCTTCCAGGCAGTTCACAGAAGCAGTGAAAACTACCTTAAGTCAATTGTTTCTTTATTGCAAGAGATTGTGTTTTGTGTATACTGGGTGACACTGGTTTTGGAATATGTACAAGCAGAGCTCTGAGGATAGTGAGTATGGCCACCTTATATACAAGTCGGAGAAAAAAATACCTCTGATAACAATCGCTGAAATGGTTCAACATTTCAGAAGGGTTAAAGTTTCCTCTGATAATGAGAAATCAAAGATTTGGAGTATGCGGCTAGGACACTTCTGGATTCAGCTTTTCTAAAACTAATTTATTCCTTCTTGTATTTTTTTTTTTTTCATTGAAGAGAAATAAAAGGGCAAAAGAGAGGAACTCTTTCCGCGCTTGATATTTCTAAGAGCATTTAAGTCTGCAGTGTCTTGCCAGCTTTGAATGGTCAGTCCTGTTCTTTGAATGAAAGCTTGAGGCTCTCAAAATGCTGGGGAATATGTACCAGAGTGCCAAGGCTTCCTTAGAGGCTGGGTGAAATCTGAAGGATTTCTGGGCAGGAACTCTCATTTATCTACAAAGGGCTGTTTATTTGCTTAAGAGAGTACATCAAAGCGTTTGCAGTAAGAGTTGGTGAAGTATAGCCATAGAATAAACTTGAAGGCCAACTTTTGGACTTCTTGATAAGCAGACTTCATCTACTCAAAATTTTTGGGATAGAGGAAAAACCTGTCCTCTCCTACTTCTTTGGCATTGCAATATCATTTTCCCTGTCTACTGCTGAAATAAGGTACATTATCTGAGAATGGGCTAGTTAATGCATTCAATGTATGTTGTTTTGTATGAAATGAAAATAAAGCTTCATCATAATTGGAACGTAACATGGCTTTTAGAAATCTTTAGCAGGGAAACATTGAAATCCACCAAACTGACTTGTCCCATGAAAAAGGGAGGAACTTCCTGATTTCATCACTGATTTCTTAATGCAGCCTATATAGAATTTCATGGTCTGCATGTCTTAAGCAGGTACTATGCACCTTAGTGCATACAGTGGGTTATTTTTTTTCTTAAATGTGAAGCTGACACTTGTTTCATAAACTTCAAAGAAGCTGCAAAGCTGTTATTTTCTTCTCCTGAATGCGTATTTTTCTGGATTTCAGGAACTTGCTGTTGTTTTTTCCCCATGACTCTTGCTACCTATACAGTAACTTTCAAAACGGGCAGATGTTCAGATGAATTAAGCAACAAAATTCTGAGGGGAAACGGAAAAGGCTTCTGACCCAGAAGTATGGGTGGCCCACTGAGGGGAATGCTATTAGCAGAAAATGGCAAGGAAGGTAGTTAATGTGAATCCCAGGCTTCTGCTAGGAAGACACACACACACACAAGTATCAATGAAATTAAATTACCCAAATAAAGAAATCTGCACTTTTGGGTTAACTAGTACAAATATCATGCAAGGGGGATTAGGAATGAAAGGTAGTTGAGCATAAAGTTGACCGTATAATTAGAAACGCTGCAGATGGAAGTGGAGGAAGGCAGAGAAAGGAGTAACATTCACTTTAAAATAATGAGTGAAAAGTAAAAGTATACGATGCCATGCAATGAAGGAGCAAACTGCAACAGGGGTGTACTTTCCTGGGCTCTTGTACTTCTTCCTTCTGCCTTTGCTCTCCCTCTCAAAGCCCTGTCTCTGACTCAGCCTGTGCCTGCTCACGTGTGCCATGCACAAATGTTTCCTCTTGTGCTCCTGGGACCACTGGGAAGGAATGATGTTGCTGTTGGGCCCACCAGACTGGGCAGGAACTGAGCACAGAGGACTGCACTATTTGTTTATGCTGTAAGGCACGAGTGATTATTTGACATCTAATTCAAAACCACCTAAATTTAAGAATCCTGATGGTTGAGACTCTAACCAGAGAATCTCAAGACTGAAAATCTTTCCACTCAAAAAGAGAAAATCTGATGGGGGCAGAAAAGATGGCTAGAGAGGAGCAAAAGTAGCAGCAATTCGGCTGGTGGGTGAAGACGGTTGTGTCAAGCCCTAAATGTTGTCCTTTACAGTATGCATTTTGAAGGGAGGTAGGACTGCACCTAGGACGCATCCTGATCCCTTTCCTCTTGGGTGAAGTACCTCTGCAGTCCCTAGGTTTGTTAGGGGAAGTACATGGAGCAGGATTTTCAGGAGAGAAAAAAAAACCACCAAAGTTTTTTATTTTGTAGAAAAAAAATAAATTAGACTGGTTCCAGCCTGCTAACTTCCAGAAACAAACAGGACTTACGGTGAACTACAGCTCATTCCTTCTGATTTTGTCTGCCTCAAAGAATCACAGGTGCCTGACTCATTTTATATACCTTTCTGTTGTTAAGACAGGCAGGAAATTCGAGAACAATATAATTGTCAGTATGATAAATGAGAAGGCAAAATACTGTTGAGCAGTAGAGGACACCGGGTGTTATTATGGCCTATTGTTGCTATGAATAGAACCACCCAGACACCAATTAACATCTCATTGCTATGATTACTTGCTACAGTATCTGTTCCACTAATCAAACTTGCACCTTTTTAGTCCATATTTTGATTTCAAAAAGTTATACCAAGAACAGATTACATTTATCTCAAACGCAAATAAATGTGAAGCTTAAGAAGCTAATTAAGTTTATAACCACTGAGAATAACATTAAAAAGAAAATTAAATTGCTTGGTTTGGAGGAAAACCTTTTAGGAAACATTTGTTGAATAAACATAAAAGAAATTCTCCTAATGTACTCTTATGCAAATAGTGTTCTGTTTATATTTTTCCATATGCCAATCATATATAACTCTTATAATTTTTCCTTCACTAAACACTCCTCTTCATAGGAATATTTACTATCAAGCACCCAAATATGTCATAAATATGAGAGCTATGTGACAGCAACCTGCTATATCTTCCCAAACTTTTTGAGAACAGTTTCAGCTTTGCAAAAATGATAAAGCTATTACAAATATTTAGTAAATAATTGCTCCAGGCAAGGAGATGGAAATGAAGGATAAAGCACACGAGATATTCCTTCTCTCATTTTTCTTTTTTTTTTCCATGGTCATAAAAGGTACCAGATTGAAAGCCCTGGAGAAAAGAAATTTCTGCTTATGCATCAGGCGGTAGTACCGCAGAATTTCTTGGGCTGGGCTCCATCTTCCAAAGTACTGTGGTGTTGTCCCTGATCTAATAGACTACTAAGGCATGTTCACCATCTAAAGTCAGTAAGAAAGCAAGGGTAGTTAAGGAGACCCTTAAGTGTTTTGCTAGATCATGTTGCTCAGTTCCTTGACAGGCTAAGCCTGTGCCCTGCAAGTTCCTCAGCTAAAAGGCTGCCCCAACTGCCTTCTGCTGGGAGCAGTCCTGGCTGGCACAGGTTTTGCAGCACCATGCTGCCCAGGAGAGTTGGCCGGCCCAGAGCTGTGGGAAAGATAAGATTTCTGCCCGTGTATCTTTCCTCTGCTTGGTTTAAGCAGTTTTTGAAGGAGAAATGGGAATTCCATTTAGTCCAGAAGACAAAAGCAGGGGTGACATGATTTCTCCTTGAAGAGTAGTCCCATGAAGAGTATTTACTCAGATTCTGCTGTCTCTGCTCTTGCTGTCCAGCTCTGTGGAGCAAAGGCAACCAGTGCAGCATGCACCCCTCCTTTGCAGCTAGCGCTGGCTCTGCCAGGGCCGGGAGAAGCAAAGTCCCTGTGTCCTTGCTGTGCAAGTAAACCTGCAGAGGAGGTTGGGGCGCACCTTCCTTCTTCGTTCCTATATATTGTGTTTAAGATTTGACATCAGCAGTCAGACACAGGGAGTCATGGCAATAAATCTTTAGTTTTGACTTGCTTTATAGGGTCTGGATGTGCTGGGCGAGCTGAGCAGTGGTTCTGCCCTCTGCTGGTAACAGCTTCATTCCTGTGAGATGGACACCGTGCATATGGGGGGGAAATTTTTGTGATGGAAATGGTGTATATGATGTCATTTTGGAGGCCTCAAAATTATTGTTTTCTTAATGTTTAACACATGCCTTTAGCTTGCTGGTGCTCAGAGAGCATCGCTTTCACTGCAAGGGTTTCAATTAGGACTAGAACATTTTGAATTTTGAAATGTGCCTCTGATGATCCATCACATTTTTTTTTTAAAGCTTTGGACATGGAAGAGCAGTGTTGAACTTGGAGCTTGGATTTGGATATAATTTTTTCATAAAGCAGCTGACAGGTTTGCTGGATTAGTGTTTATAATACTTATTGACATCCCATGATACCTTTCCATAGCTGAGCAGAGTTTAGATTGACTCTGGAGTATTAGTACTTGATGAAGGTAATCTGTTTTCTTGGCTGAAGCTCACAAACAAAGCAGTTAAATCCCCATTACAAATGGCTAAACAGGGACCCATTAAACTTCTTATAGGCCTGTCTCATTTCTATAGCCCCTGAAACATTTATAAAGGGCACTGTTAAAAATTTACAGAACCTTGAGGTAGTTTCTTAAGGAAAGCTACTCTGTGTACGCTACCCGAAATATGCAATCTTCCTTTAAGAAGTAAAATAAAAGTAGATAAGAAAAACTTTTTTCCATGCGCTTTGACCTATAGTAACTGTTTTGGCTTTTCATGATTTATTTTCAAAGTTTCATAGAAAAATAAACATGACAAGTAGAAAAGACCAGTCTATGCTTAAGCTACCATAGAAAGGCACCAGGGTTGGTTATTAATAATCAAACTGTCTTTGTTAATGTCTGTTTCAATTATTAGTTCTCCAATCACCCTTTTTATATGGGAAGTCACTCTGGAAATTGTTGGCACCAAATTTGAGATGAATATGGTAATAGTGGATGTATCATGTTAATGAGAATTCTCATATTAAGAAATATAAGAGACATTATTTTAATGATTCTACTGGCATCAAACCATGGAAGCCACAAAGTTATTTTTTTAATGAATCAATCCCCACAGGCCTGAAGTAATTGTGTGAAAACTGTTGGGCTTTTTTTATTCCAGTAAAAGACAGCCCCAAACTGAAATTATACTTTTTACTGTTTTAGCCGATGTTTTGCAATAATACCAGGTATTTTGTAAACCTCAAAAGAAAGAAAACGTTTAGCACAGCGCTGGAGTAGGGAGGTTGAATCAGGCCTCCCAATGCATGTCAATAAAGAGGTGATAATTAGAGAGAGAAAAAGCAAAGCCTTCATTAGGCCACAGATTATTTGAGTTGCATGGGCAAACTGTCAAATTGAGCACACCAGGGATGACAGTATCTTGTGAGACAGCCTGTACCTTAGTGCGTGGGGATAGTGGCATTTGCTTGTATAATAGGGACACGGTACCGGGAAGGGGGAGGGGAGTGGCCAAGAATAGAAAAGCACTATTGTCTGGTTTGGTTCATTATATTCCTATTCTAGTCATCCTCTCTAGGAGCTTAATCTTCTGCTCAAGTATTTTAAAAATAAATAAATGAGTGGTTCTGTCTTTCTACATACAGGAGTGTGGGGAATAATGAAAGCACACTGTGTATATATTTTCTAGTTCCTGTGAATTTCGATAATTTCCAGATGGTCACTTGTAAGTGTATTCATCAAACATCAAACGTAAAGAATGGTTTTACAGACTGTAATATATATTCTAGAACACCCCTAAAATGCCTAAAAAATTTGAATGTTTAGGTATTGTTTTTCTCCCTAACCAATGACCAATGCTGCAAAGACTAATAATAAAGAAGTTCATATGATAGCGTGCTTGTTATTTTCATGGATCTTGAAAATATATGCTAAGCCATCTACACCATCTGCTCCACTAGAGTCAAAGCCCCAGCTGTACAAGCTTAGGAGTAAGTGCTTGAGGAGATGATATTTTATATGTGCTGAGGTTGGTGTTTTGAGTAGTTTCCAGCAAGCCTTTCACAAAATTCAGGGATGCAACCTGCACTTGTTAGCATACTGCTTCTTGTGAGTTTTCAGCTCAAAAATAAGACTTCCTCATTGGGTATCTTAAGCAAGGTACAGAAAAGTTCTGTCAGCTGGGATCGGAGAAGCAGAAAGTGGCTTGTTCCCTTTGCAGTAGATAAGAAGGGAACTACCAGTCAAGCAGCCAATTAAATGCCCAGCACCACTTAGTAGGCCAGTCTTACAATTTTATAGTTTCTACCTGCCTGGCTCCAAAATATCGCCCAGCTGTAAAAATGCCACCACGTGCTGGTTTCCTGTCTCCTCTTTTTTGTGCTGCTCTTTGTCAGTTATTTGTTATAAAGTACAAGACACTAAGGAATTATAGAAATCCTTATGGTTCTTGTACATGGTCCAGGTACTTGTTTTAGACCTGCGTCCTTTTCAAGTGGGGAAGTGGATCATAAGACATAGGATAAAAAGCGTAGGAAATCAGAGACAGCATCAGAAAAGGAAGACCCATTTTAGCTATCCTTGCCCTAGGATGGTCAAATATCCTCGTAGCAGAGCAGTCCCTGTTGCTAAGCAGCTTGTATTATCCTGACTCTTGAATCTTTTTCGATAAATATGGCAGAAGGAAAGGATTGCAGAACTTTGTGGCAGTTTAGTCTTCGCTTCTACTGTCTTACCTGGTTGTCTTCCTAGAAGATCCCATTCTCATGTTGCACTTGCTTTTGCAATCTTATTGATCTAAAATACTTTTTTACTAGATGGGTGAAGTACTTTTATCTATAAATATTTCAAGCCCTGTACATTGTAGCCATACAGTCAATCTAAAATTTTAAAAAAAAAAAAAAGCACATCTTCAGAATATGACTGTGTTGAGCCTAAAATTACCAGGGATAATCTACTGCTTTCACACAGCCTTCGTAGCCTCTTAATGTATTCATTCTCAATTCCAGAATTTGAAAGAAAGCCAGAGACCCCCACCCATTTCTGGCTATCTCCTTAAGTGGGCACTTCTAGATATCACCAAGTATTTCAGTGGTTGCATCTGGCAGCCTATGCTTGAAAACAGTGATAAAAACAACTGAAAATACAAACACAATATTTAGAAATACTGCTGAGGGAGAGGAGAAAAAAGAGCCCTCACATGCCACATATCTGCTTTTCTCTCTGTTTAGTAGTTATGCCAGTATGACATACCAGAACATTTAAGTCATCAAATTGTTGTTATTTGTTATTACCAAATAAAGAATTTTAAGCCCGTGGATTGCACCACTTCTTTAAATGCCATCTTATGCGCATCTGATGAAGTGCTATTTGTTTGATACTTGCAGGATTACATTTAAACAAACTCTTCTGGGAGCTGAGGTTGCCCATTGGAGTGTTATTTTGATACCACTAGTAGTTTGAAATAAGCCACTTTAGGAGTCCTCTGTGAGTTCTTCTGCAAATCAAATTATCTACTAGCTAACTGGCAGAGCAATAATAGGCAAAAGACAATTTATCTGAAGAAAGGAAGTCATAGAGAGGGAAAGTAGTAACAACTCCAGTTATGGCGTTTGATAAATCCCTGGAAGAGAGGAAGAGAAATCTCGAGTCTGTCCACAGACACTGGCCCAAGTGCCGTGGACATCACTCGGTACAGGTCTGTCTTGCTCTGTTCCTCTTTGCTGAAAGCCGGTCTCTGCAACAGTGCTCCAGAGCAGCCTTGCTACAGAAGTTATTCAAGGGCCACAGATAAGGCCTGCTATAAAGCCCCTTGATTACTGGGAGCTAATTCCGCCCCCCCGGCCTTTTTTTCCTCCTCTGAACATGTATTTCTCTTCCTAGCCCAGTGCCAACATTAGGTACTGAAGTCAGAGGTGTGGATTTAGGCTGTAAAGACTGAGGGTGTTCTGTGGATTCTGCACTGCTGTATGTGAACATACTTTTAGTGACCATCTGATCCCAATTTATCTAAGTGTTTAGATTGGGAAACTAGTTTGGTATCCCTTGGTGCTTTCGTACCAATAGAAATTCTTAATTTGTGGTATTTTGGCCAAATTTAGCTACAGAAGCCAGACTATGTTTCATTTGAACTTTAACTATGTATGTGACAGGAGAAGGTTGCCACTTTATTCACCTACTCAGATCTGTCTTATACACTCAGAACAAATCACTTTGGTAGGAAGGAACTCATATTGAGCAATGTCCTTCCTACTAGAATTAAGGATGATCATGACCAACCTTTCCAGTTTCTGCTTCGTGTGTGAGGCAGACTATTTTAGAATTTTTAATCCATTTTTTAAAATTTGATGCCAGAGGTAAGTTTTCAAACATCAGTTATTCCTAGGAATCTGGTATAGTTACTCTAATACTTTTTGCAAAACCTTTGTACCTCTAGAATGGAATTTAATGAGACTTGACAATGCTCTCCCAAAAGGTCACTACCCAAGTGTTTTTCTCATCCTGCTCAGGAGAAAGGAGTCAGCAGCTCAAATTCTTCTCATTTAGGTTGGGGATTACATTTAGAGTTCTTAATGTCTTTCCTATTGCACCCTCTGAGCTGTCAGAAATGGCCATAGCCACTTTCTCTCCCCTGGGATACTGAACTCCTTGGCCTAATTCAGAGTAGGAGTAGCTCTTGGCTGTCGCAGCCTTGAATGCACCCATGGGAAGGTAGGGCTTCCTCCTCTGCCTTTTTGGAAAAGGTTTTGGTCTTGAACCTCCTTACAAGGCAAAAGAGCTACTTCCTACCTGTTCTCATTTCTTTGATGCTGTTCTTCAATAGGAGGTAATGTGTTCACAAACAGGGAAAGAATGGAACAGAGTGATGTAGTGGACACCTTGCTTGATACTGGAAGATGTGTAAAGGTAACGTTGTAGGAGCACTTACGTAAAGTGCTGTGCATATAAGTTACCCTAAATTTCCTGGTCACACCTGCGGCCTACCAGAGTATATCCCAAGCTGTGGAGTTGCACCTCTGTACCTCGATGCATTCTGTTAATTATCACGGGAGTTTTGTCTGGTTTGTGGATTAATCTTGCTGTTGGTTCAGACAAGCCAGACTGAGCCTGGGCTGGGTGCTGGCTGCCCCCCTCTGCCCTGGCCACTGGAGGGCACGTGCCAGATGGTTAAGAGCTGAGTGAGGGCTAACATACCCACCCAACTGGCCTTGAGCGTCTTGCTGCTACATTCTTCAGCATGTGTTCCCTAAGATTTTCGGTTATTCAGAGTATCCCCACATACCATTACCCCAGATAATGGGCAAATGGTTCACTTTTGTGAATGAAATTGGCGTTTTCTGCCACTCTGAGTTCTCTAGACGTTTTAGAAGCTCTCACAGGAGAAGCAGTCTTTCCTTTACAAAATCATGACTGCAGGTGCTGTGAAGAAGTAGTGGCTCTTTCAGGTCATAAGATATCTATTTGTATGAGAAATGTGTATCTTTGGCAGACTGCTAAATATTACTGCTTAAATCTATTACAAGGAAGCACAATTTTCTGTAACTTAATTTCCTAAGCCTAATGAACCCAGTAAATTTCCTCTGATGTCTTCCCAAGTTAATATATTAAATCTAATTTATTTGGCAAAAAATTGGACAAATTTCCTCTTAATTGAATTAACCTAGAAGAAAAAATGTATTGTTATGGAAATCTGTGACTAATAATTCACAGATGTGAAAGTCCTGATTTTGGTTCCATTCATTTACTATCTTACAATCGCTATTTTTGTCTGCTATAATTTAACTAGAAAGAGTTAATTGAGCCATATATGTATTTGAAAAGTTTGATAAATGATACTGAATTACTTTCTTGTCGTTTAATGTTGCAGAAGATTTTTCTGTCCTACATGATTATTTGAATACTTATTGAATATTATATTTGCCAATTGATTTTCTTGATATGTTACTGATGTTTTTGTGGACACCGCTAATGAGTAGATGATGCATTTACATCAGCAATAATATATTCCTAGCAATTTTGACTGTTAGATCTCAAAGTGG
Organism: Charadrius vociferus; assembly: GCF_000708025.1. NCBI lineage: Eukaryota > Metazoa > Chordata > Aves > Charadriiformes > Charadriidae > Charadrius > Charadrius vociferus. The sequence goes on along the minus strand of NW_009646736.1, from coordinate 7,114,438 downwards.
TGCAAAAAAGAACTCTCGTTGTTTATGTCTTAGTGTTGGAAAACCCAAAGCACTAAGTCCCGACAAAAGCCAAAGCACACCCACAGCTGGGAGCAGGTCCTGAATGTAGTTCAGTAGCCACACAAAAACATGAGTTTGCCTATGCATGTTACTTTGATTTTTTGCGAACGGGGTATAGATAATAGGGATATGGTTGTGTATCCTCCTGGAACGTAATTCATATTCTTTGTATCAACAGCTATAGTCCTGTTTTCCTGCCATTCCTTAATATACGTGGAGAGTTCTGATGTAAACAACGGAGCCAAACCTCTGACAAATACATTACAAGGGCCACTAATGAGTGCAAATCCATGTATGACCTTTAGAGCATTCATGCAGCTGTCTTCATCCTCTGATGTGGCTTGTGCTGGAAGAATGCTACCTAGCATTTCAAAATGGCTACGGATATGAAAATAGTAGAGCTGGCTTCTTTCTGTTCCTACATCTCTACCAATTTCAGAATTACTCAGGATAGAATTTGGATTTAAAACTGTAGGCCAAAGATCTTTAATGTTCTTGCATTTTAAAGTGGCTGTTAGTGATATCCAGTATTATTTCCGAATGGTCCAGGAGTTTTCCTGCTATAAATTTTTACCCAGACATTTATATCTTTTCCAGCACAACAGCAATTGTATGAAAAATAGTCAATAAGCTGCAATGCTAAGGTCAACAGTTTTAGTATTAAAATCAGTTTACAGTATGTTTGCTTGAAGTGCACATAAATTCAAAGAGGCAAGAAGTATAAACAGAATAGCTGATTTCTTGGATGCACTCCAATATAATTATAGCTATTCACCCTTGTGACTATTTGTGTGTGTAGCTTAAAGCTATTTGCCTGCCCTAAGGTACAGTAGCAGTATTTTTATATATCTTTGTATCTGATTGAAATGCAAAACTCAGTAAACCTGGAAAGGATGCTAACAAGCTTAAAGAAATGTATGAGTAAAATTAACCAGCAGATTGAATATGCGTTTTGACATTTGTTAGCAGCACCACCCAGTTCGTGGTACAGGTATCTCTCATTCTCTTCAGTTTTGAAACTGAGACATCCCTTAAGGATTTGTCACCAAAATAGTGTATTTCTAATAGGCAATTATGAAAAAAAAATCATCATCAATCACATTTATTGCAAACATCTCATAAACCAGTAAAACATTTATGTGGCTATGGAAGGCAAGTATGTTGCCATGTAATATACTAAGATTTGCATATAAAGAACAGCAGGCAGCAAACAAGTACCTTTCCCTTTCTTATTCCATTTATACAAATGCCTTTGATGCAATGGATCTACTTAATTTACATCAAAATGTTGTAGCTGCAACACCTGACTGATATTAACTGTCGTTAGGTCTCGGAAGCGCACCGTGTGAAGGTAACGGGTGATGCTGTTTCCTCCAGGTAGGGTCCGTCAGGCATGTCACACCTTGTCACAGCCTATCTGTCACCCGGGAGGCAGGGGTTGTCTCAAGCTGATGTGCACCTGTCATGAATAGATTATTATTATTTTTTTAATTTCCCTCCCCCCAATATCATTTTATCACCGGCATCATTCAGGATTTTGCTTTCAGATTAATTCCAGGGATGTTGAGACTCTACATTGTTTCTGTGTGAATAAGGGAATAAAATAGAGTTGCTTGGAAAGATGCACGGCTCTTCTTATGGGGGGGGGGGCACATGGCAACTGACTGTCGATACCAACATCTGCTAATCCCCTTCGTAATCATCTGTACCTTGTGCTTGGCGAACACTCAGAAATCATTTTCTCAAAACTTTTTTTTTAATAGCTCAGATGTGTCTACCGTGGGGCTGTACGACATAAAATGACTAATAAAATGTAAGGTTATTTGTGTGTCAGAGTTGCTAACAACTGTCTTTATCTGGGTTTTTCCACAAGCCTCAAGGTAAAATGAAGCAGGCAGCGTTGCAGAGAAGAGAGAAATGAATGACATCACACTGTACAAATCTGTGGGATTTTTTGACATTTGACTTTCAACTATCATTTTAAAAAAATTCTGCCTTCTATTTACTTGTCAGAACTGGATTTAATTCTTATATGCTGCAAGGAATTCGCCATGTTAAGATATTGATATAACAAATTGCTGAATGTTTTAGAGATTGATTCTTGCTGACCAAAATGGGCTTTCAGATTGGAAGTATTTTTTTCCAGAAAACACCTGCTGAGATAGAAGTCTGACTGCTACACAAAAGAAATAGACGGTTTGTTTAGTCTGCTTCTATCTAGCAATTTGCAGATGCTATCAAAAATAGCATTTTTTTTAATGAAAATTACCTAAGGATTTGGCAAAGGACCTTGGTTAAAATGGACCGAGTGGCCACTGTCAGGCGAGTATTAACAGACTGATTGGTTGTTACTTCTGTCAGTCTTTCTGCAAAATTATGACAGGCCACACAGCGGGGAGCAAATGATCATTAATACTTCATCCCCTGGGACACAATAAACTGCCATTCACTTGCATACAAATAAAATACATAAAGCTTGTCAGACAAGGTGACAGAAAAAGGTGCTTTTTCAAAATGATTCTATACTACAGTGGGATGTGATCAGTTAAGACACGTTTTTGTATTGTGCGGTGTATGATCTTGGCAGCAGCATCTTTGAATTCGTTCTGGTTTGAAAATATCTTTTAGGGCTTTTTTTCTGATGTTTATTTTATTTCATTAGAAGAATGTAAGATTTTGAACACTGCTCTCAGGTATTTGCTGGAAAGTTAACAGCTTTTGCAGGAAAAGGCTCCTCTCAAGCCAGCAGTGTTGATGCCATCTAACCCAACCCCAAGACAGTCCAGTCCAGGCTCTGCGCGTGTGCCGGTGTGCGCTCTGCGCGGGTGGATGGAGTCAGATGCCAAAAGATGCCCATTGGAACGAAGATTCCCAAGCTAGAGAAAGCTGTTCCAAACTTGAATAAGCTGTTTCTACTCCATTTTTACAACCAAAAAGTCCTCAAAAAAAAAAAAAGTGATATTGTATTACACTTTTGGTAAGGTCAGAAAGAGGCTAGAATCTGAGGTATTTGCTTAGCCACTGCTTCCAGTAATGCTTTTCTGTTCTGGGAAGTACACTGAAAAAGATAATTTCTGATTTATGAGGAGATTTTGCATGGTCTGCCTATAGGGTGTTTTGTTTTGTGGTTTTTTTTTTTCCTTTTTTCTTTTTTTTTTTTTTGACACATCTACCAATGAATTATTAGGTGGTTACTGGAAACTGGAAGTTTTGTGTAGGCAAGGCACATAGGGTTGCTTAACCAGTCAGTGTGGAGCCTGATAATCTCACTATATTGGCAATGAATTTGACATTTATTAGAAAAACAAGTTTTCTGACATGCTCTTCATGCTTCAACCCCCTTTCGTCCTTTAATATTTCCCAAGGAGATTTATGGGATGTGCTGTATATCACTTTATGAAAGTATTTGTTTGAAATATTTCAATTTGATTAAAACTACTTTTTAAAGGAAGAATGAGATGTTTTATCAAATATTTTGATAGTTTTGTGCAACTACAGCAGTTTTTATTGTACCAATGGACCTCATCTACAGAACTTTGCAGTCATACTTTGTTTCTTATTTCACTTTCAAGGCAGGTGAAGAAATTTGGACTTTTTCTTTGCCAAAATTGATTCTGAATTAATGCTTCCACAGTTTGGTTCTGCTTGTGGTTTTTTTTTTTTTTTCATTCTCCTGGCCTTGATGGCAAAAAGAAGAATTAGTATTGAATGCTGTCTCTTGACTGAGCTAGAGGAAAGAAATACTGGAAGTTTCACACAAAAGCTTGGTAGGTCTGCCTGTGTTCCCTTCTTGGGTTTCTGCCCTTTCTGTGTCCCAGTGTCACTGTTGGCATTGTAATGTCACCTACTTTAAAGACCAATTATGGCAAACCACCTGTGAATGACAATGCCATTTAGTATCAACGAAGCATATATGCCAATTGTAAAAGTTTTGGTGAGGAATCTGCCAATATTGTGTAGGAAGAAAAAGGTAAATGTTGAATCCATGGCACCAGTATTCTCATGTGCATGACTATTCAGAGAAGGAAAATAAAAAGATGAACAGAAAATACTTCTTGTATCACTAGTGCAACTTCTCTAATTTCTGTTCTTCCTTTGTGCGCTGAATTACCCTGATTCTAGAAAACCGCTGCACAATGTGAGAACGGAGCTGCAAAATTAAACAGCAATCTGGAAAAATAGAAGGAGGAATCTGTGATGAAATGTGATATTTTTTTTTTTTCCCCCCTTTTATGGACACGCATTAAGCAGTTGTAGGTTCTTCCTTTTCTGTCATTAAAGAAATGGAGAAACACTCATTGATTTGAGCCCTAAACAGAAAAGTAAATAGTATCTGTAATAAACTTCTGCCAAAAGAAAATGTCTTTATCTTTAATATAAAGATAGACTTTTAAATAGATTTTTGAGAAAAACCTTTTATATTAAGGTCTGTCTTTATATTAAAGGCAAGACTCTATAGGGCAAACCTGGAGACACAGGGCAGACAGGATAAGGTAATGACTGCCTTGAATTCTGTGTGAAATGTTGTTAAGTATTGTGGTACACATTGCTTGGGGATTGTGAATTTCAGTGATGAAATCAGGTTGGAGGTTTTTTTGCATAGTAATTTTGCTTCACCTTCCTTAAGTCCTATCCCTTCTGGTTTGTGCATGCAGAAGCATGAAAGTTAGGACTGATTAGATGGCATTGGCATTGCAAAATCCCAAGAAAAATACTACTGTTAATGAGAATTGTGTATATAACCCCCTGCTTCCTGCAATGACAATTCACTCCTATGATTCTGTCAAACATTGCAAAAAATAAATAAACCTGATAGCTCAATAATAAATAACTGCTCAAGATGCTTTTTTTTTTTTTTTAACTTTAAAATGCAATAGCTTAAATCCTCAGCTAGGTTGAATCCACCTCTCTCCGCTGAGTTCAGTGCAGCTAAACTGATTTACAGTGGTTGGAGAATTAGCCTCTTGTGATTCAAACTGCAAAGTATGCAAAAGTTTTGACAAATCCGGTTGGAACATGGAAGGAAATTAATATGGGGGTTTAAAATGTTAAAACAAAGCATTGGTTAAAAAACCCCCAACAACTTAAACCGCTGATTGAAAATTCTGAACTACTGCCGCATATGTTCCAGTAATTTGCTCAGCCATGCAGTATGTTGTATTCACTGAATGAAGAAAACTTCTCGTGAGAATGTTTAAAATGTCACTGAGGTTCAGTCTGGATCAGGGTGCAGGTGGCTCTACAAAGGCTTTGCTGAGGGGATGTGTTTATACAGTTGCTGCTGACGGATGGTATTGATTGGCTAGGCAACTCATAAAACAAGCGACCTCACTTTCATCTTTGTGGTTTCTGTTCCTTCAGTAGATAGAAAAGTGGTTTTAATTATTCACATCATCTATTTTAATTTTTTTTTACTCTTATCCACCCACTGTCTTATAACCAATTAATATTTTCCTCTTCTGATTACTGTACAAAATGTGTAAACGGGACAAGAGCAGACATATAGATAACAAATTTTTGATAATACAAAAGCTGATGCTGCCTCACTGCTAAGATTAGCAGAAGTCAAGATATGCTGAAATCTCCACCTTGCAAGACTGTCTGTTTGGGTCACCTTCAGACTGACAGAGCACTTGACAGCAACTGAGACTTAGATATTGCCACAGTATCTCTAGTGTTTTACTTGTGTTTATTTGTGACCTGTATTTTTAGAGTATTGTCACTTCTAAAGGTAAAAACAAATACTTGCTGCTGTTGTGATTGTTGGTCCCTCCCTCTTTGCCAGATGATTACAGAAACCAACAGCCCCGGTGGAAGAAGTGCTTTGGAAAGAGAACAGTAAACAGACTTAATCTAGCACTCGGATCTCCAGGCACAAAGCGTACCAGAAATAACTAGTGAGAAAATAAGATTTAAAGTCCAACATGCTTAAAAGGGAGCTCTAATTCTACTGATAAGAAGTGATTCTAATTGTGCTGCTGGTGTTAGTACAACAGTGCTGGTGTAAGGCACGCTCTGCACGGCGCTCACTCCCTGCATCAGTCGTGGGATGCCCTGAAATGCCTCTTGTGTTGGCATGGGCACGTGCTCTCTTTAAAACTGCAGTGTTACAGGCTGTGCTCCCTTTCCCAAGGCTCCGCTCCTTTCCCCCACAGAGGGTATTTTTCTCCCATTACATGGCAAATCTTTCAGCTTTCATATAACTCAGGAGTTGGGATAAGAGCTCAAAGCCATTTAGTGCTTCTGGGTTTTGCAGTTTTTGTTCATTCTTGAGACAGGAGGATGTCACCCATACTATAATGGGAATTTTGATGCTTTCAATTGTCCATTCTTTCATCTATTAATGGCTACTGTGGAGAAAGAGAGATAACACGGGCATGTGCAAATCAGAAGACAGCCCCCTTGCTTCCAATTTTAGGAGAGAAAAAAAAAAAAAAGAATATGATTAATGTCTGTGGAAGAGTTGATACAACTAGAAAAAATACCCTTGGTTTTGGGAACAAAATACTTTATTGGCTTATTTACACTTGTCAGCTTTAGTTAATACATGAGCTAGTTAGTAGATGCATATCATCATCGTGACCTGTATGTTCTACTCGTTTTCAGAGACAAACTCATCAAGGAGTAGTGCATGTGCGTGATGGCTATAGCTGCTTGCTAATTCTGTGCCACAACAGAGTTGAGTCAGGCTTTCTGATGAAAGAGCCCTTGAAATTATCTGAGATTTTCATACTTCGTACACGTATGTTTCCCTGGAATTGCTCTGCTAAAAACATTTCCCCTTGGAGCTACAAAACAGTTGTATTTCCTAAATGCCGACATTCAATAAGGGTTTATAGAAATTATGAAAGCTACAAAATCTTTGCTGCTTTCTGGCGTCATAAAAAAACCCCAAACAAACGTGTGAAGTATAGAAACATGAGACATGATAGAGCAGGAGAGTTTCTAGGTGGCCTGGTTGACAGCTCCAAGAGAAAGCAGCAGGTGGAGAAAAAGCATTGCTTATGCCTCTGAAATGGCCTTGCAGAGCTCTAAAGAGGTCTCTAGCAATGGTAGTCTTGGATACGTTGTATAAAAACGCACAAACATATTCTGGTTCAGAAATATTTTGTCATATATATGGCACAGCAAGAGAGACGAGAAGGGAGTATAGATGGGAGAGTTCCTTAGTCAACTATTAGAAAGGACTATTCGGACAAAGTTGTAGGCAAGAGTGACTTTTCTGTAGTTTTTTTTCTTTTTAATATGCTTCCTTTTCCTTCAAGCTAATTTTAACTCCAAACCAGCTGTGATTATTTTATTTTTGAATCAAATTCAGCTTTAAGGGGAAGGGGGGCAGGGAAACCAGAACCAAAAGCTGCAAGGTGGGATCCCTCCTGCAGGAGGGCTGGTGGAGAGCGCCGTTCTGGAGCAGAGCACTGGTGGATGGTAGGGGAAGCTGCCTTGCTCTCCTCATGACAAATATGTAAGTAAAAGGATTAAAAAAACCCCGGCTTTTCAAAATGCTATTTTATGCTTCCTTCATATTTAGCAGCCCAAACTTGGATACAGCACTAGTTTAGAGTGTGTTTATATTCTTTTTATGCTTGTTTTGTTTCTTCTATCACTTTAGTCTGTCTCTTCAAAGTAGTAATTTGTGGAAGAAAAAAAGTTGAGCTGATTGCAGAGGATGCATATTCCCCATCCCCAGTAAAATAAACTAGGAACCCATGTAAATGAGGCATACAGTTTATAATGAATTGGGCCGATCGCGATGATATGTTCAAGTGTATCTCCCAAAGTTCATTAACTTAATGTAATATACAGTGGCAAGAATGATACCTATGATTACTCCAATTAAAACGGTAGTTTTATGCTTTTCTGTGATGCAAGTTAGTGCTGTGAGAACATGAAACACACCTCACAAATGCCACCCAGCTGCAAAAGTGACGAAGTGAGTGTGCCAGCTTTTCCTAACGGCATGGAGAATCATCGGCATGGCTGCGGCTGGCTTTTGTTACTGCTGGAAGCTCTGGCAGCCCACCAGGCATGGCAAGACCTAAGCAATAAGTCTGCGATAGCATTGCTCAACAAGTCATTAAAACACACAATGGAAAACATGAAAACAGATACTCTTAAATGGAAATAAAAATAAACCAAATACTGCTTTAAGTATACGGCTTGTGGATACCACTAAGGGAAGGCTGTAAGTAAGTGAGGATGACACACCGTCCTGCTCAAAAGAAGTATAGGATTAAGGCTGTGCTCTGTTTTGAGCTCACTGCTCATTAATAAAGAGTGGATGGTAACTGAAGAGATGAAGAGACTATTGTGAGACACCACAGAGCACTGCATGTGTGATGTTCCTTCTGAAGCCACAATAACCATTTGATTTCTGACCCTGAGGTGAATTTTGTATACTCATATGCATGAAGGAGGTGAAAGGATATGCACTGAGATATGCCCTTCTTTCCAAATTGCGTTTTGAGAAGTCACATAATTGAGGTATAAATAAAATAACAAAGAAGACTTTTATATATATATATATTTTTTTTTTTTTCAAACTACCAACAGTTGTCTTCACACTTGCTGGTATTTTAGAGTGCTGAATTTTAAATGGCACAGCTCTCCTTTACCATCTCCTGTAAAATGCACTCAATGGAGAATACATCTCAAAGGAAATTTTCAGAAACGAGGTCTGTGATAAACAGTCCTCGGAACTTTACTTGAGTACCCCGCTCGTCTCCTATTTGTCCTATGACATCTCTGACAATAAAGAATACAGCCCTAAAATTGGCACTTAGCAATAGCCGAGTCCATATCCTTTCCCCAAAATTAAAATGGGGACCTAGTGCATGGTAGTTGCTTAAAGTGTGTGCCATTATGTGGGATGCCAAGAGGCCACCCCCTGCCGTTTTCCATTCAGATGAATGGGAAACCTATGGATAAATTACCACCTGCAGCGTGTGATAGCGGACATTGTAAGCAGCTGTCACTGTAGCTCTGTAATTATGCAAGTATTCTTCTAATATTATACAATTAGATGGCCCCATCTCCCTTTCTTTCTCTTGATAATGTTTTTGTAGGTGTCAAGAGCGCTGAACTCTCTCCTTGTTCAATCACTTACGTCTCTGTGCAATACAACCAGCACTTTCCTGATGCTGCTGGAGCTGGCACTCTTCCTGTGCCAGAGGTTGGCTTCTGCGGTATTTTCAGCACTGTATTAGATTTTTGTATTGTAAGATAGCAAAAAACATGAGGATAACTGTCAGTAAGCAGTCACGCCTTGCCTTTATTAGAGGTATCAGGTAGTGTTGGTTGTTAGAAAGATGGAGCTGGCTTTATTTTCTTCAGCAGAAGCTTCTTGAAAGCATTTGGTGGCTAAAGCGTGATGTGGGAGATAGACCAAAAAGTATCAGTGCATCCTTTATGCGTTTGAGGGATCTTTGTACTAAAAGGAATGGGAAACTAGATGGTATGAAGCAAAGCCAACTTTTTCAAAAGTAAAAAAAAATAGTAAAAAAACAGAGTACAGCTCTCAAGTAGGGCTTGATACAAAGTACCATCTTTGTAGCAAACGGTTAGTTTGTTCTTGAAGTTGTTCAGAAAAGTATATTTTATTACAAAATGTTTTGATCCTTCTCATTATAGTCTCCTTTTCTATCCTCAGGTTGCCAGTATATAATTAGCAGTGAGTTTATGAATACTAAAAGCTTGAATTTTCCTAAAGA
>NW_009646736.1:7085991-7104622 GCF_000708025.1 Charadrius vociferus | reverse complement strand
CCAAGACTCAGTTACCATTTTACAATCCAGTACTTTTGATTTTAACTGTTTCTCCTGTTATTTATTTATTTTTTTTTTCTGCAAGTCTTTATTTGAACAAGAAACTGTGTGGATCTCTTGATGCCATGCAGGGTATCAAATCCCATCCTCACGAGGTGGCATTTGTTCTGAAGTGGTCTAAATATTTATTGTTAAAACAATCTACTAACTGCCCATTTTTGTTTTTTATGATTTCTTAGCCTAAGGGAAGTCAGTTACATGACTTGAGGATCTTTTCTTCAATTAACCTTTTCCTGTTAGTCTAAAGTTTAAAATAACTTCAGATTCAACACCAAGGTTGTTAATTAGTACCTGCTTTTTTACCTAAATTTGGGCTATGTCACAGTGAATATTCCATTTGAAAGGCTTCTTTCTTGCTGCCTTCAAGGTAATTCCTGTAAACAAAAATTGTGAGCCAATTTTGAGATTGTCTTTAATTTTCCGCTTACAAGATCCCCAAAACTTCTTTCTGCAGAAAGCATGCAAAAGATTATTAAATTGGGCTTTGGAAGCAGCTGTAACAATTCGCAGGTTAGCCCTCCCTCCGCGGCCACCCCACACCCGGCTGTGTGAGCTGTGCTAGCAAACCGGAGTGCAGGCTCAAAAAAGGCTTAGGGAAAACACCGTTTTACAGACCTGTTGGCCATTACGCAGCCATATGAGAGCTTGAATGAGGATAGTGATGTTTTAAACCACTGCAGTTGTAGAAAGAGATGCGTGACTCTTCCCGCAGGCTCCCGCGCGGTGGGCCCCAGGGCACCACTCGGCCTTCGGTGCCCGGGGCTTTTCCCGCCTCTGCGGTGGGGATGTACGCACAACATGGCAGGGAACTGGGAAACTGGCTGGGACTCGGTGAGAAAGCCAAAGTAATTTGGGTGGCTGTTGCAGATTTGCAGGTTCTCCTGCGTGTGCCTGATGTGCCGTGTGAAGGCACTGGTGGAGCCGAGCTGGGCCAGAGCCATCCCGCCCTCTCCCATCACCCCTGCGGCTGCGTTTCTTTTCAAGCCAACAGTGGGGGAACACTCTCAAGCTATGCAGAGCCCAGCACTCTAAAGTTATATTGTCTTTCTCCTCTATTCCTAAAGGTTACTCCCTTGCTTTCTTCGTACTCAGCAACAGATTTTTGGCACTTTACAGATTAGTCTGCACATTTCAGACTTGTAAATAGATCTAAATTAAGTTGCAGATGATAAGAAAGGGTGCTAATCCCACACTTTTAATGACCTGAAAAGGACTTTTGAGACAGCAGAACATGCAGAACACAGTTTTCTGCATTTATTTCTTGAGTTGGTGTAAATATAGGGCTTTTGAGTGTTTGAAGAATATGAAAATAATGGAGCATCATTCTAAATTGATAAATTAGGAGAACAAACCATGGTAACATAATGCCCCCTATGGTTTGTAAGGCAGTATGTACAATGGCATTAAGAGGAATGCTTCCCTACGTGCTTTCTCTTAGTAGAATTAGAATTATGTGTTATGCTCCTCTGCTGCAGAGGAAAAATGTGTCTGGCTTTTCTTAATAAAGAGGTCAGACGCTGCTAATTTAGATGCTTTAAATCTCCTCCTTCTTTTTGCAGATTCAAAGCAATTGGGATCAAAAGTGTTCTTGAGTAATGTAATTGCATAAGTAGTAGCAGTGGAGTTAATACATTTACCTACCAGACAGTTTAACGTAGAAAGTCATCACCTAAGGCAAGGCAAGCAGCCTGCCCCAGAGGGGAGAGGGGCTCTGTAATTGAATAAATGGCCACTTGATGGCAACATTTTACCACACATAAGTAAACCCAGCAGAATTTGACAGTAGAAACTATAAACATGGAAACAGGCACGATTCCTCAGGACCCAGTTAAAAAAGCTCCAGGCATTCATACAACATTGTTTTCCAGTAATCTCTGCAAATAAGACTTTTATCCAGTGGATCTTGTGTACATCACAATTGTATGTCCATTTAGGAATTCCCTTGTTATGGAACTTCATTTAGCACGTTAGTGCTTTGTCCAGTAAGCTCACCCTTTCCAAGCAGAAGTGGGCATGATGTATTAATAGGTTGCAGAGTGGTAAGTCACCTCAGCAGTAAGAAGATAGAGCGTAAACAATGATAGGCCATTTTGCTGGGAATTTAGGGCTCTTATTCTATTTAGGTTTTTTTTTTATCCTGCTTCCCCACATCCAGTTGAAAGGCAAGTCTTCCCCCTTGTGCTCTCAGCTCCTTCATGGACTTATGGTGTCAAGAAGGGCAGAAGCAGTACTGCACCCAGGAGAGGGAGCAAACCTGCCGACGTACGGAGTGCTGGGATCTGAAAGAACAGCCAAGCCGGGCTGGCCTGCTCTGAACCTGCCTAGGAACCGCCACCGCAATGCCCAGGGTTCCTCGGTGCATAGTGGTGAAGTCATCCAAGACCCAAAATGGGTGAAATGAATCATGCCCACCTTTGAGCTGTGCGTGGAGAAACACCCTGAGGTCGGTTCTCTTTCAGTTCCCATGGAGCTCACAAATTCACTTTTAAACCTTCCCAGTGAAAAAAGAAATTGCTGATTATCATATGGTGGTGAAATGGTTCCTTTGAGAGCGCACATAAAGTAAAACCAACATATATTGGTTGTTGCAGGTCATCAAGGAGCTAAAGAGCAAATGTGTGCCAGTTGGCTATATGTGACACGATGGAGGAGATGAGATGTCTCCCAGGCCCTGTATCATAGGATTGTATCTTGGGCAGTTTTGTGTTTCCAGACTTAACAATCTTGATTACGCATTTCTTCTATTTCAGTAACTGCTGAAAAAGTCATGGTTTTCATATATTTACATCTTTGCAACTTGGGGACCGGGTGGAAGGAGAAAATACAGGGACAAAGCGGGAGTGACTCACAGGGAAATAGCTATTGCATATTGTTAGAATGTAATGAAAATTATTTTGGTCTTCTGCTTTTAAGCTGGAATCCTGCTAGTAAACTGTAGTGAGATTGATTTAGCAGTAAGTACACTGAAATAACTCTGAAAAAAATAGACATTTCATTTCAGTGACAGTTTATGATAGTAATCCTCTTGCTACCTCTCCGACACAGCCAGCGCCTGCCTGGAGTGGGGAGCTCCTCTTCCTCTCTGCTTTTGCAAGTGTCATTTTATTTGTTGGACTGGGACTGAAAATGTAATTCACTGCTAAATTTGCCACAGCTAAGGTTAAACAAATGGTTACTTGTTATTTCAGCTACTGGTCTGTGGGCACACATACAGTTAGTATTTAAAATCCATAAAAAGACATATTCACAAAGGTTTGTGAAAAACGAGGCAGTTTTCCTTGCCACAATGGCAGGGATCTCAAATGAGTTGGGTTGTCAATGGGAGCGCAAGAGGTTATACAGCTTTCCATAATCTATAAAGCTTCTTCAGAATCATGTCATTAGCTTTCCTGTGGTAGTGCACAGCAGAGCTAATAATGCAATTATGGTTCATGTAGTTAAACTATGCTATTGATATTTTTTTTTCCCAGGAGGCCTTCATTTCTAGCAATTCTAATCATCTTCAGCGTACAGCTGTATGGATTCCACGTTTCACTATGAGGGAAATGAAATTGCAAATAAATACCATCTTTCCTAATGTCTCTGTAAATGCTAGATTTAGTAACCATTAACCAAATGTTGGAGTCTATAAAACGTATAATTCTTTGTATAAAAAAAAATATAGAAGAGGCCACATTCACATACCAGTCACCAGAAGAAACTATTATACAGGAGTAAATGAGAGTGGAATTTCATCCAATATTTGATTATTCTCATTTCTTGCTGCTATAATTCATTACACTTTCTGGTTTTGGTATACTAATTCTTCCTCTGTCTGTCTACTGTATTTAAACTGTAAGTATTAGAGTAAGTTAGTACAATTACCAAATGAAAATGGTGTGTGTTTAGCAGGGGAATCTTCTTTTAACTCCCCATTCTTTTGAACAAATCTGGAACCTGGAGTTCTGTACTTTCACCTGATACGCAATAAGTATGAGAGCTGGAGAGCACAGGATAATTAAGCTGAAATTTAGTCTATTATTAAGCATTAATTTATGGCTCCCATTAAGGAAATATTATATTTTTTAGAAAATGAATGGTTCCGTCTGTGCCAATCCCCACTGCAACAAGAAGCTCAATCCTGAGATGTTGGAACCCTGATTCAAAAAACATAAAGCAAGAAATAAGGATGTTCACTGTCTTCGCGGTCTCAGTCTCCCACTATTAAAGTTGTTCTCAGAAAACAAATTATTAGAGCGATGAGACAGCAGGACCAACTTTAACTATCAGAGCATCTTGTTACTGGCTAGAGCAGTTCCTGCCATTCTCTCCTCCACGATTGCTGGAAGAGAGAGCGACTGTGCAGTGACAGAGCTGGCAGAAGTATTAGTGAAGTTCACGTACATTTTTCCTTATAACCCATATTTTTAAATTGCTCAACTCTTTCTACATATTCTATTAATGCTATTTCTTTTTCTGATACATAATAAATATCTTGACTTTTGTTCTTCAGTGAAGCATTGGAAATATTCACCCTGGTCGTTTGAAATACATAAGCAAAATGCTGACATGATATACTAATTGGAAAAGTCGTGCATGCATAATTTCCTACTGTCCTCTTTTGCTCTTGTTTGTTTTACAGATGGTGCTAGGTCAAAGACGCAGGCCGTCTTAACAGGACAAGTAGTTCTGAAATTACAAGCATTAATATGTTTTCATTTATGACAAGTTTTCTGCTAAGCTTTTTTTGCTAACCTGAGCCTTTGGCAGTTTGCTAATATTTTCTTTTCTACTTTTATTTCATATACCGAGGAATCTGCAAAGTGCTTTGCAGGCATCTAAAGTAAAAAACTGTTGCATTTAGGAATCAAAAACAAATGGAAAAACTTGCTGTGATGTTTCACCACTAAACAAACTGTGATATAAGAAGAGAGGAACATATAACAAACTTGGGAACAAAGAATCTGTTTTCCAGGTCTGCTTTGAGCAGACTAATGAATTAGCATGCCTATAAAAATGTGTGATTTGACCAGTAGTGTAGCAGCCACTCAGTGACCACTGAATGGTCCAGGTAAATTGAGGCACAAAACATCTCCTGTGCAGCTTGGTGTCCCAGATACACCCCTAGAATTTTATTTGACCCAGATTGGATGCTAATGGATAACTGCTGTTGTTTGGGTTTGTTGGAAAATCAGCATTGGGTAAAGATTTAAAAAAAATTCATGTTATCCCTATAGGTTATAAATTTTAATAGGAAACAATATGAAAAATTAGCTGGTATACTGCAAGAATTACTTTTCTTAGTGGGCCACTGCCATCCTTTCAATAGGCAGAATGTCTCAAATACAGTAAGTGCAAATCCAAAATATTTTCAAATTAAAAAAAAAAGACTAAAAGTTGTTCTGTACTATTGAGTAGAATTTCTAAATGTTGCTACTAAATGTAGAAAGCAAACTGGATTGAGATCCTTAATTCCTTTTATTATTTTTTTAGGGGATGAAAAGCTTTATTAGAATTAAGCTCATCTGAAACTTATTATTCTTTCAGTATGCTAATTAATAGAGCAGGATCATGGATTTGTTAATTAAAATAAGATACCTCAGGGAAACTGAAATTAATTTTGATGTCCTAATAGAGTTACCATTATGTCATTAAATCTTGTGGATGTCTTATCCATTTCTCTTCTTTTTCTTCCCTCAAAAAGTGAAAAATGTTTATTTAGTTTGAATTTAGAATTAGAATATTGAATGGTTACTTTCTGAACATGTGGAACAGATGAGCTGATAATCTTGGGACAGTTGTAGCCCTCGTGGGAGTGTCAGGACTGTCCACCTCATGCTCTAAATAAGCACATAACTTTTCACCTCTGGGTCACTGGATCTGTGTTACTGGGGATTAACTTGTAAACAGACGCTCCAGTGACCTACTAGAGTAACTTAGTGATGTTGCCTTATATTTTCCAGAGAGGGAACTTGCAAAACTCAACCATCAGGCAGACATTGTAATGACTGCTAAAAATTTGTTGCACCTTAATGAAATGTCTTTCATGGATAGAAGGTGTCATCTGACGGCAGATACCGTGGTCAGCTGGATATGTCCATGGTAGTGATTTAGTTTGTACAGAATTTTTTAAGGGAATCTCTTGGTCATCCCCGCTTGCTGTGCTTAAGTGTAGTTTTGGAGAAGTCCCAGAGTATGCAAACTGATTCCAGTTGGGTGAGACCAAATTGGAAGACACATTCTGGGAGCAGACCAAGAGCCACCAGTGGTGCTCAACCGAAATGCCGCATGAGAACCGAAGCAAAACCCAGAGCCACCAAGCGTGGGCGAGTCCTGCATTGCCTGTCTTTTCTTTCTGCACGTGTGCTGCTGTTGCACTGCACTGTTGGCTAATGTGGGCAAAGCTGGGGCTGTCCACATCCTACCTAGTGCCTTGACAAGTTGATGTGACAGTTGATGCAAATGTTGATTTCAATTTAAGTCATTTTTACAGAAGGAAAAGCATCTAAAATATCCTCAGTGTTTTCTGATACTCTGGCTTTCCAGTGCACTTTCTGGGGGGAGTGTCAAGATGATGGGCCCAGACTCTCTTCAATGGCCCCCAGTGACAGGATAAGGGGCAACAGGCATAAACGGGAACACAGGAATTTCCGTGTGAACGTGAGGAAAAAACTCTTTACTTTGAGGGTGATAGAGCACTGGAACAGGCTGCCCAGAGGGGTTGTGGAGTCTCCTTCTCTGGAGCCTGGATGTGTTCTCAAAGCCCGCCTGGATGTGTTCCTGTCCAACCTGCTCTAGGGGAACCTGCTTTGGAAGGGGGGGGTTGGACTTAGATGACCTCCACGAAGGTCCCTTCCAGCCCCTACCATTCCGTGATTCTGTGAAAAGGAGAGATAAGTTTGAAAGAAGTACTAGGTTTTCTTCTACAGCAAAACACAATTGTTCTAATTTTATTTAATAACCTTTCAAGGCCAGCGAAGTAGTTCTGTCACATCACCAAGAGTGTTTATTGCATTTGTATCCAAAAGTTCTGTCATTCAATGTACTAGAAGACAGAAATAATCTTATTAATATACTAGTGTATATTGTTTGAGTACTTTATCTCATTTTATCGCCGAGTTACATGGGTAAAATTTAATTACAGACAAGCACTAGATCCAATTGTTAGAGGCTGCTGAGCAGTTGCAGTTTGGTTAGGCTTGTGACAGCTTATGGCTTCCCAGGCAGAATGCCTACTGCTTGATTTCAGCCTGGAAAGCGTTGAGGGGGATTTGGTTACATGTAGGAAAGGGCAAGATGCGGTTCTCTTACCGCTGAGCCTGTGTTTAATAAGCAAAAAGAAGCTGAGACAGTTTGTGAATTTCAGTTGAACCTGGCAAATGGTTTCAAGTCAAAATAAAAATAAAATCAGGTGAAATTAACTTCAGCTTCTCAAAATAGATTCATCACAGCACTGTTTACTAAAGTAAGCAGAAAAGAAGCATAAAATGTTTTTGTTTCCAATACAGTTAAAGCAGTGAACTTTATATGTACTTCCAGAGTGCTCTTGCCACAGAGCTATAAAGTTATTCTCTCTGAGACGCAAACCTAATGAATATGAAAGGATATTTACCTGAAGCAGAATAGCTTCAGGATAGATTTAAAAAAAAATCCCTCAGAGTGCTCATTAATTAGCGCAAATTCACTCAAAGGTGAGAGACTAATTTCAAAACCAAATTTCATGACCAAAGAGGAGGTTTGGCACATGGTTTGGTGCAAGAAACGTTCAGGTCTTGCATGCTGCTCCTTTTTGGCCTTATTTTTGCTTGAATCACATCGGTCTGCTTACATAATTTAACCTCTTCATGGTCACACTTCTGCTTTTATCTTAAAACCTGTTTAATATGATGCAAATTGAAACATTTGGTTCTGGGGTTGAATTCAGTATTCTGGACTGACCATTTCATGCTGCTGGGAAACCAGCGTGTGGGTGAGGCAGCGCTCACCAGCGGTGCCCACAGCCCCGCCACGTGCTGTGTTTTTATCAGAACAAGATTTTACAGGTGATTTAAAAACAATCAAAACCAACCAAACAAAAACTCAACACAACAAAAATCCACCCCTAAAAAAAACCCTGGAAAAAAAACTCCAAAAGCAAACACCTCCTCCTCAAAAAACAACCAACCAAAAAAACCCCAAAGCCTTCTCCATCTACTGTGTCAAAATTGGGTACGGAAGCTGGTTTATGAACTTCCAGCTGATTGCTGTATTTTGCTGACATCTATATCTAGGCTCTGACCTGTATCCATACTTGCTGGGGGGAGCATTAAAATTTCTGATACCTATTCAATACCCATGTACTGTTTCTAAATCCAGGTGCTTGAAAGATTTCTTTCTTGTTCTTACACAATCATTTTAAGACTGCTATCTTCACTCCATTTCTCCCAGTTCACTTAAATGCAAAATAAAGAGCAGAGCGCCAAACAGCTGTTATTTTAAAGGCTGTATTTTTCTATTAATTCATGCACAACAGTCACCTTGGGGAATAGCTACAGTAAACCTGCCATGGGCAGAGAAAGGAGAGCAGGCTGCTCCGTAGTGCGGGGTGCGATACGTGCCGTCAGCACGGGCAGCCGCTCAGCGCTGCCGATGCCGGGTGCTGCCTGCGGTATTTCAACATGATTGCAGACGTCTTCGGAGGGGAGGAGTTACTGTAGACACGAGCTGCAGCAGGACGCCTCACAACCCAAAGTTCAAGGTGAGATCCATATTAGGTGGCCGCTTATTTAAAAAATTGATTTTTTTCTTTTTTTTTTTTTTTTTCCAGTGCAGAAAGCAAAACTGGGTAAAAATCTGTAACTTGGAGCTTCTTTTTGCACAGAGTCACCCTCTGATACTTGTGCTCGTGCTCAGCATTTCTCTCTGCTCTAAAGGCACACCTAGGAAAGGTAGGAAGGCTGTATAATCTCCTAGTAAAAAAATGACAATACCAACATGTTTTAACACTGGTGACAATTGATATTTTGAGGAAACGAAATATAAAATGGAAATGGGCATTAGCCATCGCCCCTCTTAGCAGGAGGGAAGCTCAGGCATTGCTCAGTGAGGTCTGGGTTGCCTTTCATGGCACCTGCATGCTGTCCTGATCCTGCCTGCTGGATGGCAGAGCGCATCCCTGGCTGCTCAGAGCTCGGTACGGGCAGGCGGGGAGGAGCTGAGCTCTCACATTAACTTGTCTAGACTGTGGGGACAGGGGGAGAGGCAGTTCCTGCTTACCTGGGGCAGCCGATGGTGATACAGCGGGGAAAGGGCAGTGTCATCTTTTCCCTGCTGAATACAAGGGCAAATATCTTGCACTGAGTTTATCGGGCAGTTTTCTGAGCAGCAGGGAGCCGGACAGCTTTTCCTAATACTTTCAACTTTGCTGCTGTCTCCTGTTTTTCTCTTGGTGCCTCTGACAACCAGTGAAGGTGCTTTTTGTGAAACCGTTGCCATGCTCTGGCTGTGGTGCCTGTAGAAGAGTGATTAAGGCTCCAGAAAAGCAGCACCTATGCTGAGCCATATGCTATCTTTGCTCTATTGTTCTACCTGGTTGACAAATACTATATACTTTCTTGAGGAAAATCTGTGTTTTGGCTCTGTGCCATCTGAGACAATGATGTCTCAGTCCATGGATAGGTTTCCTACAGGCTGCAGTAATTTGTTTACTAACCATTAGCTACAATGATGTTTGTATGTCAGCTTAGCAGGGATGGATCCCTGTGCTTTTGGAGAAGTAGTAGTTATAGAGAAGATGCAATGTAACTTTTCTTTAAAGAAAAAAGGAAGATTCTAGATGTATAAACTCCTCCAGCCAAGCCCTGCTTGCCCTAATCTGAATAGTGTTATTGATTTTAATGGATCCATGATAACTTGCATCTTCTATGGGTTTGCCCAGCACTCTTTATAAGCTGTATACCATGGGATGGAATAAGTATATTTTACAGGTAGAGGGAATACATGTATGCACAATTGGCTTATTTATTTTATTTTATTTTATTTTATTTTATTTTATTTTATTTTATCTATACCTGTGACTGTGTTACAGATGTTCAGCACATTCATATAGAGGAAGGGAGCATGTTCAGACTCCTCATGCTAGAGTAAATGTAGACAGTGATCCCTGGGAGCCTTCTGCAAGGGACAGAGACAGTAAGCTCAATGTCTTGGCAGAACCCCACTTTGGGTACTGCTGCTCTGCTTCCTCAGGTCCTTAACAGCTGGCCAGAAACATTCTGTGAATGTTTTTCCTGATTTCTTGAGTATTTTTTTCCTGTGTATTTCTAAATGGAGTTGTTCAGCCTGGAGAAGAGAAGACTCCAGGGAGACCTTATAGCGGCTTTCCAGTATCTGAAGGGGACCTACAAGAAAGCTGGAGAGGGACTTTTTACAAGGGCATGTAGTGATAGGATGAAGGGTAATGGCTTCAAACTGGAAGAGGGGAGATTTTAAAATAGATATCAGGAAGAAATTCTTTCCTGTGAGGGTGGTGAGACACTGGCACAGGTTGCCCAGAGAAGTTGTGGCTGCCCCATCCCTGGAAGTGTCCAAGGCCAGGCTGGATGGGGCTTTGAGCAACTTGGTCTGGTGGGAGGTGTCCCTACCCATGGCAGCGGGGTTGGAACTAGATGATCTTTAAGGTCCCTCCCAACCTAAACCATTCTATGACTCCATGAAATATCACAAAAGGATGGCTGCATTTGTGCTTGGACAAACGTGATTAAGCCTTCTGTTCCTGAAGTCCATAGTGAAGCTGCTTTTAATCATGGCTGGAGTAGATTTTGACCAGTATTTGAGTACTTATTTAAAAACAAATAAACAAACAACTGAATATTCAGATTAAAGAAACTATTAAATATATAGTTTTGTTTGTAAAGATCTATGCCAATGCAAGACTACTGTTTACAATCTATTGTAAATCTATTGATGTAATCTACTAAAATTATTGCTTCAGAATAAAACAATAAGAATGGGGTAAGAGGAGACATCTACAGAAAATTGTGAGAGAAATGGAAAAATAGAATATGTACTTCAATCTTTCTATAATATGTACTTCTATTTTTCTATTACTTATTTACTACAATTTTGTAAATAATATCAGAAAATTACTTCTTTTGGGCAGAACTGCTTCAGGGAAATGTTTATTTCATGTGTGGCAGGATGATGAAACCTGGCTCCTGCAGACGGGCAGACCTGCCTGTGCCACCGTGGTGGCTGTTGCCCAGGAGCCTGATGCTGCGGTGCCAGCAGCTCCCAGCACCACCAGGCTGCCCTGTCCCAGAGCCCGCAAACGCCGTGGGAACGGCTGGGACTGGTCCTGTGTGATGGGTACCGAGTACAGCACAGACAGGCTGCATCGGTGTCCGTGTGTTCCTCCAGGTCAGCAAGTGAGCTGCTTGGACTTCTCAAAAATGCTTTTTATAAATGTTTGAAACATCGCCTTTCACCATATGTATGTGTTTTCTATTTTAGGCACATTTTTCTTACTGTACTGCGCTTGCTTTGTACATTGACAGAACTATTGGGATTTTACTTTTGTTTGGTTTTCTGGGAGCTATAATAAGTCTTTATTAATTTTTAAAGGTAGGTGGGTGCCGTCTCATCTGAGTTTTCATCTGCCATTTTCAAAGTTAGGTTTATTATATTTATCCAGAGCTTTCCCTTTCCTTTTTACTTCTTTGTTTAGGCTTTGTGTCTGCTCTCCAAGTTAGATCCCCTGCTCCAAAGCAGCACATTTTTGACAGGGAGGAAGGAAGCAAAAAGTGATTTCAAACTTCTTCTGCAGCCAGAGGGATTTGTTTAGTGCAGTTTTTCACCAACCAAAGATTTTGTCTGTGGGCTGTCTTCTCCCTTCACATGGTTTTTCCCAGGGTGAGCACAGCAGGGACCGGCTGCTGGGTCAGGCTGTGCTGCCACTGCACCCAGAGACTTCTCAAGCAGGAAATGATGAACTCCTGGAAAGTTTCACAACACCAAATTTTTACATGTTCCATAGGTAGACCTGAGGCCTTTGCATGGACTAAAACTAAAGCAGTTAATAAAAATCATCTTCTATATAATTTTTTTAGAGGAGTTTTCTGTATTCTTCCTTCAGAGATCCTCATCAGCATCTTCCTGAACCGTATACTCTGGAATTAAATCTGCTCGGACATGCTGCCACAAAGCGTTTCAAATCAGTAGGACTTGCAGTAGCAGAGAGAACAGAAAATGGTCCCCAACACCTCCCTCTGCTCTGCCGGGCTCTGTGCATAGGCTCTGCCATTTTTGCAGCCATGCTTCATATCTGTCTGCAGATCGCATGTGTGTGATGATCTCCATGGCGACTTGGGCACTTGAGGCAGAAATATGAGCTGGTAAGTCAAGGTTACTCTCCCTCCTCCTCCTCCTCCTTCCCTCTCGGTGCAATGCGGGCGATTACGTGTGTTACGTTTCGGTATGGACGGTGCTTGTTTGGAGCAAAGCACAGCCAGTCTGTTTTAATACTCCAAATCCAGTTTAAACACCTCACACGGATCAGCAGAGCCCTGCATAGGCAGGGGGGTGGTGTGTGGGGTGGGGGGTACAGGATCGTTTTCTGGGTCTGTGTGCAGGCATGACACCCCTCGTAGGGGAGGCTGGTGCTACACGGATGGAATACAGTGAGAAATCCAAGGCAGCTTTTCCCGCCCTGTGCATGGGAGATGTTGAGTGGGGGCCAGCCATAGGGAAATGCAGGTAATTAGCTCCTCTGTCTTTACTGGATACTCCGAAGAAACAGAAACATAAATATTGAATTATAAAGATAGAATTTGTATAGTCTCAGGATATACACATACATTGTAAAGCAGAATTTTAGGTCTAATGTGTAGCCAGTGGATATATTGAAGTTTTGCCTCTTTGTATTCACAAAACACTTTTTCCTCTTTCCATTGGTGCAAACGACTTGAAACGAATAATGTTTTTCTTGTTTGTTAGCATCATCTCCCCCTGTTGTCCATAGACATAAAATGCAGTGTTCTGGAACATGAGAAAGGCAATACATTTCCTCCAGCTCTTTGTAAGCTGATATGAAGTAGACAGACACCTTCTGAAGTTTTGTGCATGCTGTGCTCTTTTTTTCTTTGCTGCAACAAGAAAAGCCTTTTCTTTTAACCTGGCTTCCTTTGAAGAAGTAACTCGGGAAGCTTCATGGCCTCACAAGGTAAGTGCATCTATAGTCTGTATTTTTAGATCATGTTTACAGAAAACTACTGTCTTGTACGTTTCCAGCAATCAGCAGTCTGATGAAGTGAGAGTTTCAGGCTAAAACCACATCAGCCAAAGCACAGTTGTTTTGGCATCCTTTAATTTTTCAGCATTCAAGAGGCTCCTAAGGAGACTAAAATCTATACTAGAATGTTGTTTGAATAAAATATGTTACAAAATGTTAGCATCCGTATTCAATCAGAAGATTTAGTGTTTGTGTCTTTGTGCTTAAACCTGTCGGTACAGAATGCGTGGGAAGGGCAGGTACTGAGCCAAAAGGTACCACTATCTTTGTACGCTTCTTTCCTATTCCACTTTGAAAATACCAAATCAGCAAATGCTTTTCACTTGCAAAACTGGTCAGAGTCTTGATAGACATAAGAAAAAATAAATATCTGAAGAATAACTGAATTTAATCAGATTACTCCTTTCTGGATTCATCTTTGTCATGTATTGTCTTTTAGCTGCAGCCGGTTGGGTACTCGGGGCTATAGGCAAACACTGCAGTGTGCTGATGATCTAACAAGCCTTCTAAAGTAATCTTGTCCATGCCTTCAAACAGTTAAACTAAGTAGAAGGACACAAATCTCTTTTTTCTTAACATGAATGCAACTCCACAGAGGTCACCTTGTGACGTACAGAGGTGGATGTTGGCCCAGGCAATTTCAGCAATGTCAATTGATGTTTGCCAAGTGTTTACTCCTCTTTTTTTTTTTCCTCCCCAAATAATACTCAAAACATTCTGCACTTACGGCACTAAAAGTTATACAGCAGCAAGCAAGTTTCACAGCATTGTTGCACTCTTGGCATATACATTTTTTTACATTTTGTTTATCTTTAGCCATATAAGAGAGATCTGGTTTTATATATTTTTAATACATAGTAGTTAAGAGAAGCAGCAAGATAGTCATGTTGTGTAATACGGTTTTCATAATGAAAGAACTTGACAGTATACTTCTTTTAGGAAGAAGTAACTCTACAGATTGTGATTGTACAGAATGCTCACTGCATCATATGGTAACTTTTAAGTTTTCCCATACCATAAATGAAATGGGAAACATCCACAAAAATAGACAGTGTGTCAGAGTAGCTCAGATTGTCATCAATATTTAATGTATTTACTGTTTGATTTTTGTATAGCTTAAAATTTGACAGGTAGAACTGCAATTTGTTGTCTTTTTTTTCTCTTTATTATTGGAGAATAACACTAACACTCGGCCACTTCATGGCATTTCATGTAACAACAAGAGTTACGGCAGTAACAGAACCCTGAGAGGTAAAATGATGCAGAAGAGCATATAAAATATTTATTATCCAGTTATACATTTTTAAAAGACAGCTACAAATTCAAAGGGGTTGCTACTTCTTCCTGTGGTCTCAGACTTTAAAAGAAAGCAGTGGCTGCAAAGATAAATTAAGATCAAAATATGATTAAACGATGAATCATCCATAGTGAGTTCAAATAATGCTAAAGAATCTCATTTAAACCCACAACAGCAAAAGAGAACTTCAGACCTAGAGCCAAAATTCCTTCTGAACCTCAAACCCCATCCTGCCAAAGTATTGTCACACATGAGATAACAATGATCAGTTTGGGGACTGCTTTACTGCCAAAGCGCAGGGGCTCAGCTTAATATGAGGATTTAGTATTTATATGCGCAGAGCTTCAGCTCGCTTGCTCTTGTTCCGGCAGAGCCAGTGTTACTGAAGGCTGCGGAAAGATGCTCATAGTAAAACCAGTAGGAGTTTGTTGAGAATCAAATGGCTCAGGTGATCGCGGCACTGTGGGGGACGGTGCCTGTGCGTATGAAGGGGTGTGGGCATACAGGTGCCCGTAACATTAAATACTCTCCTTTCCTTCGCAGCACGAGCCAAGGCAACCATTGCTGTTTCCTAAAGGACGTGTTTGCAATAGCAACCAGAAAACACGGCTTAATGATATCTGATCTTTTCATTAAGATAATAATGAATAATACACTGTAAGAGGCTGTGTAGGCTTTGATACCAGGGTTGTAACATCCAGCTTGGGGAATCTGAGATCCCTGGAAAGGTTATCTCTAATTAAGAGAAAATATGCATGCCCTCAAGATGCTAGAACGCATCTTGCTAGCAGCGAGCCCTCAGCAGCTCGGTGTACAGTAGCACGCAGGGCTGAGCAGCCCGTGCTGAGGAGCTTGTGGCCACCCTTTGTGTGAGTCCAGACCAGCTCCAGCCCTGTCCCACTGACTGAGCGCTCGCAAGCTGTCAGAGTGGATCAGGTGTCCTCCAAGACCACATCTCCCGGTTTAGCTTCATCTATAGTGATTCCACTTTGCATACTCTAGGACTGTTTTATAAAGTGAATCAGAGTGCTCAAAGTGTGGGACCACCAGGAGATTCATTTCAGATCCTCACACCTGATCTGAACTAAAATGCTGATACATTCACAGGCAGAATGTGACGTTATTGTTTCAGTTTTGGTCCAAGCAGCTAGTTGCTGTTTGTTCCTGTTCATTTCAGATTTATTTTTTTTTCTTTTCCTGCAGAATCTCAGGGACAAACCAACTCAGTCTTTAAGGATTACCTCCCTGGTTCTTCTGACCTTCCGGAACAGAATAAGCCTGTGGAACCAACAAGTCTCTGGAAGCAAACATCACACACTCATAACTTGCCACCTGGTCTGGAGTACCTGAACCAGGTCCTGAATCTTTTCCAAATGTTAGAATTGTTTTGTTTTCCTTGTAGATTTCTTTGATACCCTGGGAGATGGGGTTGTTTGTTTTTTTTTCTCAGGAAGGGCAGGTGGAGATGGAGAGGCTTTTTTTATTTGGTATTACTATGAAATAAGGAACGTAGGAATGGCAAGCCTTGCCTTCATTGCTGCCATTCATTTCTACAGAAATTCATTTGTTGTGCATGCACCTCTCCTTGCACCAAACCCATGGTTTTCTTCCCTATAGGACTTTTTCTTGGTCATAGCATTGCCCCCTCCTTGTCCCCCCAGTTTCCTTCCAGTTCCTTAAGAACTCACTCTCAGGAAAATGGCTACCAAACTCCAGTTGACCTCAAAAAGACTAAAGCAGGCAGTGTGTGAGGGAATTGTCACCTCCTTATAACCCATCCTTTGAGGAACATGAAGGTCTTCTGAGCAAATTCCTTCTGCCAAGGACAGTGCTCTCCAGGTTAGAGGTAAGGTCCTGGGGAGGTGAGCTCCTGTGGTGACAGCTTTGTGAGCATAAGCCTGGGTGGCTACAAGCGCTCCCCCACCTCCTGTCGGGTGGTGGGGCAGGAAAGCGCTAGTGCCTGAGACGGGGAAGTGCTGCAAATGGAAGCAGATGAGTCGGTCACAGGCAGGGGATGGAAAGTCTCCTCAGTCCTACTGCTAAACGTGTAGTTGTCCATCTCACCCTGCGAGCCCTCTCGGCTCCTGGAGCTCAGAGCGGTGATGATCTTCAGCTCTGCTCCAGAAGTGTCATCTCTTCCTGCTTTTTTTTTTTTTTTTTAACTTGGAGTGCTGCTGCTGCTGCTTTGACAATGACTCCAGTTTGCATTTCACACGTGGCTGGGTTCTGCCACTCTTGTGTGTGCTGAGCAACACTTCACACACCCTGCCTGGTATGGGCAGGGACAGGATCGGGCGCCCAGTCTGGTCAGGTTGTGATTCCAATACACGCATTTCTGCTGTGTTTGTATTTTGGTGGTGCTGGTAAATGTTTATTTCACTCAAGGTCTGTATTTTAGATATACATTTCTGGTAGTTTTGTACAGAAGCAGAAACTGAATGTGTTTTATATTTGGAGGTAAGTTACCTAGATAGCTAATGAAACTGGGAGTCCCTTCAGAAAAAACCTTTCATGTGGAGTTACGATTTTCATTTCATGGTGCCCATGCACAAAATGATATGTGTTGTCAATTATATTTGCTCACAGACTGTGGGAGCTACATTTTTTAGTCTAAAAGTGATTGTGATAGTAAATACTTGGCAGGTTACATATTCAGTCTCCTGTACGAACATGAAATATCATTCAGATTTACCCATGCAATGTGGGCAAGCAAATTCTATTACTCCATTTTATAGAAGCTTTACATCTGACATAAAGACAAAAGAGCAAGTGACTGTCAGATCTATAACTAGAACCGAAGACTTCATTCATGCTTGTCCTCTGCCCAATAACCATGTGTCTGCTGCAGCCCTTGCTATTTGTTTTCAATTTTCTCTGCAGTCTGAAAGTGGAAAGCGTGTGTGCAATGATGATTATTGGCATATACCCACAGCCAGAGTTTCCATGCATTGCAGAACATTTTGGTGTGCAATGCTAAAGTCATACTGGCTGTGTGACTGATGAAACAAATTCATACAGGATAGATTGCAGCAGAGAGGAGATCCGATCAGCAGGGAGAGAGCTGCCTGCAGAATGAATGTGGGATTCACAGATGCTGGGGTGATCCCTTGGGATTTACCCTGATGGACTAAAAGATTTTCACATAATGAAATTCTCAGATGAATGAAGATGTTTCTAGCAGAACTGGGAATCTTTGACGCCATTGGGAAGACTGGAATACTGTTTCCTTCTGGTTGTGTGTGTATTGGGGAAAGGTGTGTCCAAATTTAAATTTAAATAGGCACAGGCAGGTGCTACTGTAAGGATATGGGGAATAAAGAACCCGCTTTAAAGCAAGACTGAGAGTGTTTCATCTTTAGACTAACAAAATGCTGCCAGAGAGGGAACTGTGACAGCTCTCACCTCCAGAAAAGTAAACAACCTGTGGGGAAAAGAAATGTTTAATTGATGGAATGGTATTACCAGAAGAAAGACTGTATAGAAAGTGGTTGTGAACAAATACAGGATAAAAAATAGAAATGAGGTTCTGGGATTAACTCCAGCAGGAGTGGGGAGGATGGCTGAATAGATTTGAAAGCTGAATATATTTCTTAGTAAGACCATGATGTGGTTGACTCAGAAACAAGGATCCAAGTTAGTGAATCTCAGAGAGATCCTCACAGTCTCATTCTAAACAGCAACTCAAGGGCACAGCATATAGTGTTGGATGAGAGGAAAAGAAATGATCTGCTGTGTACATTAAGGCCAGACAGCAATATTTCACTCTGCAAATACACACCCAGAGTCCATCGGGCTGGGGAGCGGATCGCTGGGCTGTTCAAGGTGTACCAGAGAAGGGCAATAAACTGCCCTTGCCCTGGCAAGCTGATACCATGCTTTCTATCATTATCACAAAAGTGATATTCTTTAAACAATTTCCTGCAAAACAAGTTACCTGAACCTCATTATTATCTTCCAGATCACAGCCATAGTTTGAGAACTTGGCCAGTGCCCATCACAAAAATCAAGGGAACCTTTGCCCACAGCAG
>NW_009646736.1:7075765-7085897 GCF_000708025.1 Charadrius vociferus | reverse complement strand
TTTGCAGAAGAATTTTCCAAGTAGCTCAATACCATGTTGTACCACCATCAAGCTTAACCAATTTTGTAAGAAGCTTCTTAGTTTGTAATTGGTTGGACTGATCAGACGTAAATTTAATACTCACAAAACTGAATACTGAGAATTAGCTGTGTAGAAGGAATTTTAACACATCTGAGCTCAAGAAGACTCAGTCCTTTGTAAATCAAAGGGCTTTAAATGTTTTCAGATCCAAGTGCACAATTCCCTTAATCCACAAGTGCCTGTATAAAAGATGCATCGGAATAGCCGCCTTGCAGAAACCAGTGAGAGGCAAAACAAGCCAGCCCAATAAGTGATATCACCGTGTTGTCTCAACATTGTTTATACATTGTACTCAATAAACTAATACAAAGATCAAAATCACTCAAAGATTTTAACTGCTCGGGCTCATTAATTTTCTTTTCCTTGTGAAAGTCTGTGTATGGCAAAGAAATCTGTATTAAAATCAATGCTAGAACATAAAAAATCCAAACTGCCATCTTTAACTTGTTTATTCTTTTTTCATCAGCAGAGCACTTCCCATGAGCTCCACGAGTTCACATATCTCATGAAATTTAAACTACAAACAGCTAAGATTCTTGGGAGAAAATTTTTAAGTCCAAATATTTTTTATTATTTCAATTAATGGCATGCACATTTCAGAGATTAATGAAAGGGATAAAGAAGTTTATCTTTCACCAGCTATTCTTTGCAGCCTGAACTAGCTGCAGGAGATGACTAGAACTGACAAATGGCTGCGATAGTTTGAATATGTACCAGGCAAGATTTATCAGTTGTAAAATATCCAGACGCTGGAGAGCTGTGACATGCTGGTCTCGGAAGGTTGTTGTGTGCTTTCTGTCTGCAGCTGTGAGTAATGACAAAATCCTGTGCCAAGCGTTTGCCCATCAGGAATTTAAGGAAAAGAAATTAGCAAAGCCTAAGCTATCACATAAAAGAGGCATAAAAAGTCACATAAAACTGAAAGGTAGACTGAAATCAAGTCCTGCTGGTTTTATAATACTAATGACTGTTCTCTAAAAAAGAGTAATGTTGGAGGGATGATAAGCAAAGAAAAGCTGGTATCATGGCAAAGAGTTTTCCTCCTGCATTTGTAACCAGCTCACAGAGGAAGATGGTTTCAGCGAGCTGAGGGTTTCTCTGGGGAGCTGTTGTTTTTGCTCATTCTGGCACCCTGGCGTGACCGTTTGCCAGATTTAGGGTGCAGAACTCCCAGTGCCTGAAATCAGAGCATTAAAGCTTGTGTGTGCCGTTGTTGGCGCCACTGGCTAGCCCTGCTAGCTGTGGCTACAGCACATTTTGAGCTTGAGCCCAAACTCATTCACTCCTCTAAGTGCCGTGGTGCCCAGCACTACCCTTCGCTTTGGGGTAAGGGGCTTCCCCTATAAGACCAGGAGGGAGGAACCAGAGTCAGAAGTGAGTCCTGCTTCTCACATTCATCATTCTATTGCTGTTGGCTTTCTCATTCCACCAGTGAAGATTATTTTTCTTCAGACGTGAGGGTGAATTACCTGACCACGGCACCCAATGTCACGCTCTTCTGTCATCATTTCAGAGGGATGTCTGAAGTGTGACTTGAGATAGTCCTAGGGCACCCAGCTTGTGCACCTCTGGAAGGAAAGAAATCCTAATAACAAGGAGATGAGCAATAAAAATAGACAGGTGATCACTGGCAGCCCCAGATCTTTCCAACATCCATGATCTTGTTTATTTTTTTTTTTTTAAACAGCTGGACCGGATAATTATTCATCAGCAGGTGGAGCTTCTTGAAGGTATGGCGCAATCCTTGTCGCTCTTAAACAGTGCTGGTACACAGATGTCTCCAAAAGGCTTCCAAGTCTTGCCCTCACCTTGTTAAAGTCATTAAAGTCAGCGAAGCCTCCTGCTGACCTTGCATCAGGCCCATAATGTGGTGTTAGCGTGGTGAAAGCTTGATTTCTTTACGCCTGTTCTGCAGCAAACCAATGAGGAGAAAAAAATTACAGTGAGTAATCTCTACACCAGTCCTAAAGTCTTTCCCTCAGACACCTCTCCCTCAAAGTTATTAAAGTTTAACCATCTTTCCAATCCATGGAAAGATGTGTTGTGTTTAGCAATAATTAACATGCTGCGAGAAACAAAGCAAATAAAGGAAGGAAGGTCAGAAGGCACAAAATGAAGCATAATAGTTTCTATTTACATAGTTCCTCAGAATTTCAAAGTACTGAACAAGTATTAAATTCTGCAAGTAAAATATTTTTTATTGTATTTCTTTCATTCAAAATGTTGTTGGCCTTGATTCTTGGACATCTCGCTGAGTGAAAGTTTTGTCATTGGAGTGGGGCAGCCTCATGTTACTTTTCACAGGTGATAAAGCACGAAAAAGCCTAAACCAAAACTCAGGATCTGAATTCTGTTTTGTGATATGTAATTGAGCGTACAGCAAATCAGTCTTAGAACTAAATCTTCCTTCAAAATACAGACCTGATATTACTATTTCCTTATAATGGTATATTATCTTTGTGTCGTTTCAAAACAATTTTTTAAACATTCTCTGTTCCAAAGATTTTTAGAATATATACTATAGAGTAGACTGGAACTATAAACTTGTATGCAAAGCTGAATTTGGTGAGTCTTGGTAAAGGCTAACTCTAATTCTAACGTTATACTAAGGTAATGTACTACTTGTTTTGCTTTATTAGCCATACTTGGCACAGAGACCTCCAGCAAATATGAGATAAAAAACCATTTGGGACAAAGAGTTTACTTTGCAGTGGAAGAAAATGGTTGCTTTGATCGTAACTTGTGTTCGCCTATAAGGTCCTTCACCATAAGGATTGCTGATAACACGGGCCGAGAAGTGATTACAGTGAACAGACCTTTGAGATGCAACAGCTGCTGGTTCCCCTGCTTCCTTCAAGAGGTGGGTGAATCCTATTTGCCTTTTGCCTGAGCATCTCGCTGTAGGTGCGCAGCATTAATGAAGCCTCGTGCTACCTCTGTGAGAATGGCAGGAAGGAATTTACACCCACCTCTCAGCCTGGGGGACTGGGTGGAAGCTGTCATTTAAAACTAACTATTGATAAACAAGGCCCCTTTACGAGTTAGATTCCCAGCTTGCCTCCTACCTCTCATGGGACATTCCTTGCTGACATCCCAAATAAAGGCTCTGTATCTAATGATACAGATGTCTCCCCAGTTAGGGAACACCCTAAAACAGTGTTTGCCCTGACACAGACTAGAGCTTGTTAGTGCTACAGATGGAAATCACCCGCTGTACTCCCAGAGTGCGGAGGATGGAAAATCCCTGGGAGCCACGAGGGCATGGGGGCGACTGGGGAGCGGCTCTCCGAGGAGGTCGGTGCTTCGTTCCATGGCTCTGCCTCTTCAAGGCCATATATCTCTGGGAAATTGCAGAACTTGGAAATAAGCTGCTTTGAGTGAAAAATGAAGATGGTGCAGAGTATCAGATCTCTTCTCCTCATTTTTGACTTTCCTTTATTCAGACATCTTTCTTGTTTTACAAAAATGTTTTATAGGTTAACTCATCTACCTACTTTCTCAGTACTGCATCGGGATTTAAAAAAAAAGGGGTACTTTGATAGCACAGCTGCTGTATAAAAAAGCTTATAGGATGCTCCCTGATCACAATAACAAAAACTTTTCGCAGCATATGGTTTTTATCAAATCTTGTATGTAAGTTGTCAGCTTCTGGTGCAGCTTTTGAGCTTCATATTGTCCACTATATTTGAAGACAGCATTAGACAGCCTTGTAATATCCAGTTCAGACTTTGGCAAAATTATATATAATTATATTCAATAAATAAATATTATGTCACTATATAAACACTATTATGGACAAATATGCTAACATAAAAGTAGTTTATAACATTTTTTTGTTTTCTTTTGTTTGCTAGTTAGAAGTTCAGTCCCCACCAGGTACAATAGCTGGGTACGTTGTACAGAACTGGGACCCTTTTCTGCCAAAGTTTACTATACAGAATGAAAGTAAAGAAGATGTACTAAAAATAATTGGCCCATACGCAACTTGTGGCTGTTTTGAAGATGTTGACTTTGAGGTACGTTTCTTATGAGTGTTAAGAATTTTAAAGTTTTACTACTTTGAATAAATGTCTCACTCAAAACCCATGTTATTCTACCCTTAAAAATATTATGTACTTTGCTTATAATTATGGAACAGAAGTACAACAATGTGCATTGGAGTTCCTAACTTGTACCTCAGATTCCTGCAGATGTTTTCTGGACAGGAGGGACAATTCCTTCAAGGAAACAAACATGTTGCTAAGTGAAGTCCTGGTCCTCTGCAGTCCATGAGCACTCAGCCATTGATTTTTGATAGGCTCACGGTTTCATCACACACGTATTCACTGTTCCTTGAAGCCTGTGGCACTGAATCTGCTGCTGTCATTACTCTCAGACTGAGATCAGCAGGCAGGATTAGTGTCCAACATGTCTACATCCATTTGACAACATTAATCAGGAGAAAAATAATTCTGAGGAGCCATTGAGATATTTAAGGGATGAGAGGGAGAATGGGAGATGCTTGAAGAAACCCTGGACAGAGTTTTCTGATGTGAACAAAGCACTTTGTCTTAGTTAAGGAATCATAGAAGAGCTTCCGTGTTGGTCAACTCATTAGCCAAATCAGGAGACTTTAGTGGGTTCTGTCTGAAATGTCAGTGTACTGTGGGAAATACGCAGGTGGCTACATAACTGGGGACATATCTGCCAGTTGTAGGGCACAGTGGTCCACAGCACTGCTGTGACTTGGAGCCTATCAGAAACACAAGACAGGAAAAAAAAATTCATTGTTAAAGAAGAGCAAAAGTGGTATAAACTTTCACAATAGCTTTCCTCCACTTTTCTGTCAGCTCTAAAGATGCTGATGTTTCCAAACTTGAGACCTTTCTTGTGTGCCACTCCTAAAGGCAAATCTGACACTAATAGAGCATCTCAATGGTAAGAATAAAAGAACCACCTGACAACTATAGCATACTCTGCATGTCGAGGCACAGTCATTAATTCTGTGGAGATATAATCAGTGTGTATTTGACTTATTTACATTTATGCGTACTCCTATTTTTTTATTTGTGCAGGTAAAAGCTCTCAATGAGATGTCAACAATTGGCAAAATTTCCAAGTACTGGTCTGGATTTGTAAACAACGTCTTTACCAACACAGCCAACTTTGGGATCCAGGTCCCTGTAGATCTTGATGTGAGAATCAAGGCAGTAATGATTGGTGCTTGTTTCCTCATTGTAAGTATGCAAAGCCAAGAGGTAGACCTATAGAGGTGGGCAGATTGGGACCAAAGGGGCCTTTGCTATCAGCTGTGGTCCTATAACGGCATAAGCACAGTGGAAAGCCAAACCTGCTACCTAAAGGATAAATTAACTGAAGTCCTTTTAATTTTTATGCCTGCTTTTGTTTTTTTTCTTATTTACTGAGCATCTTTAGGTTCCCAGTATTTTTGTTTATTAAACTGTTTCGATAGTATTCCACATGTAATTCAATATCTTACATAGCAGTCTCAAATATGTCAAACGTAGCAGACTCCCCCAAACCCCTTATCTGTTGGGTTTGAATGGGTATATGAACCAATACAAAAGTTATGTTATTCTAACGGTAATTTCAAATGGTGAGCGCCACTTCAATAGTTGTGCCAACTGTTGTATGTAAGACAACATACATTTTTCTAGAGAAAAGAAGATTGAGGGGGGATCTTATTAATACATACAAATACTTAATGGGAGGATGCCAGGGGGATGGGAGTAGTCTTTTTTCAGTGGCGCCCAGTGATAGGACGAGGGGTAATGGGCATAAACTTGAACATAGGAAGTTCCATCTTAACATGAGAAGGAACTTCTTTACTTTGAGGGTAGTGGAGCACTGGCACAGGCTGCCCAGAGAGGTGGTGGAGTCTCCCACTCTGGACATTCAAAACCCGCCTGGACGCTGTCCTGTGTAACGTGCTGTAGGTGACCCTGCTCTGGCAGGAGGGTTGGACTAGATGATCTCCAGAGGTCCCTTCCAACCCTAACAATTCTGTGAATTCTGTGAATTCTGTGAATTCTGTGACTGTCAGGTCATGTGAAATTTCCTACAAAAATTCCCTCGTGAAGATAATCACAAGAGAACAAGTATATGAAAAGGAGAATACTCACCTTTAGGGGTAAGGGTGAAGTTAAGATGCATGTTTTCTAGAATTATCGATTGATATTTGCTTGAACTTTTGCCAACACTAATGTGTTAATATTAAGATTCAATGGTTTCAAAATCATCTGTGATACTTACATCAGAGAATACAAACCAAAAGGACAAAACTGTTTAAATTATTCACTGGAAGGCGTTTGCTTTAAAATAGCAACAACAATTCAGATGCTCTGCTTTTATTAGGTCAGAAATGTAACTCATAACACTTAAGATTTTTGGGTTGTGTCCTCCAAAACTCCTGTTCCTCAGTGGCAGAGTATTCGAAAACCATTGACTAATCTAATTACTTTATGTAAAAAAAGCCTACGAGTAAGCCTTTTGATAGTAATTGTTGCATTTTTGTACCCTCCTTACCGTTCACAGTTTGTTTATTTGTAGGATTTAATGTTCTTTGAAAACTCTTTGGATGGATTATAACAAGATGACAGAAACAATAAAGTATGCAGAATGTGTTTCAGTAAGTAAAAATGAAAATAAATTGATCTTCTTGCTTTGAAGACTTACATGTTAGATACTTTCTAATTCTTTTTCATTTTCTTCCAGAAATCCCTTGAGCTTTGGACATGATTTTGAACTGCACAAATCCTTGTTCCTTATAGGAAAAGAAAGGGAGCTAATGATGATGTTTATTAAAATATGTCTCATGTAAATAATAATTTCCCACTTACGTTTTATGTGCGTTGTAGCTAAACACATACTTTTCACGCAGAGCACTGTTGCTTTGGAACAGAGCTATTCTCTTCCTTCTCTTTTGATGTTCCTGCATGGGAAATCATGAAAGATTAGATGAAGGCTTGCAGCGTCACTGATGAAAGTCTATGTTTAGAGAAGCTTTTGATGTTTTGCAAGTGCTGGTACCAGTTACTAACCACATGAGGGTGTGTTCTGGGGGTTTTGCTTTTTCATAATTTTAGAAGTAATTTTCAGATTTGTTATTTAATTAATAGTAACAAACTGAGATGGAAAGTAACAAATATAAAGACATCACCCGATGGGAAGTTCAAGATGTTATCTATTTCAGTGAGTTGAAATAAGGGAAGTGGTGTTTGCTAGTAAATTAATTTCATGGCAAAGATTTGTTTAATGCATGGCAGCTGGAAATTAGGCTTCCAGTACTAGACTTGGGAATGCAAGCTCTGTTCAGAAAATCTGGTCTTCCACTGATTTTTTTGAACGCAGGCCATAAGGTTTGAGAGATGGTCCTCTATGGTGCTAGAGGCGCACAAATCACTTCCCATTCGAACTGTCTAGTGTTAAGGATTCTTGCTCCCATCCACTCAGGAATTTCCTTAAAAGGTTTGTTCCTCTTGATAATATCTGATGCTTGATAACTTTTCATTCAGCCTTGCCCTAGAACAGAATAACTCTTTTCCTTTGGCAAGCCTCAGGTATTTTCTATGATAGGACTGTGCAATAGAGCTTTTTCTATTTCAGACAACAGTTTTACATAACTGTTCATTCCTGCAGTCACACCTCATCATACTGTTCCCAAACGCTCCTGCCAACAGGCTTTCACTAATACGAGCTTCCTTTCCTAGGAACATCCACAATACACACGCAAGACATAAACAGAAAATTTTTTGTTGCAAAATATTTGCTGTATGAACTTGCTTATGTCTTTCTTAAAAACTCCAACGAGTCCTTAAGAAGCAAACCAGTACCATACAGTATTGACGGTAAAAATAAATGCTATCATAGTCACCGGTCAGGTTTCCAAGGGGAACATTTTACAAATCACTGCAAATGCTGGATTTTTTTTTTTTAGCCTGAACTAGTAATTCAATTCTTGCAAATAACCAACACATCAACGGAAAGGAGAGGAGATAATGAATAATTCATAAAAATGAAAAAGAGCTAAATTTATCAGGTGATTAAGTCTCAACAAATATTTAGACTAATTTTAAATTAATGTTCATGGTTATGAATTCAAACACAGTGAAGCCAGGAAGTTGCAACTAATGTTCCCATAGTGAAATTAACTCAGGAATGCTTACAGATTTAAACAGTATGTTTTAGATTATATACCACACTTAGGTATTTATACAGATTTACATATGTCTTGAAAATAATTGTGGTTAACAAGCTCTGACAATCATCATTATCTGTTAACCATTTCATTGCCGGCCGTCGCTATGACTCTTAGCAGCGCAATCAGGCTGCGATCAGCAGAAGTTACCAACTCCCGGGGAACCGTCGCTGCCACCTTTCCCAGGAGGAAGCACCCTGTGCAGTAGCTGGGAACTTCGTGGGCGAGAAGCTCCCTCGTGTGGAAATCTATAGTTTTGCAGAAGAACACAGATGACTGATGCTAACTTG
Source organism: Charadrius vociferus (assembly GCF_000708025.1). NCBI lineage: Eukaryota > Metazoa > Chordata > Aves > Charadriiformes > Charadriidae > Charadrius > Charadrius vociferus. The sequence goes on along the minus strand of NW_009646736.1, from coordinate 7,077,329 downwards.
CTACTCTGGCTAGTTTCACATCGGTGTCGTTCTATTAAATGCAGTCCTTTCACTCCTGACTTACTCTGCTGCAGATTGAGGAAGAGAGCCAGATTTGTATATTAATTTCTCTCTTTGAATCCCTTTGCCATCTTAGATAGAAGTGACCATTATATCCAGCAGTCTTGGGTCTCACGCAAAGCCGTGCTCTTGCACTATTGTTGAGTTGTGTGTGTCTGAACACCCGGTGGAACGCAGTGTGCGGTGAGATCAGGCGGTTCCCTGCCATCTGCCCCCCTCCCTCTGCGATTGCCAGCCGACTTATGACCCCCGACAAAGCCAAAGGCATCTTTGAAGCAAATGTGTCCCACCACCACTGAAGTTAATACAGAATAGGGTCTTATTTACCTGCAGGGCTGAATTTGCCTGTGAGTGTCCACACACATACCTAGTAGGTAAGCAATATATGCATATATATATATATATATTTTTTTTTTTTTTTATATTGCAACCAGATGATAGTACTGCACTTCCTGAGCTTAGTGACTTTGTTGCCATTGAGTGTGTTAGTACAACTTTTTTTTTCTTTTTTTAATTGTAATGCCTGCGTATGTGTAGGAGTATGTTTGAATGCCTCTGTTTACACCAGGAAGCAGCTTCTGGGACATACCGGAGCAGGTTCAGTCCCTGGATAAAACAAAGCACTGGGGCTGGGATAGCTCTTGCCGGCCAGAACTTCCTCAGCAGCCTGCTTGACCTCGGTCCCACCCTTCAGCATCCTGGTAGAAATTCAGTGCCAATGCCAAAACTTTTTCAACTGAAAGTTCCTTCTTCTAAACCCCAGCTGCCATACGAGGGCAGGTATTTATCCTTAGCAAAGATGATGGAGTTCTGCATGGTATTATTAAATAAAAGCTAATGTGTACTAAGATCTTAAAAACCTGCAGCTCTAACTAGTAACTCTTTCTTGTTACTAGTAATGTGTTTCACATTATGGGAGCTACGTATGCTCTTCACAAATTTCACTTTTCCCGATTCCCCCAAGGGCTAGGAGTGGCTCTCCAAAGGAGAATTCAGTGTTCCCCAAAGGTGGGGACAGATATTCTCTAAAGCAGATTAATGTCCTAAACATCTAGAAAGAAATATTATTGTTTTAATGAAACAGAAATTTTACTTAATCCAGCCAAGCAAATAGTTTCACACTTGATCACTAGCCAAATTGTAAAGCTGTGTAGTATGCAATTTGTGTGTGCAGTAGATGGCAGCAACAGCTCATTAGTACAATATTTATCTTTCCACAGATCAGAAGATGTACCCAAACTGACCAAAGATCAACAGACCTTTAACCTCTAATTGATTTCTGCCCTTAACTGCAGGATTTTATTTTCTTTGCTTGATATTAAACCTTTGTCACACGATGTTAAGTTATCTTTATTGCCTGCAACTTACAGCTGATTTATTGGTGACTGATATTTTATGAGACCTGGTAGGTGCACGGGCAGAATCCAGTCTACCACAAAGTGAGCTCTTCTGTCAGCCCAAAATGTATTTTTTGCACCTGGAGCATCTCTCCAGCTTCTACAGG